>NC_139952.1:30561908-30576908 GCF_963454915.1 Gymnoscopelus microlampas
AATACATATAATACAAATGCACTACAATGCAATACATATCGGTAAAAACCTCAGTAGCATCAACAGGTATATTTACAGAGAACTATATTTACTTCCATACATCCATCCATCCATCCAGCCATCTTTCTTACCGAAGTGGTTCTCAAAGTGGGGACTAGCCAATCTACAAGCTCATAGCTACAAGCTTGTGTGCTTGTAGATCTGCTATTTTCGTTGAAAAATCTGCAATTTGGAATATATTTAAAACATTTTAACAACACAAATCTTCTCCTATGGGGTATTTACAAAGCCTTTTCAGATGGGGGTCCACGACCATTGACCAAATACATACAAATGTATCTATCTGTCTGTCTGTCTGTCTGTCTGTCTGTCTATGTCAGTGGTTCTCAAACTTTTTCATGTCAAGGACCCCCAAATTGACACTTATTAGCCCGCGGACCCCCATTTGAAAAGATATGCCAGGGACCCCCATAAGAGAATATTTTTACGACTCTAGTAGTGATTCTCAATCATTGTAATTTAAGGACCCCCCCAGTTTGACATGCATTAGGCTACGGACCCCCATTTGATGGCATTTCTATCTCTGGGACCCCAATTCATATTGTAAAATCAATGTTAATTTAACTCTGAGAGTGTACAAATGGAACCAAATGGACCCTAACGGGTCCATTTGGTTCCATTTGTACACTCTCAGAGTTACAGACCCATGAGGGTCCATTTGGTTCCTATAAATCATTTAGCTGGGGACCCCCTGGTATTCCCTCAAGTACCCCTGGGGGTCCCCGGACCCCACTTTGAGAACCAATGGTCTATGTCTGTCTATCTGTGGTGTCTGTCTGTCCTCATTTCACATTCATTCAGTAGTATGTAATGACAGAAAGTCCTCCTCTTCACTCTGCAGGTAGTTAGTAAAGGCAGAGAGGGATTTTGGAAAGGACAGAAATAAACAGGGGGGGAGAGAGTAGGAAATCAGCAGAGCGGAGCGGCGGTACACAGCAGTACAAGTAGCTCTCCCGCAGCAGGCTGCATTGATTGTGATTACCGAGAGCCATGTGTTACCAGATTTTGCGAGAGAAATCAGCAACTGGGTCTATGAAAACAAGGCCAAAATAAGCGACTGTTGGCCACCTGAGCATTTTAAACCTATATGCATCAACTATTTGAAAATAGTCGATCTACAATCTACAGTTTGATTTACAACTTGGGTGGTTAGAGCAGGTTGCTGCGTTCAGACTGAGATGCATCTTTAGAATTTTCAGAATCTCGAATGTCAATTTCAGTAAATATGGTAGCTGGCAACCACAAACTGAACAGTGTAGCAATTATAAATGTATAATACCACTGTATAATTGTGTGATTACAAGACATGAAAGAATAAAGAATTAATAACTTAAGCCCTATTTCAAGAATAGTGAAAATAGCCGATCTACAAGCATTGTACCAGGAATTATTTTGAATAATGTTTTATTTTATTTTTATTTATGAAAAGACTAAAAGATCTAAATGGGTCCCGACTCCCGATCCATTGTTGGGAAACACTTAGTCTAACAAAGTGTAGAGGCTGAGACAAAGTCACGGTCACCCCTGAGAGATTAAGTTTACAATGCGGAACAAACAGAAGCCTCAAGTCAGCTGACCTGAGGGACCTCTTGCAGAATGCAGACAGAATGAGGATAGTTAGAATGTCTATCATATAGGAGGGGGGGGGGCAGCATTTATGGCTCTATAGACAAACAGGAGAACCTTAAAATCATTTCTAAACCATACTGGCAGCCAGTGGGGAGAGGCCAGGATAGGGTCTAATATGGTCCCTCCTCCGAGTAGCTGTCAAGAGCCTGGCTGCGGGGACAGGGACATTAAGATTCACCGCTGCAGAGTGGCCGGGCTAGCGGACCAGACCAGGTGACACACCTGAAATTGGAACTGCCACTCTCTATTCCCTTAATCTACAAAACAATGTGAGGCCCATATAACACTAATTGACTCTATCCTCCATATTTGGAAAGCGGGTGGTAGGGGGGTAGGGATCATAGCATGAGCAGAAAAGCATGTTGGAAAAGGAAACTTAGGAACTTTACAGCCAAGGCAGAATATTAGGCGTGCAACAGTTAATCTAACAAATGGATTTCATTGATTATAACAAATAATTGATTTGAAATAAAATACTACATTTTCAAATAATCACATAGTGATGCATTGTCAATCAATCAATCAAGCTTTATTTATATAGCATAATTTAGACTTTTAAAAAAATATGCAAAAAAATACGCAGAGGTGCATATAAATACACAAAAATGCATTTAACTAACAATAATTTAAAAGAACAAGTAAAGCAGGAAGAGAAATGCTAAAAATGCTAAAAAGATGTGTCTTCAGATTTATTTTAAAAATGTCCACAGATTCAGAGACCCACAGAACCCCCGGCACGCTGTTCCAAAGCGTGGGACGATAATAGCTAAAAGCTGCTTCTCCATACTTTCGTGTATTAGTCTAGGAGACCAGCGCTAGAGGATCTAAGGGCCCTGCCGGGCACATACTTAGGAAGCATTGCTGACAAGTAGGCAGGTGCATTCCCAATTTCCCATTCAATGATGTGCAGGGACTATAAAATAGGCATAATGTGTGCTCTCCATTTGGTCTTGGTCAACACACGTGCTGCTGCATTGTGGACAAGTTGTTACCGACCTATTGTTTTTTTTGGTAGACCAGACAGGAGAGCATTACAGTAATCAAGCCTGCCAATGATAAAACAATGTATTCGTTTCTCAGTGTCAGCCTGGGAGAGAAACGGTCGGACTTGGCAATGTTTCTTATTTGGTAAAATGATAATTTTGTGACATTTCTGATGTGTGCCTCCATGTTGAGTCAAAAATGACACCCAGGTTTTTTACTTGATCCTTGGTGTGAAGTGCCGTGGATTGTAGGTGACCTTACAATTTCTCCCTCTGGACCTTTGCCCCAAAAAGAAGAATTTCGTTTTTTCCTTAATTTAAGGAAAGTTTCTGCCATGCATGCTTTTATGTCGGTGATATAGTTAACTAGTTAACTAGGGTGTCAATTTGGCTAAGATCATCTGGGGATATGGATATATATAATTGGGTGTCAGCATAACTATCTAAGTGTATATTGCGTTTTCTGGTAACTGAGCCAAGTGGTAGCATGTAAAAGTTGAAGAGAATGCGGCCCAAGATAGAGCCCTGAGGGACACCACATGTCAGCTCAACTCTGTCAGAGGAGCAGTCTCCAAATGTCACTAGGAACTCACGACCAGTTAGGTACGACCTGAGCCACTCGAGAACTGCGCCGGAAAGACCAACACAGTTCTCAAATCTGTCCAAAAGAATGTCGTAATCCACTGTGTCAAACGCTATTCTTGTGAGCGGCTATTTTTGCTATTCTTGGATGACACTGTGGTATGTATGTCAAAGTATAAAATATGGCTTATTGGGAGTCTACAAGTCCTAGGGATTCTAGGACTTTTTCCTTTTTTTTATGCGCTTGATTTTTCAATTAATTGAAAAAGTTATCAATAGAATAATTGCCAAAATAATCGATAGTTGCAGCCCTACAGAATTATTTGGAAGTTTTGGAGCATTCCAGCCATCATGTTAGCGTCCTCCCCTGTATTATGCTGTTCCCCCTCGCAACTGAAGCCTGGAAGGTCTAGCCCTGGCAGCATCATCTCTTTCCCTTTTTGTCAACACTAGCAATTGTCTATTTTGGGATCATAGACTGTCATGTTTTTCAGCATCAGGCAGCATCATCACCTCGGCAAACTAAAGCGCTAGATCCCTGCAGTATTTTGAGCCAGCATTTATTTTTTATCCAAAGCATGCTTCTTTTGTGGATACAGTTTATTTAAGCCAGCTGTTAAATCAGTCACACAAAAAAAAACAGTTAGTAAAAGGTTTCACCCTGGCATTCCTATTTTGGGCTTGTTGTTATGGGTAAAAATCTTCTAACAAGGTGTTGTGATACGTCAATGTGCATTAAGTGGTTATGCTTCACTAGATTTAAATAGAGAAGAACACTGCACACTCAATTTAGCTCCATTTAGAACCTACAGTATGAACCTATGAACCTATTGCAATTAGAGCAGCCGAAATGGCCGTTTTTTCAGAGTTTGATGAACTGTCCAGAATAGCAGAGAACATCCTAATCGAATGACGGAGTATGTGAAAACTCTAATTTCTTCTTCTTCTTCTTCTTCTTCTTCTATTTCTATCTTCTTCTATTTCTGTCTTCATTGATTTTTATTGGCGGGTTATGCCAGTGAAACACATGCCACCACCACCTAGTGGAGTAAATAGATAGATAAATAAATAAAAACTACTAATGGTCCTACTAAATTATATGCTAGAAGCCTTTTATCCTTCAGAAAAGATAGCAATTTCTAAACACTCCCTTCATATCCCAACACTGTAGCTAGGTCAAAGCCAGAGCCACCCTCCCTTCACTTGTCTCTGTGTACTATATCTGGGCCATTCAAACAGGACATGCTGAACTGTTTCTTCAGCTGAACATCACATGCTAGCAGGCATAAAGGCCAGTAAGTAAGCAGATGGTGCTACATTGAGGGTACTGTATTCTTCTATATTTTAATCTTGCGGCCAGCAGCATCTCACAAAGATCTCTGGTCCCACTTGGAAGAGGCCCTCCTCTGAAGATGGTCTATATACAGGGGACAGGTGTTGATTATGTGGTCGGCAGTCTGCTCAAGCTGCTAAAATCCTATCGATGTTTTGATTTACATCCACTCCAAATGGATGACCTAGCACACCTGTGGAGGAAAAACACATTGACAATTAAGCATGTTGGATGTAGCTTATTCCCCTTGGCTCCGAGACCCAGGACAGTCCATTGATATGCATAGCCACAGATTAAGGAGCTCGAGGTTGACACAGTGGAACGAAGTGAATGGTAAAAGCAATCTGCAAGTGTATGTTTAGATCAGGGTTTATGATTGATTGATTGAGTACTTTAATAAGTTTGAAAACAGTACGCCAGTACAGTTAAAAAAAAGGCTATGCTAAAAGGATAACACAGAAAACCCTGGGGGCTTTGTTTCCGTAATGGTGTGTGTGTGTGTGTGTGTGTGTGTGTGTGTGTGTGTGTGTGTGTGTGTGTGTGTGTGTGTGTGTGTGTGTGTGTGTGTGTGGTGGGTGGGTGGGTGGGTGGGTGGGTGCGTGCGTGCGTGTGTCCCACAATCAAGACACAATCCCACTAACCCGTCTGTACTGGAACAGGTGACACCTGAAACTGTACTGCTCTTAACCCTCAAACCAGTAATTGCCTGTTTTGGCAATTAGTGTGCTAATTGCCTCTGTGCTCCATATTTTGGGGCAGTGGGGTCATAGTATGATCTATCTGTGCTGCCAGCCACCATGTCAGCAGCATCCCTCCTTGTATTACAGTACTGTATGTTGTTTCCCTAGCAACCGAAACCAGAAAGTTCTTGGTCTGCCAGTGCAGGGACGCGGGAAGTGGGGTGCTGAGGGTGCTGCAGCACCCCCTGCCGTTGTGAGAAAAAAAAAAAAAAAAAAGGCTGAACGCGTGCGTGTGTGTGTGTGAGAGAGATTTTCTCCGGTGTGCGCGGCTCCCCCAAAATAATTAAATCACATAACCCTAATCCAACCCTAACCCTAACCATAAAACCGAAATAAAGTAACAAAAAAAGTAACTTTATCCGCGGGAGACCCGAAAAAAATCGCGCGCGCGAATGTGTCCCGTTTACCAGCACCCCTTGCTCTAAAGTACTTCCCGCGTCCCTGTGCCAGTGTAACATGGTTAATAATGTTTCCACATGCCATTGTACCGGAGGTGTACAGTATATGAATTTCTTTCTAATAGTGATAGACATTATGAGACCCGCCCAGCCTGACCTGAAAAACCTGTGGTGTTGCTAGGCAGATTTATTGAGCTATTAGAGGCAGATTACAGAGTGGGCATTGTCTGGCGTTCAGAAGGCAGTATAAAACACTTTAGTCCTCTCCGAACTTTGTTCGGCATCGGATAGCCCTTCCAAAAAAATCATTATCATTTTCTTTGTGACTGTGTGTGTGAGTGAATCAGAAACCACACTCTCTAACTGTTGTAACCTCCCTGCACTGGAAGTTAAAACATTCTCTCTGAACTGACTCTCTGGCAGGAATCATTTCTCCATAGTTGTCCAACCCATGCCAGTGTTTTGATCCTCCTGTCGATCCTGCACATCTTAACTTTGAACCAGAAAATAAAAAATAAAAGCCTTAGGCCAGTGGTTCTCAAACTTCTTCAGGTCAAGTTAAGTACCCCAAAATGTATATGTACGTATTTGGCGGCGGACCGGCCGGACCTCCATCTGAAAAAAATGGTGTACGAAAAATTCTAAATTATTCAAAATTTCTCAAAAATAGCAGATGTACAAGCTCACAGTGCTCAGCACCTAGGACATCGCACAAGATGCATCTCATCGTTTGGTCAATGGTTCAGCACCACCACTAATGGACAGCGACAAGCAATGCGTGTTGGGACCCAGCAGCACACTTCTCGATTATTCAATTCATCGAAACAGTTATTGATTGGATAATCGCTAGTTTTAAACCAAGGAAATAATCATTTGTTGTAGCCCTAATCAGAATCAACCAACTCAACAGGGAATCCTAGTTTACAAATAATTACAATTAACGATTTAGTTGTTGTTTTGGCTTTGAACATTGGAACATAAATTACATTTCTGTTTTGTAACAAAGGTTTGTAAACAAAATATCTCATCAAAATCTAATCAAAATAAATAATGTACTACTGTATGGCTAAAACGGCCATATTTAATGCATTTATACTTCAAATTTTTGTTTACATTTTTGAAAATGTATTGACATTTTTCAACAGATACATTTTACTCGGATGAAGGGAAACGTTTATGTAAAATAATTGTGATTATCTCAAATAACTGCGATAAGTCGATTATGTAATAATTGTGACAGGCCTACCACACACACCTCTGCGACACATCTCAACACTCACTGTTCTCTTTGTTTAGGATCCATAGACTCGTTGTGTTTTTCAGCATCATGATGCAGGAAAACCTGAAGCATATACATTGTCGGAAGCATATACAACACCAACGTCACCTCACTGAGGGAGGTGAAGATCTCTCCTCAATCCGTAAAGTGATATGAGAGAACGAATGAGAATAAATTTGTACCTAAATTAGAATGTACACAGTAAAATCTTCTGTTAACTTATCCATTTGTAAATCTGAGAGTGCACAAATGTAACCAAATGGACCCATACGGGTCCATTTGGTTACATTTGTACACGCTCAGAGTTAAGTTAACACTCAGGGTTTTGTGAGTGTTTGAACGCGACAGAGACAAAGGAAACAAACAGACAGACAAAGTGACGACCAGGAAGGTCAGGGCTCATCTGAGGAATGCCAGTTTGGCACCCTGTGACCCTGTCATTGGCCACCATAACAGGAACGGGAGGGCTGACAGCAGGAGGAAACAGGAAGTAGACAGGGGACAGCGGCACTGACATGGCGCATGCGATGAAGGTATCTACATACGCAGCAAAGGTCAGAGGTCAGGGTCAGAGGTTTTCCTTTTTTTCAGATTATCAGGACAAAAAGAGGGGAGACCGAATGACCAGTAAAAAAATTGTTTGAGTTTAGTCCAGGTCGCGTCAGGGCGCGAGGAAACTGGGGGGGCTTCGCATTTCTTAAGTATACAGTGCAACTTTACGCATTTGTGGCACCCCCTATGGGTAGAAGTGAAATTGCTTTTGTAGGTGCGCTCTAAGATTACCGAAGTCCTGGCGTCACTCCTACTACCCCTGGGTCACAGAGTTGTTCCCTCAGCATGCAATTCCATTTTTGGGTTAATTGGATGCCATGGCGTTTTTTATTATTATTTTGTTTTAAGAATTTGGCCCCGCCCACACATTAAAGCATATTACAGGCTAACAGCATGGAGTATCAAAACCTTGTTTGACGGAAATTGTCACATGACTCACAATACCCTTTGTTTACCATTTTTAACAGTGCCAAATTGCAACAAGTTATATCAAGACACTTTACATACAGTATAGAGCAGTGACCTGACATTGTCCCATGATCCCGAGCAAGTCATTTTAGCAACAAAAACTCCCCCTTAACTGGATGAAACGTCAGGCAGGCCCAGGCTCAAGGGTGGGCGGCCATCTGCCTATATAGCCTCCTCTCTGTTCCTGAGCTCTCCTGCTGTGGCTGGAGTGAGAGACCTTTTAACCACATTAATTGTCATTTTCCTGTGTGGTGCAGGTGTCCTTCTTCCTGTTCATCGTGTTCGTGGTGTACACCATGCTGCCCTTCTCCATGAGAGGAGCGGTCATGGCCAGCGTCATCACCTGCCTGTCCCACACCGTCACTCTGACCGTCTGTCTGGCCTCCACTGCCTTGGAGCTGGAACCCCTGGTCTGGCAGGTAAGGCTTTCTTTATCGCCGCTGTCGGGTGGAATCCTCATCTGTTCAAAACTGTTACAGGATTCAAATTTAAAATAGCAAAAAATAGCAGATCTACCAACTCAAAACGCTTTGCATCGCAACACATTTTGAGCTTGTAGACTTTTGTGTGGCAATGTAGTATGATCAAGTAGGGCATTCATTTATTTAAAAAAAAAAGTTTAAATATGGAGATAAGAGGTTTCTGCCCGACAGCAACGTTATACTGTACATCACTTAATGACAAAAACTGCTTTTCAAGTCACATTACAAAAGATCCTTAATTCATCTTTAAAGAGCGACAACACAGACAGTACTCCTCCAATAAAAACAGCAGTTATAAGACATGGTCTTATGTGCCTAGACATGGTCTTATAACTGCATTACTTTCATGTGGATCTCTGATGTGATGTTGACCAAGTCTAGCCCAAATATAGAGGGACGGCAAGACGATGGATCTGAGATTATGAATTCACAAAATGTGAAAAATACTTACACTGTGTGAAAAATATTCAGGGATTTACCTCCTTGCCACAGAAATGTGTCTCTGTTTGGTCCAACAGCTTGCGAGATTATCCGCAGACAGTCAGATACCATACTTACACAGCCCTTATTGAGATGAGATTTATGCATCAAAATGTCTTAAAAACACAGATCAGTTTACCGGAACATCAGCTTCAAAATGCTTCCGTTTTGTGCCAGTAAATTGTATCTACAAAGGGAGTTTGCCTTCCAAAATATATCTTTATTTATGAGCACCAAATGTCTTGGAACCAAATGTCTTGGCTGGCCCATTTTCTTGAGTCAGCCTTTTATGTTCAAAAACATGTTTGTCTTGTGGACACATTTTGAACCAAGCCTTTCAATGTAGCAGAGTCACGCAAACAGCCTTTGATTTTACAGCCAATACTGAAAGGTTAAGCTCCACTAGAAGCCACTACAACCTTACACCCACAGAAAGTAAACTGTACTGCTTACAAGACAATCACACACAACGAGCTAGGAAAAGATTCAGGTTGGGGTTAAGATTAGGCATGTAGAGATTTAGGGGTTAGCGTTACAGTACGTTTTAACAGCGGGCGACTCTCCGGACGATCGCTGGACGACATCGTCCAAAAGATAAATAAAATCCATCTTTTCAGATCAACATCGTCCCCCCGCCCACTTTGCCTCTTCGCCCAGCTATCGCCAGTAGTTGCCGGCTCTCATAGACATATAATGCACTTCCGGAGAATACTATCCTGAATCGCCCGATGTTAAAACCCACCGTCCGAGTTACTCATACTTAGTTTCGTGCTGGTGTTGCACACTAGGGATGGGACGATATGAAAATTACATGTCACGATTATTGTGCCCCAAAATTATTGCGATTAATGAGATTATCGCAATAAAAAATGTAAACATTTTCTTTAAACTTTAAACTTTCTACAAGCTCACACCGCCTTGTAACTCAACACGTTGTGAGCTTGTAGATCTGCTATTTTTGGCGAATCGATTTGTGTTGAGTGAGATAAGGGCGTACCACATGTGCTCTACATGTCTGTTTTATCAAGTATAGAGGGTTTAAGTGGTACTGAATTTGCAGCTCAACAAAAGGGAATTCATCCTAGTGTATGACGGAGGACAATTTCACGATGAATTCAAATCTCTGCTACACCATTATTGTGAGCAGTTTTTTATCCCGAGGAACGATAATAACGATTATCGTCCCATCCCTATTGCACGCACTCGTAAAAATTGTCAGCCTAAAATGTTGATGTCCTCACAAGTACAGTAATGTACAAAGTCATTGTAATCTTTGTAGTAATACAAAGATTACAATTCAAAACGTTCAGTCAAAGTGACGTCCGTCCCATTCATGTTACATGTTAGCGGTTTGTGTATTTTGGCTGGATTCATAGTCTTTGTGTTGCATTGATGCAAGACGTGTCGACCTCCTATCTACATCACACCATTAAAGCATCAAGTGGTTATTCATTACATGAATAGCCACTTTATACACCCACCCACTACACATTTTGTAATGGCTGTGAACTGAAACGTCAATAGGTGTTTATTCCAAGTCTGGACAGAATTTATAAATGCACTCCCAGCTCCACAAGCTGTAGGACTAAGAACTTCACACACATTTAAGCATCGTAAGTGCTAAGTCAAAACTGCTCTCTTTGTAATACTTATTTTTTCAAATTATTTGTATTAATGTTACAGATGCTGCTACATTGTTTAAGGAGCGGAACAAAAATATTTTAATCTAATGTACCTGTAGACAAGATGTCACAATAAAGACCACCTTGAACATTACAGTACATCCACTGTATACAGTGTGATTTATTTGTGTGACGAACGTGCATTCATGAATTCTGCCCAGAGTTGAATAAACAGCTACAGTATTTGACGTTTCAATTAACACCCATTACAAAATGTGTAGTGGCCCAGTGGGTGTATCAAGTGGCTATTCATTGAATGCATTTGTTCCCAACCTATTCTGGATCAGGGCCCACTTGAAAATCTTACTTAAATTGTAAATTGTAAAGAGTGAATTTGTCTTTAGCACTTCTCTTCACTGCCTCTTTCCTTAAAAAAAAAAAAGAAAACATTTTTTGGCTTTTTATGCCTTTAGAGAGGGATAGGGAAAGTAGGCTGACAGGAAATGGGGAGAGAGATGGGGGGGGCGTGTCACGCAGCAAAGGTCGTCGATAACGGGAGTCGAACCCGCGACACGCTGACACGCTGTCATACTGGCATTGCAGCCTAGGGTGCCTGGACCGCCACGCTACGGACCAGTCCACTGCCTCTTTCCTTGATTATCCATCTGAAAAACAAGACAGTCTAATCTACTCTCTATTAGCTGCAGCCACATACACACATGCATGCACACAGAAAAATGCACACACACACAAAGTGGAAAAACACATTGACAATTAGGCATGTTAGATTAAGCTCATTCGCCTTGGCTCTGAGGCCCAGGGGCCAGGGCAGTCCATTGATATGCATGGCCACAGTTTAAGGAGCTTGAGGTTGACACAGTGGACAAAGTGAATGGAAAAGCAGGTTCAAGTGTGTGTTTAGATCAGGGTGTTTGAGGTAATGGTGTCAGTGGGATACATGGATAAGAAGATTGACTGGACATGTCATCACTTCCTGATATCAATGACACACACACACACACACACACACACACACACACACACACACACACACACACACACACACACACACACACACACACACACACACACACACACACACACACACACACACACACACACACACACACACACACACACATTCACATGTGAATGTGAAGTGAGATTTCTACCAGTGATAGAATATGACCTTCTCACATGGTTTGAAAAGAAAAAGTGAACTGACTACGCAGAAATTTGTTTGGTCAAAGTTCCGAGAAATGTATATTTGTTACGTTGTGTATCTTAATGTGTATGTGACAGATCTTAGCAAACGTGATCATCTTTACCTGTGGTAACCTGGCCGGGGCCTACCACAAACACCTGATGGATCTGGCACTGAGACAGACCTACCAGGACACCTGCAACTGCATCAAATCCCCCATCAAACTAGAGTTTGAGAAGCACCAACAGGTACTGTATACGCACGCACGCACGCACGCACGCACAGATACACATATACTGTATATACTGTATATACTGTTCATTTTAAAACACATGCAGGATTGGACAGGGTTTTCACCCCATTTGGTTAGTTTTTACGTTTGTCTGTGTGGTTGCGATTTATTTTATTGAATGTTTTTAATTAACCTTGATTTAACCAGGACAAGCATCATGGAGATTACAAATTATTTTTTTTAGGGAGAACTTCATAATTGCAATCAGTTACAAACAGAAAACGCATACCAAATACAAATAATAAGAAATAAATCACATTTCAAAACAGAAGAATTAAAAATACTGACGTACTAAAACTTGCTTACATCAACAAATAGTGAAAATAGCAATCTATAATCTCACAAGGTGTGAGAATATAACTATTCATGTTATTTTTGATGCTTTGCCTAAAATGGCATGCCCAAATTCAGGCTGCCAGGTTGAAATTAATTTAAGGAGTCTACTGTAAGTCCTCTAATTCTTACATTTTTAGAATTAGCTAAATTCATTAATTTAGTTTCAAGTAATTTTGCAACATGTATTCCATGCCAAGGGTACAGACTACACAAAAACGCCTTTCCCAATTTCCCTACAGAAATTTGGGACAGAAATCATAAAGACGTCCTGAAAACTCAAACAATATTGTCCAGCAGTTTAAAAAGAGAAAAAAAGAAATGCTGCAGGGATCAGTAAGTGACTCTGATAGATAGGTGCTCTTTGGTGATATAGTTAGGAACATATGAACAAAAAAGGGTTTTCAAAGAAGTACTGCATGCTTAACTCCCAAATGGTATGGACTGCAGACTTGCAAAGAAAAGAATTCCAAGGCACTCCGTCTTTGATGATGACTGTATATGATTTATTTTGAGCAAGGAAACAAATTGACCACCGCTATCGACCTAGAAGGTCTTCATCAGGGTCTGTATAGGCATATGGGAGTTAAGCAGTACTTATTTGAAAACCTTTTTTTTGTTAATATTGTCCAGCAATTCCCCCTTTCATAAAAACACATAAATAATATAAGAGCAGGTTTTTTTTTACTTTTGGTTTCAAACTCAGCTCAAGCTCAGGCTCACGATAAAGGTCAAGATGTGTCTGCTAGCAGAATAACTCAAGAGCAGATTGACATGTTTTCATGAAACTTTGTGAGAAATGATCAGTATGCTGCCCAGAAGACATTATTCACTTTTGGGTCTAAAAGGTCAAAAGTCAATGTTACAAAGAAGTTCAAGGTACAAATCGAGAATGGGTGATTTTATTGAAACGTAGTGGTAAATATCAGTAGGCTGCCCTGAAGAGATTATATATTTTGGGTTGTTATTTATTTGGTTTCACATCGAGAAAAAAATTCACTAAGAAAATAGTACATATAGCTTAAGCCCTACAATATAGCAATTTCCTTGTTTGTGGGCAGATGGAGATTACTTTCTTGTAGAATTTATTCTTGCAGTGAAATTGTTATTAAGGCCGTTTTAATTGTCTATGATTTTCATGTAGCCATTGCTGGTAACTATTTCATAAAAGCAATAAGCTATGCAAGGCCATGCTTTACTGTTATTTTAGAACAGCCACAAACAATAGCAAAAACACAAAAAACCCTAATTAGCAGAAAACCCCTAGGGCATTAGCCCTTTGGGCTTGAACCCCTAATTAACTTCCCATGCGCGCGCCCGCGCCCACGCGCGCGTGTGTGTGCGTGTGTGTGTGTGTGTGTGTGTGTGTGTGTGTGTGTGTGTGTGTGTGTGTGTGTGTGTGTGTGTGTGTGTGTGTGTGTGTGTGTGTGTGAATAATTGGTGGAAGCACCAATAGTCATCCTATTGTCACAATAATAGATATTGAAGTATTTAATTAAAGTTAGCGTGATATTTGATTTTGTCCAATAACGCGTATATGTTGTATGATGTATATGAATTGATCGAACCTGTTCAGTGGTTTTCAAAGTAGGGTCCAGGGATCCTCAGGGGGTTCCAAATGAACCCTTTACAGGTCTGTAACTCTGAGAGTTATGGGGGTCCTTGAAATTAAAAAGGTTTCAGAACCGCAGGTTCATCACATTCATAAAGAGAGCTGTTTCCTTGTGGTCTATTATACCCTCGATTGTTTATAGCAGAGTTTTTGTAGTGATTTTGTAGTCATTACTGAGTAAGTATGGCTGAAGTTTGAAGTGGAGAATTCTATTTTTAGAATTCCTCTCCCCTTTTGGCTAATTTGCGGCTGTGTTTTAGGAAATGAGCCTGCAGTGTGTGAACAATATAATGACCCCTCTCTGCTGTGAACTGCATTTATGACTCACACACACCCCTTCAGGCCACCGTTCAGTCACACTGCATAAACACATGTTGCATGCACAAAAACCACACGTACGCACTTATGTACGCTCACACACACACACTTATGTATGCTCACACACACACACACACACACACACACGCACGCGCGCGTGCGCGCACACACAGCTGGAATACAGGCAGGGGACTGGCTTAATGGAACAGCAGCAGCGTGTGCCCATTTACAAAACTGATGACAAAAACAGAAATATCCACACACCAAACAGCTGCCATAATTTGCAACTGTGGTAATGTTTCTCTTCCTCAGACTTATACAGTAGACGGAAACACCATATGGTCCCAAACACCATGTGATTCATCTGCTGCATACTGTTATCAGTCAAATTGTAGCAAACAATGAATTCCACATTTCACATACGTATATGGATTTTATACTTGTAATTTTTTGTTTTGTTTTTTAAACACAGTTTATACAGCTCATAAATCCACAATAGTTTGTACTCCAAAATTATGCAGGCTGAATAGCTGTCATATATACTACAGTATCTATCAGAGGAGCATCTATTTATCTAATATTTTTGACTTATGAAAATGTAACCATATGCAAAAACAAAACTCAGAAACACAA
>NC_139952.1:30584408-30656908 GCF_963454915.1 Gymnoscopelus microlampas
CTTGTGTGCAAGAGGAGGTTTTGGCTTAAAGAGTGGAGTCCTAAAGGAAAGTGGGTCATCACCAAAATCAGTAGGGTGCATCCATCAGGGAGCATGAAGGTGCACAGATAATTCTATGGCTACCATTCAGCTCATATAGTTATTGAAACATCTTTGACTAAGCTGTTGGCTGGACGGACGGACGGATCAACATTGTTGTTTTAAAGATATTTCTTTTGATGGTGTACAGTGGAGATGGACAGGAAAAGGGAGAGAGAGACAGGGAGAGACACGCAGCAAAGATCGTCGGAATCATGATTCGAACCCGCGGTGCATTAGAGCCTATATGTGAGCCTGGACTGCTAGGCCAGCAGGCGCCCACGGATCAACTTTTTAAAAGCGTTTTTTGTTTTAAGCACCATCGCTATTGGGCTCAAAACACAAAATATATTGGAAATTGGAACAGACAACAAACAAGCCTGGCAAATACTACAATAGGGCAACATAACACCATGAGTCAGACAAGAGGCGATTGCCAGTTGCACAAGAAAATAAATAGGAGAGAAATTACAGCTGGAGAAGAGAGTATTGATCACACATTGATGACTTGCACCGGCACCAACAACTGAGGGCAAGGCTAAAGAAAAACAGAAAGCAAACAAAATATATCAGCACAGGGTACAGAGGTTATTGTACAATAGTTATGGATTTGCAAACACTGTGAGGAAATAACTGCGACATAGAGTTATGGAAGAGATAACACAGAGCACCGGTTCTCAATGTGGGGTCCAGGGACCCCCAGGGGTCCTTGAGAGGGTTCTGGGGGGTCCCCAGCTAAATATTTTTTTGTTAGGAACCACATGACATGGACCCTCAACACTGCACGGCTGCAGACTGTGCAACCTGGGGGTCCACAGCAAAAAAAAAATTTAATACAGCATCACAATCAATTTAACCACTTTTAACCATATTTTATACGTAGGCTATTCAAAATAGCAGATAGGCCTATACAAGCTCACAGTTCGTCACTTTGTGCCACACTGCGAGCTTGTACATCTGCTATTTTTGAGCGTTTTGTTTTTAAATCTTGAAAGTATTGGAAAATGTTGAATAATTTAGATTCTTTTATTTACACAAATCTTCTCTTCTGGGGGTCCCTGGCACAAAAACCTTTCAGATGGGGGTCAGTAGCCAATTACATATCAATTTGGGGGTCCTTCACATGAAAATGTTTGAGAACCAACGCCATAGAAAGTGAGAGAACCCAGGCCTGGGCCGCAGCGTGGCAGTCCAGGCACCCTAGGCTGCAATGCTAGCCTGACAGCGTGTCGCGGGTTCGACTCCCGTTCCCGACGACTTTTGCTGCGTGTCAACCCCCCATCTCTCTCCCCATTTCCTGTCAGCCTACTTTCCCTATCCCTCTCTAATAAAGGCATAAAAAAGCCACAAAAAATATATATAAAAAAAAAGAAAAAAGAAAGTGAGAGAACCTAACCTCTGCACTCCCCACTGCTAGGGATGGGACTATATTAAAAGCCTACATGTCACAATTATTGTGGCAAATAATAATTGCGATTAACGATTATTCTAAAATGGCACTCCTGTTAACCACTTGAACCCCCCAGCATCCCTATTAGAAAAATAGCCGATCTACAAGCTCACAACGCGTTGCGTTGCAACGCGTTGTGAGCTTGTAGATCTGCTATTTTTGGTGAATCGATTTGTGTAGAGTGTACCAAATACGCTCTTTACAGGTCCGTTTTATCAAGGGTTTAAGTGGTACTGAATTGGCAGCTCGGCAAAAGCTAATTCATCCTAGTGTATGACGGAGAACAATTTCACGATAAATGAATTATTGTGAGCGTTTTTTTAATCACGATAAATAAACGATAATAACGATTATCGTCCCATATCCCTACTCACTGCCCTCCTGTCCCCTCCTGTCCACTGTCCCGTGCCCTGCTGTCATCACTCAGGAGGGTCCACATCTCTTCAGTCACCTTAGAGCATCTGAAAGGTTCCTACAAGGTGGAGCCGGGAGACGGACACAGCAGAGACTCCTACCTGAAGGAACACGGGGTGGTCACCTACCTCGTCATCAACCCCAAGGTTAGACCTCTCATCTCTTCAAAAATAGCAGATATACAAGCTCATAGCGCGGCACGGAGTGCCGTGCTATGATCTCGTAGATCTACTGTTTTATTAAAATCTTGAAAATGTGTGCAAAACTTTGAACATATATATATTTTTAAAGCGAACATGTTTAGCTCAAATCTTTGCTCCTGGCGGTCACTGTCACAAAATATGGTGAAAGATGGGGGTCCGCAGCCAAATACATATAATTTTGGGGGTCCTTCACATGAAAAAGTTTGACAACCACTGTCTTACACAGTCTGCAACCACGCAGTGTTGCAGACTGGGACTGTCACCATGTTGACATTTTACTTGACGATTAACTGACGCAGAAATAATTCAATAACAATAATTACATTTTTAAAAATTGCATTTCTGTTTGCCTTTTACGCTTTGTAAACAAATATTGCACAGGGCACAAATGATAAATAACTTAAATATATAAAGAAATGACTGACATATTTAATAATTTTATTCTTTCCTAATATTGTGATGCCTCAATTTGTAAAATTAAGAAACAACTAATGACAATAAAATAAAATGATGGCTGTTGATACCAAATGGGTATCCTCAATGTGCTCCCCTAATACATCATGTGACTGTAACGTCTAAAGCAGTGGTTCTCAAAGTGGGGTCCAAGGACCCTCAGGGTAACTTGAGGGTGTTCCAAATGGACCCTTACAGTTCTGTAACTCGTGAGAGTGTACAAATAGAACCAAGTGGGCCCGTAAGGGTCCATTTGGTTCCATTTGTACACTCTCTGAGTAATGGGGGTCCTTGCCACTGGTCTAAAGAAATGTCCAAGATACAAAGTCTCTCCCTCTCTCTCTCTCTCTCTCTCTCTCTCTCTCTCTCTCTCTCTCTCTCTCTCTCTCTCCTGGTGACTGGGTTTCTCTGGTGCATTCAGACTGAGAGGCACACCCCTCTGCTGGTGGTGCGCTCTCGTCCCTCCCTGGACGCGGGGAAGATGAGGGCCTCCGTCAGAATGACCCGCTACCTGGAGTCCTGGGGAGCCGCCAAGCCCTTCGCCAACCTCCACCACCGAGACAGCATGACCACGGACAACGGCATGATCAACACCACTGTGAGTATACCGGTGGTGGGGGAAAAGAAAAAAAAATGTTTTACTCAAGTAAAAGTATCAATACTACAATGTAGAAATGCTCTGTTACAAGTAAAAGTCCAGAATTAAAAATATCCTTGAGTAAAAATACAAAAGTATTGGTATCAACATTTACTTAAAGTATTCCAAAAGTAGAAAGTACTCATACATGTAGAACGTCCCATTTCACAAGTTTTCAAATGTATAAAATGTATTAAAATCTTTTGAAAATAGCAGATCAACAAGCTCACTGTGAGCTTGTAGATCGGCTATTTTAAAAGGGCCAAAATGTATGACTGAAGTGGTTACTGTATGTAGGTAACTAGTTACCCAAGATTTTAAATAATTGTAGTGGAGTAAAAAGTGCAATATTTGCCTCTGAGATGTAGTGGAGTAGAAGTAAAAGTATTGAAAATACTCAATTAAAGTAAAAAATACCACAGAAGTGTACATAAGTAGTGTGGAAACCTTGTATGTCCAAAACCATTACTTTTCAGTAAATGGAGAAAAAAAAGAACCTTTGTTCCAATGGATCCAATGTAGTTATTATTTTAGTCACAAGCTCTTGTTAATACTTTTCATTGGTTCAATATTTATAAAACCCAGAGACACAGCTTAGCCTTTCACATTGCAACGTTGTGAGCTTGTAGAAGAAGAAGTAGGGCATTAGTTTACGAAAAAAACATAAAAAGCTGAAATATGGAGATCCAAGGTTTCTGTCTGACAGCAACGATATGCATATGCACAAATCCACGGGGAGCGGAGGGGAGGGGAGGAGAGGAGAGGAGAGGAGAGGAGAGGAGAGGAGAGGAGAGGAGAGGAGAGGAGAGGGTTTCAAAGGCCCTTGGCTGATGGAGGCCAAAATAGCTATGGTTGTTTCCATGGAAACAGAACGGTGGCCATTGGCCATAGGTACAAAAGTATGTCTTCTTATGCAAGGCAATATATCATTTGCTACCTCAACAACATTCATAGCTTACTTACGCCTACTAACTACATAGCAGCATCATATAAAGTATATGTATCCATAAGATATGAAAATAAAATAAATAATATAGATATAAATAAATAAACTGTTATTTTATATAGCTGCTGCTCTTTACATGGTGGATGTTTTTCCACTTAACGCATAAGAAGCATGTCTGCCTTCCGTAGTGCCACCTATCCGTTGCTAATTTCTAATCATGCTGCTTATGTATACTAGACTTGTATGCTATATCTTTTCTATTCTCTCTTACTCTTACTGTAACTGCAATGTTGACATTTTGCACACACACACACACAAATAATTTCACCCACTCTTTTACACCTGTAATCAATCGTGTGATGTGACGGTAAAGTTTGGATTGTGATTGTGTATTCCATGCTCCAGGATGTGCCCATGGGTCAGTACCACTACCATAGACGAGAAAGGTGAGAGTGAGACAGGACCTGTGTTTCTCTACCGTTTCCTGTGCATAAAAAGGTGTGTCAGTGTGGATGTTCTGCAGCACAGAAACATGGATGTCACACACACACATTTTTCACCCGTTCAAACCCAGGTCCAAATCTCAGAGGAAGAGGTTTGAGGAGGAGCTCAACGAACGCATGATCCGCACCATCGACGGGATCAACTCCCAGAAGTCAGTGCTGTGTCTAAGATTGTCTAAATCTTGTAGAGCTACTGTTTTCGTTATTCATCGTACCACGAATAGGGCTTACATGATTAAATACAATTCTTACATTACGATTTTGAACTTTGGTCTGATATAATATGTACCGTATTTCATTCCTTAAAATAACTGCAGCTTTAATTTCTTCCACTGTGCCCACTCTTGCGTAGCACAAGGGAGACCATGATGACCTACTGTAGTCTGGCTGAACATGATATCTTAAAGTAATTTTGAACTTTGATTTTATCTTGTATCTTGTACCCTGGGAACTGTTGTCCATGATGCCATGTAGCTTGTATGTGTTCTTTGCTCAGTTACTACCTCAAGGGAGTTCAGGCGAACTCCTATAACAGAGCCAGCCTTCTTTACAACCCCAGAAAGAAGATATGATGTTCAGCCAGGCTAGGTCATCATGCTCTGTATTGTGCTGCGCAAGAGTGGATACAGTGGGGCGTTAAGCAAAACCCACAACCGTACACATTAGCAGTGACTGCTCCTCTGTGTCTCTGTGTTACTCATCTCTAGGCAGTGGATCAAGTCTGAAGACATCCAGAGGATTTCGTTGTTCTTTCACAACAAGGCCCTGGAGAAAGAGGTGGGCTAACAAGTAGTTGTGATTCTATTCTACGTCCTCTCCTGTACTAAAGGTGGTCATTGGTCATTCAGTTGAATAACCCATCTGTTAGCATGGGCTCTACAAGTGGCAAGTAGTCTAGATCCCATATGCCGGACAGACAGCTTGCGCCTGATTAGATAGAGTAGTTCTACTCCATAGCCTCGTGCACATGCATCCCATAACTTGGAGGGGCGCTGGGTCTGAGATTATGAATTCACCAAAAATATCGTAGTTCTCGTTGACCGATTTGAGAAATATTTGGGAATTGAGTTCCTTGGCCTGCTGGAAGCGTGCACAGGAAAGATGATGCTGATCAGTCTTGCAGTTTGTGAGATTAGCTGTGGAAAGACACACACACACACACACACACACACACACACACACACACACACACACACACACACACACACAAGATCTTCTGCCAGAGATAATTACTGTAGCCGAGGATCACATGTTGTTGGTATGAGTGACCTGCATTTGTTTATGTACTTTGGTGCCCTGAACAACTTTAGTAAAAAACATTATTAACCTCAAGACCTCATTTTTGATCTTGTTGTCCTTATCCGTTTGTTGCTTGTTTGTCACCTTTTCTTGAGTGACAAATACTTTTTGCTTTCTTTAGCCGTTCAATTTGAAAAACATTGCTGTTGCGTATGTGGGCATGTACGTCTGCTATTTTCGGTGCACGACACCGTCGTGCGACGGAACATAAAGTATGCTTTGTAATGCCCCGGTCTTAGATCGTTGAGTGTTTTGCTGTCAGAGGAAACCCAAGTCCAATAACCAAGCATAGTTTGGGGCCGGTCCAGGCTGAACAAACAAAACAATGTGGCATGGACTAGCCAGCAGCCTGTCGCTCACAGACTGCAGAGTACAGCACAGCTACAGACAGAGTGCTTCACAGCGAGAGCGTAATGCTCCTCTCAGGCTGGGTCAATCCACTTTCAAATATTTGTCTTTGTTTACCCAGCAGATGGTTGCTCCGATGGCAGAGATGAGCACATGGTGGGAGCTTTTAGGGGTTAACCCTAGCATCCCTCTTCTGGGCACTTCATGACAGGCGAAAGTTTAGTGATAACAGGCAAGCATAGCCTATCTCCAAGCCGGTTGTGAGCGTGTAGGACGGCTAGTTTCTGCAAAGAGATTTGGTTTAGACCAGGGGAAAAAGGAGGGGGCCAAGTATAGACCCCTGGGGGTCCGCGAAGTTGCAGAGTTTAAGTGGTTAAGTGTCTTATGTGACACGTAGACTGGGCGAACCGAGGGTTGAACTTGCGACCTTACGATTCCCAGACGGCCTCTCTGCCCACTTGGCTGTGACCAGCCCTCAAACACAACTTCTCAACCCCTGTGAGTGTTAGACCTTAATGGCTCATTTCTGTTTTTTTGCCCTTTCTTTCCCTCAACAGTACAGATCTACAACGTTGCCCGCCTTCAAGTACTATGTGACCTGTGCCTGCCTCATATTCTGCTGTATTTTCATAGTACAGATCCTCGTCTTGCCCAAGTAAGTGTGCACCTTCAGTCAGGTCAGTTATAGCACTGGTTCTCAACATGAGGTTTGGGGGCCCCCGGGGAGTCCTTGAAGGGGGTTCCACGGGGTCCCCATGTTGATTGTTAAGAACCAAACAGACCCTTACGGATCGGTAACTCTGAAAGTGGACAAATGGACCCATATGCTGTGGCCAATGCTGTTTGGCCACTCAAAATAGCAAAACAGCATTGGCCACGCCTCCAGGTCTTAAGTTAAGTCATAAGACCTGGTACTGTACTTAAGACACCAAAAATAGTTGAGTTAAATTAAGATGATTTTACAGTGTAGAATGGGAGCCCAGAGATTAACTAGGAAATGATTTGGATCTTGGGATCCACATAGAAACATTGTGGCTCCAATGGGGATCTTGTTATGGCAGTATTGGACAGTAAAATATGTATCTATCATTTCATGATTGTATGTATATTGAGATTCCATTTACAGTACTCCACACCCAATGTTGTTGGTAGCCAGAAGTGTATCCTTTGATAAGGAGATGGGGGACGACACCCCATCTAATACCCTCTGGCCCTGGCCTTTGTGTTTATTCCTCCGTCAACCATTTTGAAACAAAACAAACCATGAGGACAGGGCAGTAAGGTACATTTTACTATTTGAAGATCCGGATCCGTGGATCCAGTTTTCTTCCTAATCAAAATAGCTAAATCAACAGGAACACTTTTATTTAAAAAAAAAACAGTACTGGGTTTGGTGATGTTCTATATTGTCTGAATCAACTTTGTTTACGTTCGTTTACATGCTAAAAGAGTGACTTTGAGAGCTGTTTCACTGTACAGTGTAAGTCAATGAAGAGCATATTAATTTCTAATTGATTTCTTGTCCACCTTTGGAGTTACATCATGGCAAAGTAACTACACAACCCAAACCTCTACCAAAGTGGTCCTGCCCTTTAACATAATTTTCCGCTTTCTTTTGGGAATTCTTCCAAATAGGAAAGAGCTTGCCTTAACAGCCTCAAAATGTCTGCCACGGCCGGCTATTGAATTTAAAAAGCCACGTTGGCACCGAATGCCTCATGGGTGGCACCACACTGAAAGGCAGGCAGAAGGGGAGCTCCACAAGGAATGTTAAGAGGTGGATTGTGATGAAATGGCGCCGTGTCTGCCAGCGATTATGGATCACGTTAATCAAAGAGTGGCGTCTCTGTAATGGCGATGGTAAAAATCCACGGTCATGCTAATTTACTGCCACTAAGAGCCAAAGGGACAATCCCCCCACACACACACACACACACACACACACATACACACACACACACACACTACTCTAGTAGCGGTGACTCTCCTCGCCGCTTTAGACGTGACATCACTTATTTTATGGGATGTTCTGCAGTATTATTTTACTGTAGCTACAGTGACATCACACCCTAGTACGTGCAAATATGGGTTGGGAACCGACTCACCACGTGAGTGTGTTGGAGGTCTAAACAAAGGTGCTTCCGTGGACAACAGTCCATTGCTGGAGTGACGGGGATCTTTGATAATCCTCAGGGACTTCACCCTGTTGTAGAGGTACTGTATGGCTGGCAGTTTAGTCGTGTGTGTGTGTGTGTGTGTGTGTGTGTGTGTGTGTGTGTGTGTGTGTGTGTGTGTGTGTGTGTGTGTGTGTGTGTGTGTGTGTGTGTGTGTGTCTCTTGCAGGACGGCTGTGTTGGGAATCTCCTTTGGGATGGCGTTCTTGCTGTTGGCACTGATCCTGCTCATCTGCTTTGCTGGTCACATTCTGGTAAGTGTTGACATGAACCCATATACATGGTACATAAAACACTCATAAACATACATACTAATCCAAGTAATTCTGCTTAACCTTATATATATATATATATATATATATATATATATATATATATATATATATATATATATATATATATATATATATCAGGTTTGAAAGGCTGTGATGTAGTTTGGCTGATTGGTAATTGTTGTTTTAGTGAAGTAGATTCAGTTCTAAAATAACCTTTTTGTATTGCACACCACTTTTTTGGAAGGGGGGTAGCGAAAGTAATATAGTAATTTAATGAGTAACATAATGATACCAAGTAATAATTAATAAAACTACTTTTAAAGGAGTAATAAGTAAAGAGTAATTTATTACATTCCTGAGTAACCTGCCCAACACTGCCGTACACATACATACACATGCACAGAAAGAGTGGGCGATAGTGAGAGAGAGAGAAAGAAAGAGGAGAGAATAAAAGAAACAGAGAATAAGCCAGTCTGCAACACGAGACGGAGATCGATCAGTAATAAAAACGCATTGCTTGTTTTCGTCATGGAGAATTCAAAAGCTGTCCAACTGCCTTGAAGCTTTAATTGAAGCTGCCTGAGGTCCGTGGGAGAAATACAAAGTGCTCTTGTTGAGAAATGAAGCCTGCCGTCACTCCACTTCTCTTCCCCGCTATAAACGTCTGTGTTGACGACGTTATACGCCTCCATTGATTTACTTCTTGGAACACAGTTATCCGTCCAGCTTGAACCTGACATCTCTTGTTCCAAAGACAAGTGGCTGAAGTCTTTCAGAGCTTGTCACTGTCTTGGGACTAATTTGTACTAAGTAGTACGATGGTGCTTTGTTTTGTATTGATCGGGTGGTACTATCTAGCTTCCCCTGCATGCGTGTCAAAGTGACCTTGAGCAAGACAATGAACCCCTAACTGCTCCCAATGAGCGGGTTGGCCTTGCATGGTTTCCTCCACTGAATGTGTGTGTGAACTGTAATGCATTTTGTAAAGTGCTTTGGAGAAAGGCACTATATAAATGCACCATTTACCATTTACTGAGTGTAGTAGTACTGTGCGTGCGTGCATGTGTGAGTTTGTGTATGTGTGTGTGTGTGTGTGTGTGTGTGTGTGTGTGTGTGTGTGTGTGTGTGTGTGTGTGTGTGTGTGTGTGTGTGTGTGTGTGTGTGTGTGTGTGTGTGTGTGTGTGTGTGTGTGTGTGTGTGTGTGTGTGTGTGTGTGAGTGCGTACGTGCATGGGTAAGGGGGGTGTGAGTGGTGGCAGTTTTGTGTAATGATCCGTGTTATGGTGTTTAGAATGTGCTCTGTTCATCTGTGAAAGAGTGTTATTTCAATGGAAGGGCTTCTTGTGGAAATGTTTCCAGTTAAGTGAGGTGGGATGTTGCTAAATACAAACAGCACTGAACACGGGACCCTGTTGACCTCCCTGCGGGACAGCACATATTCCATGTCCCCATATAACCCTATTCAGTTAGTTTAAGACAAGTTTAATTTGTATAGTTAATTTCAAGGCAAGTGCTTTACATAAAACATTAAGCATTGAGATGTCAAAACACAGAACAAAATAAACTCTTTATAAAAGGATATTTGAATACAATAAAAATACAAATACGTTTTTTTTTTTAGCTTTGATTTAAAATAACGTTTTTGCTGTTTTCTGGGAATTTGTTCCAGATACAGTATTGCATGTAAACAGAATGATGCTTCTCCACGTTTAGACTCGGGACACCAAACACACATGTTCCCGATGACCCGAGAGGTCTGGATGGTTCATGATGGTTCATGACTTTTGTCATGTCATTGTCAAGTTTGCTTACGAGTGACGACACAGTGGTGTTGGGCCTGATCTCAAATGATGAATGAGAGGGCCTTCCTGGAGGAGGTGCCAGAACTGTTGCAGTGGTGGCAAGAAAACTGCCTCTTCTTGAACGTTGCAGAAGTCCACGAAACGACTATGGACTTCTGCGAGAAACGGCAGAGGTTCCACGTGCCCCTTTTGATCAATGGGGCACCAGTGGAGTGAGTGAACAGTTAAGCGAGTCTTACAGAAGGTGGTGCGTACGGCTAAGCATGCCACAGGGATCCCCCTCCCGTCCCTGCTGTATATTTATGACCACAGATGCTTGAGGAGAGCAAAAGGGATTACGAAAGACAGGCAACACCCTGGAAACGGACTGGTTGTGACCATGTGGACTGACGAGTGCTTGAGGTCTCTAAAAGCCAAGAGCTTCTTCCCGGCGGTTGTTAGAGCCATAAACAGGACATAGACAATAGAAGGAAAGAGGGAAAATAATAAATAATCATACAGCATTGTGTTGGCTCGGAACTGTAGTTATTCCTGTACAGATTGCTCAAAAGATATTTCAGTGTATATATGTATATGTTTATGTCATATTGCACATTCTATAATCAACACATTAAGCCCCCCCCCCCCCCCCCCCCCATTACTGCTATCATAATTCCTCATGGGGCTTTTACTTATCTTATTACTTTAGCTTTATTATTGTTTTGTTTTGTTATGTTGATGTTGCACAGTATTGCAGACCTTACCACACTTGCATTTCTCTGCATGTACCTGTATGAGTAGTGACAAATAAACCTTGATTCTTGATGATGGTATAGCACAAGATCATAAACGTTCTTTGGCCCTAAATAATACAATGCTTCATTAACCAACTGTAGTATTTTTCCATTGTTTGACAGACAGGGAGCCAGTGGATAGATCTAAGAACTGGAGTGGCATGCTCTACTCTCTTGGCATTAGTAAGGACTCGATCAGCAGTGTTCTGAATCAGCTGCAGTGATCTGATCAATGTTTTAGGGAGACCTGTAAAGTGATACTTAACAAGCATGAATTTCAACTAGGAAGTATAGGTCTAATGACACAGAACCAAGGGCATTCACGGCATAGTGATATGATGTAAATATCTCTCTACATGAACCAATCTCATTATTCTCATGACATGACATCATTCCTGTCTGTTTGTCTGTGTGTGTGTGTGTGTGTGTGTGTGTGTGTGTGTGTGTGTGTGTCTGTGTGTGTGTGTGTGTGTGTGTGTGTGTGTGTGTGTGTGTGTGTGTGTGTGTGTGTGTGTGTGTGTGTGTGTGTGTGTGTGTGCGTGTGCGCGTGTGCGTGTGTGCCTGCGTGCGTGCGTGTCCAGCAGGGAGGTAAAGGATCCTTCTGTTCTGTTCCCTGGCTCCCAACTTTTTCACGCATCATCATCGCCAACAAACCCTGGCTGCGATTGGTCCTCACCATGACTACCACCGCCCTCATACTGGTAATGGCTGTCTTCAACATGGTGAGTAGCCAGGTCCTCATGTTTATTGTGGACTTAAAGGGGGTGTAAGTGAATCCGTTTTAGTTTTTTTCTGTTAGAAAGTTAAGGCTCTGGGTTCCCCAATTATTTTTCCCTGGTGGCCAAATGATGTCAGGGATACCAAGCCAAGCGGCGCAACACATGTTATGCAAGAAACTAAATACGTCCAGAATCAGTGCACTTGTCTAAAAGGTTTGGTTGTTAGTTGTTACAGTCAGCTTGAGGTGTAATGCAGATTTATACATACAGCAGCCAGTAGTACAGCACAATACAGCATATACTGAAACTCGTCTTTTCTCCACCTACAGTGTCAGTAGACCTCTTCCCATGAAAATACAATTTCTATTTTGGTGCACCAACATATTAACGGCTGAGTTCTCAAGCTTGGACTCACTTATTTCTGTGTGACACACACACACACACACACACACACACACACACACACACACACACTGACATGCCCGTCTCCCTGGCTAGTTCTTCTTGGAAGACGAAGTTCGTACGACTCCAACGACTCCCAATGTAACCAATGACAGCCTGCTTGACTCACCAAGTCCCGCCCATCCCAATGCAACCAATGACAGCCTGCTTGACTCACCCAGTTCCGCCCTCCCCAATGTAACCAATGACAGCATGCTTGACCCACCCAGCTCCTCCCATTGCGCAGACGAGGACAAGTTCTATCTGCCTGTAAGTACAGTGGGAAAGCAAATTTTGTTGCTGTAAGGTGGAAACCCTGTATGTCCAAAACTGTTGCTTTTTTGTTATTATTTTAAAATGTTTTAAAATAGTGAAATAGCCGATCTACTGTACAAGCTCACAACGCATTGTGATGCGTTGTGAGCTTGCAGATCTGCTATTTTAACTATTTTTGTGTGAGATGATATGGTGACATTGTATGGTGAAGTACGGTGTTAATTTACGAAAAAACATGAAAAGTTGAAATATGGAGAAGCAAGGTTTCTGCCTAACAGCAATGATTTCATACGTACTGTATATACTGTATTTCATGCCATTACGTATTTGTGAATATTTTCAGCTGCTGTACATATATTTGAATTCACACATAATTTAGATGAAAACACATTTTTTAACCTCTCTCTCTCTCTCTCTCTCTCTCTTAGTATTTCATCTACTGCTGTATCCTGGGCCTGGTGTCATGCTCTGTGTTTCTGAGAATCAACTATGAGCTAAAGATGGTGGTGATGTTGGTTGCCGTGGTGATATACAACATCATCATCCTCCAGACCCACGCTCCCCTGCTGGATGGATACAGTACTGCACTGTACCGCACTCAGACACTGGACAGGTGCATAGTACCCGCACGCACGCACGCATGCATGCACACACACAGGTATTTCAAAGTTCTTTACACAAAGCAGTAAGAGCATGAGTCAAAATGCAAAAAGAAACACATTTTAGAAGGACATTTGAATACAATTACAATAGTTGTTAAAAAGATAATAAAAGAATAAAAGATAAGACGTTAAAATAAAACAGTATGATACAAACAAAAGTATCATGTCAATACTTGTCAATACATGTCAATACAAACAAAGTCATGGTTTTGACCTATAGAAGATCCACATTGGATCGAAACGTTGTCTGTTTTTCTACAATAAAGCCGTCTTTCCCATAGCCTGTTGTGCGGGTTTAATCTCTTAAACTATAGTAAGCTTTTAACCCAAGCACCCTTTGGCGATGTGCGTATAGTTAGTTCCTCTTCTCGATAGTCATGCAGCACAATAAATCACAACAAATTAGCCAAAAAAACTCAATAGAAAGCAGGAGCAAACAAAAAAGTCTTCATCTTTGTTTTTTTTAAGTGGTTAAAGAAGTGAGAGTTGAAAGAGATCTACGGTTTTTGGGAGTTTTTTAAGCTTAGCCTCTGGCAAAGAGGATTATGACTGGCAGAAGATGAGGTTCATCTTGTTGGGTTCTTTTGTTTTGGAGAGGAAGAAGAATTGATTTTCCAGATGTGAGTGACAGTTTGATACGAGGGCACCTCGCTGACTATACCATTATCAGAAATGTTTTCTCCACTCCAATATATTTATTTTTGCCTGTTGTCTCTCAAAATGTAAGATTCACCGTGTTTTGGTCTCCAAGGGTAAATTAGCTTTGGACGCGGCACTGCAGCGCCAACACATGAAGAATACCGATAAGACTGTGCAGTTGTCCTTGAGTCACCACCACCATGGAACTCTTAATTACTTCTTGAGTAGCTGGATGGACAGGTGAATAAAGGGAGTTAAGCTAGGGTAAGCTGCCTGACAGAGGCAGCACGTCGGGATGGAGGACGATGATATTATGTTTCTGCTCTCTGACTCCGTCTCTCTCTCTCTCTCTCTCTCTCTACAGGCCTGGAGTCCTGAAGGATCTGAAGACAATGGGCTCAGTGTCTCTGTTCATCTTCTTTATCACTCTGCTGGTGTTGGCCAGGCAGGTCAGTCACCACCATGAAATGAAACCATGACATTAATGTGGAACATTTTAAAGTTATGAACTTTATGGAGACCAGAGCTGTAGACTTACGCCCCTTGCACACACAGAATCTGTTTTATTCGCCTGGAGAAATAAAAATAAAAAAGAATTACATTTAACATTTTCTCCATGACATCCGAATTTGCCATCCAAGTGCCTGTGATGATGCGTCATTTTTAAATTCGGACCCAGTTTGATTCCTGCATTTTTTTCGGATGCGTTAAAAAACAATTGACCACTAACAAATCGCTTCTGACTCAGTGGGTAAAGACATTTAGACCCAACTGTAACTTAAGTCACAGAAACAAGGACATGTGACTTGACATGGACTGCCCTCCTGTGAAACTTTGGTGTCAACTTAAAGACTCGACTTGACTCAAGACAGTTAAGTTTAGTTTATTTATTTGACATGAAAAAGAGAGAGGCGAGCACTTATCAGAAGAATAGTTTAGGATTTCTTGTTTATTTAGTCAGTCATAAGCCCCAGCAGCAGATCACACACGACAGACGTTTTGACCCGCAGGCCTTCCTCAGCGTGAATATTTATTTGACATGGACATCAACATAGAAACAACATGAAAACTATGCACAGCACCAGATGCTAAGACACTTTTCAGTACAACACTGGACCACAGGAGGTTTTTGAAGTGATAGAATACACAGGGGGGGAAATGGAGAACAAAGAAACAAAACATCAACAACTACAAAACAATTTCAAAGTGAGAGGGACTGAAGGGAAGAAAGGGAGAAGACATGCAGTGAGTGGAAAACAGGGGGTCCATAAGGTACTTTAGATATGAAAACTATGTTGGTTCTCTTTAAACCATAATTTAACTCCTTGACTAAAACAAATTAAATCATGTTGCATTTTCAGCTCTGTGATAATCACTGTTTGTAAATGCCTTTGTGCCGAATCAACCAGAGCTCTGGCGTCTTGTTGTGATGCACTCTGCAAGATGTGAGAATATCATTGCATGCATATAGAGCTGGGCTGCATTGACCTGATAAAACTGAGGCGCAATAGCTTATTCAAAGAATGATGAAACTGTAAATGTATGAGCAGTCACAGCTTTAGCCTACTGCTTTTCACATAGTTATGCCATTCTACAGCATTTGTTTAGACTACTGTACAACTAGAGTAACCTTAGTGACTGGCACTGGATATTCAGTTATTGGAATGGGCAAGGTGTATCAGGATTTGTGACTTGCCTTGGACATGCACTGAAAGACTTGAGACTTATCTCTCTTGGACTTGAAAGACTTAAAACATCTCTCTCTCTCTCTCTCTCTCTCTCTCTCTCTCTTGCATCTAATATACGGGCAGATAATATAATATAATATACGGGCACAGAGGACAGACATTTTGTGTGTGTGTGTGTGTGTGTGTGTGTGTGTGTGTGTGTGTGTGTGTGTGTGTGTGTGTGTGTGTGTGTGTGTGTGTGTGTGTGATCTCATTTGCAGTATCATCCATCAATGTTGACCACAAGCATACACTATGTGCTGGACAGCGAGTGTCACCTCTGGGACTTCCTCCCCAAAACTGGGACTCCCCAGTGAAATGCAATTAGATCCAAAGAGTTCCCTGGCTTGTTCTCATTCTGGGTGGAAAAGCACTTTATCATATAAGCACGCTAGTCTTCATCATGTCCTGCAAGTGGATATTGCTCTCATCAAGGTCTTTGGAGGGTAATTGGGTTCATCTTTCAGCGAGCTGTTTTGAAGGCCTCGCGGAGTGCTTTGACCTCGTTGTGTTTACTGCATCAAAACACTTCAGATCACTTAGGACCCGAGAAGACACTGAAAATTAATCCGAAAAGTATGAAAGTTTATGTCCTTTCAGAAAAGTCTGAAATTTTATGCCATTTCAGAAAAGTCTGAAAGTTTACACCCTTTTGTGTTTTGACGAGACGTGCCAGACCTCTGTTCAGGATACACATGCAAACCAGAGCATGCTTTTGACCTGCTTTTTTTGCTGCTAATGGATCAACATCACAACATCTGAAAAAGCGGGTCAGGGGGAACACCGGCCGCAGTAATGCATCGCTCACACACAGATGCAGGATGGTACGGCCGGGCACATTGACCTTCTTCTTCTAACTGGTGTCCCTATTTTGGGTATGTCGTTATGGGCAAAACATTTCCAAAATGAAGAAAGTCGCGTTGTGAGCTTGTAGACTGGCTATTTTCGGAGTATAGTAGTTTATAAAAAGTAAATTGTATAACAGAGCTTAAGGGGTTAGAATCCTTCTTAGTCGGTTTCTAAGCTGTGTTGGGAATTCTCCCTTGCCTGGCCTTGTTAATATAGCTTCTCCCCCTGTGTTCTGAAGAGAAGCAAATGTCCACATATAGCACCTACAGTACTGCTTATCCTAAGTGACCTGGTAGGTGGTTTGTACTGTATCTTGTTCTCGAATCATCCCCAAGCTAGAGCACCAACTGTTCGCATTGCGTCTCACTGGAGCGACTGATGCAGCATCGATGTAATATGTGCTTTACTGTATACTCTCAAGGGTGAAATCAGTAAGGCAAACCCATGCATCAACTAGACTGCTAATCGCACACATCATGATATATACTGTATCTGGCAAGAGATGCGAGACACTGTGATGTATGTACCCACATACACCATGCCTGGAGCATGGAGCTCTCGAACACACAGGGGTATAATGGGTCATTCACAGACCCCCATATCTGACATGCATACACACACATTGTGCTCTCTCTCTCTCTCTCTCTCTCTCTCTCTCTCTCTCTCTCTCTCTCTCTCTCTCTCTCTCTCTCTCTCTCTCTCTCTCTCTCTCTCTCTCTCTCTCTCTCACACACACACACAGTGCGCTCCCCAGATAGATGATTCTCTCAACATATTTAGGCATGGTTAAAGTCCCCAAGCATGAATAACCAATGAACAGGCAGTGGCTATCTCTTATGCAAAACAGTCCCGTCCACATACCAATTCCTTGAGAAACGAGAGACCCTCGCCTTGTTTCACTGTCGTTTTATTGGGACATTAATTTTCTATGAATATCAAACATGCTCTTTAGATTGAGATTGTTTGGTTTATCCACAGATCTCATAAAGCTTCCATTTGCCCGGAAAGATTAGAAATATATAAGCAGCCCATCTCGGAGAAAACGGTCTTATGTCCGTGAGGAATGGAAATTGTTTTCAAGGACAATATAGTGACTAGCTTTGTGTAACGGCTCGTTGAAACATAGTTGTGGGTGTTTTTAATCGTCCAAGGCTTTTTGCTTTGTTCATATTATTACATGGATGAAACAAGCAAAACATTGTCTGTGCAATAATCCCTCCGACACACGTCAAGGCCACTTTTCACCTGAGAGTGAGGATTTACAACAGTAGCACATAACACTTATCGACAGTGGTGGAAAGTAACTAAGTAAATGTACTGAAGTACTGTACTTAAGTACCATTTTTTGGTATTTTTACTTTACTGGAGTATTTCCAATTTTCAATACTCCTTTTCTACTCCACTACATCTCAGAGGCAAATATTGTACTTTTACTCAACAACAATTATTTGAAAACTTTAGTTACTAGTTACTGCAGATATAAATTATTATATTATATAACATACATTAACTTTAGCCCTATTTTACACATATTGTCAAACATTTTAGTACTTACTTACTTTTGTCTCCATGGGGTGACTAATCGATAGAAAAAAAGTACATTTTTGGGTGAACTATCTCTTTAATGCGGCCAATTGTGTTCGTTGGGATGCCCGGCCATGCCAGAGGCACCGCAAATTATTCAAACCCCTGGTGTCTGTGCTGTGGTGGGCAGGAACTTATTGTAAAAAGTAGGCATACACACATCCCATGTTCTTAGGCGCTGGACTGAGGTTCAGTAAGCAGAAAGAGAGAGAGAGTCCACCCCTAGTGTATACATTAGGCTCCAACAAACCCTTTATTAGACAACAGGCGCCTGCAGTTGGTCCAAAACGCTGCTGCCCGTCTCCTCACCGGGACAAAGAAGCGTGACCACATCACTCCAGTTTTAGCCTCGCTCCATTGGCTCCCTGTCCGTTTTAGAATAGATTTTAAGATTTTAATGTTTGTTTTTAAGATTCGAAATGGGTTGGCACCCCCGTCCCTTGCCGATCTAATTTCCAATCATTCTCCACCCAGAGCCTTGAGGTCGGCTGACCAGCTACTGCTGGAGGTGCCGGCAACACCCACAAAAAAAACCAGGGGCGACCGGGCCTTCGCAGTGGCTGCTCCCAGGCTCTGGAATATTCTGCCCCTGCATATCAAAGCGGCCCAGTCGCTAGCTACTTTTAAATCGCAACTAAAGACTCATTTTTTCTCCCTGGCCTATAGTGGCATCTGATGTATCCCTGCCTCCCCATCGACTGGTGCTAATGGTTGATTTGTTTTTATTTGCACTTAATTCTTGTATTCTACGTTTGTTTATTTTGCATTGTTTGCTCTTTGTTGTGTGTTTCTTTACCTGTACAGCACTTTGTTTGACTCTGTCATGTGAAATGTGCTATATAAATAAACGTTGATTTGATTTGATTTGATTTGAACACAACACAACAAGGTTCATCCATTTGAACCTAATGGATGTTTGTTCGTAAGGCGGCACGCAAGATAGAGCCCCAAATCTCTTCGCTGAAAATAGTCGCTCTACAAGCTCTTGCGACGCGTTGTTTTTTGACAAATGTTTGCCCCAGAATAGGGATGCTAGGTTTCATATGGTTAATAAAGCCTAAGTATAATAATAATAATAATAAACTTTATTTATAAAGCGCTTTTCGAAAACAGTGTTTACAAAGTGCTTTACAGTGTCAAGATAAAAACCATCCATAGGGATAAACAACAATAATAAATTGCTAATAAATTGAAATAATAAATAAAAAATCAAAAATCAAACCAAAACATAAACGTACATACATATATACATATATTAAAAGTAACACAATTGAGACAACGACTGTGGAGGATAACAGTACTAAAATCTAGGAAAAGGCCTTGGTATACAAATGAGTTTTCAAGAGTGATTTAAAAGATGACACTGACTTAGCTAGCCTTAGATCCACAGGCAGGGCATTCCAGAGCCTGGGCGCCCGGGCCGCAAAAGCCTGATCGCCCACGGTGGCGAGGATAGTCCAGGGAACTTCCAAGAGGGCCCTACCTGAGGATCTAAGGCTGCCCACCGGTCTGTGCGGCTCCAACATATCAGAGATATAGCTAGGAGCCAGGACTTGCAGGGCTTTGAAAGTCATCAGTAAAATCTTAAAATCAACTCTGAAACTTATCGGCAGCCAGTGAAGGGCAGCTAGGATCGGTGTAATATGGTCATATCTCCTAGACTTTGTCAGTAGTCTAGCAGCAGAATTTTGCACCAGTTGAAGACGTGAGATAACCTTTTTGCTGATCCCAGAATATAATGAATTGCAATAGTCTAGGCGCGATGAGATAAAAGCATGAATAACTTAATTTTAGAAATATTTCATAGTTGAAAAAAAAACAGGATTGTACAACTTTGGTTACTTGCATATTAAAAGATAAATCAGAGTCAAACATCACACCTAAGTTGCGGACTGAGGTCTTGACATTATTTGACAGATTGTAACAGTGTGTTGGAGCATAATATAGGTGTGTGGACTCTCTCCTACTAACTTTCTCTTGAAGTCTTTATTTTCCCCATGCAATCTGTTCATGGCCAGAGCAGAATGGAGGGTGTGAATGACACAGCCGTCTCTTTACTCTGTGTCCTCCTGTAACAGAATGAATATTACTGTAGGTTAGACTTCCTCTGGAGGGACAAGTTCAAGAGGGAGTGCGAGGAGATCGAAACCATGGAGAACCTCAACCGCGTTCTGCTGGAGAACGTTCTCCCTGCCCATGTCGCAGAGCACTTCCTGGGGCGCAACTGGAAGAATGAGGTGAGCTTATATTTCTATACGGTACTGTATATATAATATATATATAAATAGTATATATATACATACGTGTGTATGTGATGGACCGCGTGCATTTTCAGTTCATGTTTATTTTAACCCATTAAGACCTGAGGCCGATTCTTCACAGGCCTTCTAAATCAGTATTTAGAAGACACTTTCAAGATTTTTCAAAAATGTAAAAGAATTGCAGATGTACAAGCAGCTGTGAGCTTGTATATCTGCTATTTTTGAATAGCCAACACTAACATCTAAAATGACACGATGCTTTCCTGATTTTAATGGGTTAATGATCAGATAAATCTATCAAATGTGTTCCGGCTTGGATCAATGGAACTAACATAGTATACTTTAAGTTCCTATCTATCGGAATCACAATGAAAACTAATTTCTCAAGGTTTTAAAGAATAAATGCCATGACATTTCTTTTTTCTATTAATGTTATATTATTAATAAAATCATAGTGTTTTCCCCAATTATTTGGGGGCCCACTTGCAGTATCCTCACGGCCCACCAGTGGACCTCGGCCCACGGGTTGATGATGTATGGTCACCGTAAAAGGACAGAGTGTCCCCTGACCGTAATCATTTCATGATTACATTGTACCATCCAATCCCTCTCTAATCCAGTGACACTGTCCAAAGTAATGGCCATCTTTTCTTCATAAGATAGATGAGAGAAGAGAGGCTCAAAGCGAACTCAAAATGTGATCATGAACAGCAGAACTGTAGGCTGCTCTTGGATTTTGTCCAGAGGTCAGAATAAACAAGTGGAAATTGGAAGTGATGTGGGGGGGGGGGGGGGGGGGGGGCGGATGAAATTGGCACTGGAACATTATAAAATTGAAGCTGATCAATGGGTTCTCTCTCCTGATTGGATGAAAGCACTCAATCAAGTTCAAGTTCAATATCATAGCGATGATTTCTATCAGAATATAGAGCTTTAACTTTTTAACAATACACTTTGTGTTTTACCCCAATTTAATTGAAAGTAGAATGACAAGTATTAGAATATATTCAAAAGCGAACACGAAAAAGCAGCTACTAAATTACAGTAGCGAGTACTAATTATTTACTCTCTGTATGTGTCCATCAGGATCTGTATCACCAGTCATATGACTCAGTGTGTGTGATGTTCGCCTCCATCCCAGACTTCAAAGAGTTCTACACAGAGTCTGACGTGAACAAGGAGGGGCTGGAGTGTCTACGCCTCCTGAACGAGATCATTGCCGACTTTGATGAGGTATACTCTCACGTCTGACTTCTTTGCTAAAAAAAAAAAGATTTTATTCAGGGGCGTCCGGGTGGTCGCAGGAGTGAAGTTCTGCCCGCGTTGCATCGGGACACGTTGTGAGCTGTTGATCGGATATTTTTATACATTTGAAACCTGTGAAATGGGTCATTTTGCATAATGGGGGCTTTTACTTTTAGTACTTTAAGTATATTTTGATGCCAATACTTTTGTACTTTTCCTACAATTCTGGATTTGTATTTCTACATTGCAGTATTGATACTTTTAGTAAGTAAAACAGTTGAGTACATAACCACCACTGGCCCTACACATAAGTGTCATGCAAAAGGTTCGAAAATAGTTTGTAGATTGGCTATTTTCACTATTTAAAAATGTTTCTAAAATAATGATAAAAAAAGTAACGGTTTTGGACAATTTCGTTTCCACCCGACAGTGATTATATACAACAACAAAGAAAATATATATTTTTAAAGGAATGTGGTTGGTGGTTTGAGAGATCCGGGGATCAGCAGTGACAGGGACTACATGGGGAATTGGAATAATGACGAAATTGTCAGAAAATGAAAAATGGAAAAAATGAAGGATGAAGAGGGGAAATATTGTTTTCAAGGCCTTTTTTGATTTATTAGACAGTACAGTGTCTAGACTCAAGAGACAGGGAAGGGGAGTAGACAGCTTATTAAAGTTGAACGGTAAAATAAAGTACCTTTTTGTGTATTTTTTAAACATAGAGAATATTCAAAATAAGAGATTACCTTATATCAGACATTAGTTTTGTGTTGTTGTACTGTTGCTGTTTGTTTATGTGTATTTTCCAGCTGCTTTCTAAGCCCAAGTTCAGTGGAGTGGAGAAGATAAAGACCATTGGCAGCACCTACATGGCTGCTACTGGACTCAATGCAACACCTGGACCAGAGTACACACAGGTATGAAGTTAGACCAAGGGCTGTTTCATAGGGCCAAAGAACTACATTTCCAAGATTGTACTACATTTTTGGTCCAATTTAGGCATATCGTTGCTATCGTCGGGCAGAAACCTTTTACCTCCATATTTTTTTATTTTGTAAATTCGTCATACTACAGAGAATATTCTATTCTATTATATTCTAGTATAATTAGTAACAACTGTGTTTACCCTACTATTTGAAGCCAGTATGGCTGCTGTTAAAAAGGTCTACGGTTAATCTGGCTTATTTTACTTCTCTGCAGGAACATGACAGACAGTACATGCACATTGGCACCATGGTGGAATTTGCCTTTGCACTGGTTGGGAAACTTGACATCATCAACAAACATTCCTTCAATGACTTCAGACTCAGAGTTGGTGAGTGTGTTTTAAATCAATGTATGACAAATTATGTGCATTTGTAGAGAGGCACGGTCAGTGTTGTTGTTTGTGGTTTCCCTGGGTCAGGCATCAACCATGGGCCGGTGATCGCAGGTGTTATCGGGGCCCAGAAACCTCAGTACGACATCTGGGGGAACAGCGTGAATGTAGCCAGTAGGATGGAAACCACTGGGGTTCTGGGGAAGATACAGGTGAGATTTCATGCCTTGCTATATAACACATGAAAACAAATAATAGAATGAAATTTATACATCCACAGAGCTTATGAAAAACTGAATATGATTATGAATGAATAATTGACACACTGCAATTGTCGTGTACGGTATTTATTCCCCCAAAGTTCTTGGAAAATGTGTGTTTGGTAACTTATTTCTCTGTTGTAACAATGCTTGTTGGCAATTAGATGGCCGCCCATAGAGCCTGGGTCTGCCTGACGTTAATGATACGTAGCCTGCGAGGTTAGTTCAGGCAGTATACACTCGAGAGGTTACACACATGCTCATTACTATGTGGCTGTATACAGTGTCATGCAAGACCCATACGTCATACACTGACGTGGCAGTCAGCTGACCAATTGTGGGGGTTATTTAAGCTCACCTACATCTCTGTTCCTTCCGCTTTGTGTGTTCTGGTTTGTTGTCTTGCGGCTGTTTGCTCCCACCGCCACCCCAGCACCACCAGTTCTGTTCCCCATGGGGGGTTGTTATTGTATATGTATATCCTTGCATGATGGTGATGGTTGTCTAATTGTGATGAGCAGGGAGAAAAATGTAGCGGAGCCTGAACGGCAAGATAAAATATTACATCCACACTTGTATTCTCATTCTATAATATTGGTTCAATTTATTCGTTCTATTATATTGGTTCAATCTATTCGTGAGTTATCTGACTGAACGTCCAGTTAAAGGTTGCCATGCACTGTCGCAAAAGTTGCTTGCTCAGGGTGGGACAATGTCTGGTCTCTGCTCTACACGTCAAGTGTCTTGAGATATGTTGTTGCGATTTGACACTTGAATGGAATTGAATTGAATTGAATTGAATGACTTTTACACAGTTGGAAAGAATGTTTATTTTCATTTTAAATGGTGCCCCATTTGAAAGCAACGTGCATATGTGGGCTGCGGCTATGAAAACTCTTTACCAAGGAAAACTCTCTACCAAACAGATTATTCTGCTGTTGCTATTGAATCTTGTTTTGAGCTTACCCATATCTGGGGTAATGTTTTATATTTTCACATACGACACCGGCGTATAATGGAGTATAAGATAGGATAAGATAAGTATTTAACCTTTGAAGTGGCCCAGTCTAACTCTGTCATATGCTGTTATTAGATTTATTTTCTTCCAGACAAGACTACATTCCTATCTAATGTCAGTTTGTGTTCTCCATGCAGGTAACAGAAGAGACGAGTCGCATCCTGACAGCGCTGGGATACATGTGTTCATGTCGGGGCATCATCAACGTGAAGGGTAAGGGAGAGCTAAAGACCTACTTTGTTCACACCGAGATGACCAGATCTCTGTCACAAGGGACCGTGATGCCTTGAACACAAACGCATGTGTGAACGGTGGACTTGACCGAACACACACAGCGAAAATAAAGTGATCTGCCAAGGCTCTGCCATAACTCCAACATTACCCGAAACCACCAGCGTGACATACTGTACAGACACGCAACTTTCCAGAACATTGTCATTCCTTAGGAAACTATACGGTAGATCGGTGTTGGTCCACGGGTGCACAGTCGCAGTCCATTCAGTGCCGTGCTGCATCTGGCTTTCATCCCAGCTCAAATGCAGTCCTGCCGCGCGCCAAGAGGGGAGAGCCTGGTTAAAGGAAGATGTGTTCCGGTCAGAAGGCAGTAGACCACTTGTACAGGACGAGTGATGTGGAGCTCATTTAAAGCTGCAATCCATAACTTCCGTATCTTACCCCGGGATTCGAACCTGGGTCTTCCGCACAAGAGATCACATTTCTACCAATCTGGCAATAAGCTTGGTCAGGGGAGGTATTGTGCTTTGAGCTTCAGGCAGTACTAGTTGACCGACCCCAGGGTCTACAGTTGTCGATGGGAGGGTAGGGAGACCACCTCCAGCCACTGCAGATGTACTGCGGATGTTATAATGAACATACTGTATCAAACAGATTGATTAAAGGTAGGGTAAATTATATATATTTTTGGTTTAAATAAGTAATAAGTAAGTTGTATAGCTCTATAGTGTCATAGTAGGCTTTGCTATAGAGTGTTTGTTCAGTAACAGGAGTCTCCCTGTCTCTTAAGTTACAGCTCTTTAGTAAACAGAAAATACATTTTCAGGTTGGGATACCAATTTTATCCAGTCAGGAGAGAGAACTCACAAAGGATACAGATTGAACAAGTGAAACTGGAAGTGATGACACAAGGTATTCAGCAGACAAAATCTACTCTAGATTTATATACACTCTAGTACTCTGTAGCAATGATTACTATCTGAATATAGTGCGTTAACCTGAAAAAAAATATCACTTAACCTACCTTTAGAATTATGTTTTATTCATAAGTTCCGGATTGCAGCTTCAACCCTGACTGTGGTGCTGTGCTTCAGAGCCTTAGATCCAGTCAAGCAGAGCTGCCTGTGGAGCTTTGCCTTATGTTGTTTTTATTTGGCGTCCAATTTGAGAACAACAGTGTTGCATTTTTAGTTCAAATACTCACTCTACGTGACAATTGTTTATTTTCGTGTAGAGCATCTGATGCCAACAAATGGCCAGCTTGGTGGCTAGTTTGCAAGAATCTGTGAAATGTAAATATAGCTTTGAAAGCTGTCCACAAATGTGTAGGCGGACTCAGGCACAAGATTCAACAGCAAACATTTTTTTTTGTTTGTATGCATCGTAAACATGTAGATTTCACTGGCATCATTTTGTTATTCATTAAATATTTGTATATAAGCTGAGGATCTCTACCTCGTCTGTTTGTGTTGATGTTGTACATTGTACTTTGTCCTTGAAAATATAGACTAAATTGAATGTGCTGGCAGTGAAAACACTTACTTTAGGTCCTAAGGTAATCCTATATGGTTTAGGATGCCAAAACAATACAGGTTTTTATCAGACAGTTTTTATTGTATTATTGTATCCAACAAACACTCTACAATGTGTTTCTAAAAATGTGGTCTGCATCATGTTCAGTTCTATATAGCTTTAAATTACAGTATATAGGCTACTGTATTTTAACATAGCCTCATGCATCTACCCTATACTAACTATTAACATCTGTTTCTATACTTTTTCTGTGAGATCTCATTGCCTCATTTTCAGCAGCTGCACTTGCCGAAACCACTTAAAGTAATGTACCATTATCATAAATTCAGAAGAGGCAATTATAGGAGAACTCCTGTACCTAAGTCTGTCAGATATTCAGAAACATAATGTCTTACATGATATTTCTTCCATATTTCCCATGTCCTTCTTTTGAGGCTTCGGGTAATTGCAAACTTTCGCATATAAGCATAATTTTGTTTCATCTGATAAGATTATGTAATAATATATCATCTCTGTCTGTTGGAAACCTCATATGTCCAAAACTGTTACTTTTCAGGGTTCAAATTCAAAAATAGCAAAAGTAGCAGATCTACAAACTCAAAACGTGTTGCGAGCTTGTGGATCTGCTACTTTTGATACTTTTGTGTCAAACTGGAACGACTGATCCGTATCCCTCTGCTACGTTTCGTGAAATGCCGTTTTTCCGAAAGAATTCCACTTGTATACGTGCGACACGGACATACTGCCGCCCTGGTTGGTAAAGAACGGGAGGAGTGCGTCTGCCATACTCTGAAGAGGATCGAACTGGCATAGCTCTGGATATCTCCTGTGAGAGAGACAGAGAGAAAGAGAAAGAGAGATATCAATCTGACTGGTCAATAGTTGTGGTATAATAACCATGGCTTTGAAGTCTGCCTTTGTACTGTTCTCTATGGGGGAAAAGCTAAAACGAGAAAATGACAACATTTTAGGTGAACTTCAATCTCCATGGAGGCTTATCCATTGAGGAATGAATAGACTAGAGCAATGTCCAGAAAAATAAGTGATCCTAAACATCCTTTCTGTTTAGGAGGAGTGGCTAAAATTCTCACCAAATGAGAATAACTGGTCCACCTTAGCCCCTGAAATCCTTTATACTTCATTGAATGGAGTCCCCCAGGAGTCTATACTAGGCCCCCTCCTTTTTTCCCTTTACACCAAATTTCTTTAACAAAAATAGGCACTCTACAACCTCACAATGTGTTGTAACGCGATGAGTTGTGACCTTACAGAACGGCTATTTTTGCTGAATGTTCGCCCCCAGATTAGGGACGCTAGGGTTCATGTGGTTAAGGTGGTTAGTTCATTAGCTCGTTAGCTCAGTCACCTATTAGGGAATATTTGGGGTTTAAACTAGATGCAAAAGATTTGCAAGGACTCTCAAACCACCACCTTTGAACATTTGTGCCTATAGCAATGTTTCCTCTATTGAAATAATTGCTCCCTTTTGTCTGTGTGACAATATTACAGCATCATGTTCAGTTTAACTCTTCTTTAATATCACAATCCAAATCATATCCTTAACTGCTCATATGGAGTTCAGAGCAACGTTTGGTGAACAGGCAAATGGAGAATGGAGATCTGGGGTGTCAGATTCATGGAAAACAAAGAGCAAACTGGTTTGTAATTATTGTTGTCTCCGCCAGGAGAGTTTGTTTTCACTTTCTGAAACTGGGACTAACATTGGTCAAGCCTCACGTGACACGGTGAAATAGTGTGATCTGATTGGCAAGTGACGTATAGCGGCCTATAAATACATGTGTCACTTTGAAAGAGTCTGTGCCTCTTTCAAAGTGAGGTAAGACAGGAATAATCACGAAATGGCTGAGAAATGGCGGATACTGTAACAATTGGATAGGACACTTACACAGACAGGACGGATAGGACACTTACATAGACAGGACGGATAGGACACTTATACAGACAGGACGGATAGGACACTTATACAGACAGGACGGATAGGACACTTATACAGACAGGACGGATAGGACAGTTATACAGACGGATAGGACACTTGTGTCATGTTACTATTCCCAACACAAGTCTGCTGGCGGAGACTTGTGCTCCGAGGAGCACTTTTTCTAGTTATTATTTTGAATTCACTTTGTGTAATGGGGCTCTGTGGGCTCTTTCCAACAGAAACATCTCTACATGCACAGTAAGAGCATTTATTCACTGACAAATAGACTAAACTGTACACACAGTATACTGCTGCTTTCACAGCAATAACTTACTCTGCTTGCCAGCCTCACCACACATGCTCTCTCTCTCTCTCTCTCTCTCTCTCTCTCTCTCTCTCTCTCTCTCTCTCTCTCTCTCTCTCTCTCTCTCTCTCTCTCTCTCTCTCTCTCTCTCACTCACTCACTCACTCACTCACTCACTCACTCACTCACTCACTCACTCACTCACTCACTCACTCACTCACTCACTCACTCACTCACTCACTCAACCATGCACAATACCCACTCAGACTGGTCATCGGAGGTCCACAACTGCTGCTCTTCTTTTCTCTCTAACTCTTGTCCCAAATTCATCCCAAAATGTATTTACATTCTCCTCCTTTCATCAGTCCCAGGAGGATGGAAGGTCCTTAAGCTTAAGCTCTGGTTCCAGAACCTCTCCTTTAGGCTGAAGAAGGTGCTCCATGGAAAGCCTCCTGCATTGTCCTGGTGCCCAAGGAGGGACACCCCAGCTCTCTCAATGACTACAGGCCAAATGCTCTGATGTTGCACATTAAAAATGCCTTCGAGAGACTGGTCCTGGATGCAGCACCTGCAGCATACATGCTGCTGCAGATGTTCCAGTCTGTAGTATAGCCAGTGTCCTCTTCTTTGTCGTGGTCGGTTGCCAAGAAACTAATCAAGCTGTTGAGGAACGCTAGCTCTGTAGTTGGAGTTAAACTAGACCATCTAGAGGTGGTTGGACAGGGGAGGATGAGGACAAAGCTGAATCCCTCCCATCCACTCTATGATGTGCTAGCGGGGATGAGGAGCACATTCAGCCACAGACTCACCCCCCACCTGGCACACCACAAAGCCACTTGTGATTACAAGATCTCTTTTTCGAGGGATCCTTGGCCAAGATAGCAGCAATACAGTGTTGAAACGAATATAGAAAATAAAATTAAAAGCAACAAATTACAGTGTAGAAAACAACATAAAACGAACACAATTGCAATGTCCAATAGAACAACAAGATAAGCTCCTTTAGCTGCAGATCTGTCTACAAGTGGTTCCAAGCTGCAGGGGCGGTGAACATAAAGACTTGTTTGTTGAGTTCGAACCTTGGGTACAAATGGTATGGGGGTGTTGTTTGGATGGAAACAATACTTGTTTAGTTACTAGGTACAGTAAGAGGAGATCAAGGATTGACTTGAGATCAATAAATATGCGCCAATGACTGAGTCTGCACAGGGCCAACACCTGAATTTCCCCACAAGGATCAATAAAGGTTCATTTTGTCTTTTATTTGAAATGTTCTAATTCACACCACTAGCCATTGCTCACCTGATGGAACAGTCTGTGCGAGTGTGCTGTGCATGCATGCAGTTTAGAAGCTGCCTACAACGTGCTCAGTCGGTTTGGTCAGTATACATTTTGAATGCATATTGCTCTCTGTCTGTCTGTCTGTCTGTCTGTCTGTCTGTCTGTGTGTGTGTGTGTGTGTGTGTGTGTGTGTGTGTGTGTGTGTGTGTGTGTGTGTGTGTGTGTGTGTGTGTGTGTGTGTGTGTGTGTGTGTGTGTGTGTGTGTGTGTGTGTGTGTGTGTGTGTGTGTGTGTGTGTGTGTGTGCTCTCAGCGACCTAGAAAGTCACTTTGAGCCAGTTTCCTTGACAAGACAAGTACAGTATAATTACTCTGACATACTTGTAGGTTGCCAGGCTAAAAGCAGCACACCCAAATTAGTGTTGGCGACTATCACTGGTCTGGCCCGTAGACAAGGCCCACGCTCACCACCATACCTGCTACAGTAGCCAGTGCCAATTTAAATGCAAATGACCATACAACATAATTGGACCTCACAAAAGCTCTCCCTTGACAGATGTATCTTGGGGAATTCTAATTGATTACAACTTTAAAATGTCCTCTTTTATTGAAGTGACCCGATGTGGTGCCTGGCTGCTAAATGTTCATTTAACCCTGGGAGTTTAAAAACTGACCCTTACTGAGCAGCTTTAGTAACTTGGATGGCTTGTATGTGTGCTCTGCACTGATGTAAACGCCAACGTATTAACCTCTCAACAACTCTCAGTTCCCCAAACTCGCCTTAACCACATGAACCCTTTAGTAGTGTCCCTATTTTGGGAATGTCATAATAGGGGTGCACATTCTGTGAAAATAGCCAGGCAAACATTCTGCTCAAATGGCAGATCTAAAAGCTCACAGCGTGTTGTGAGCCTGTAGATCGGCAACTTTTATTGTGATTTATGTTTTACACTTAAGTCTTGCTTTTATGAATTATGAATTGTTGTTTTTTCATCTGCCTCAATTGGAATGCACTTTGAACGCACTTTGGGTCAGCTCCTGTTGTTTTTCAATGTGTTACAGTAAATAAAGGTGACTTGACACGACCTCACTTTAAAATATGAGTTATACAATAGTCTATTTTTTGGGTGAGTTGATATTCATATTACCTCTTTAAACAGGTCGAGGCCTCTGCCTTTACTGTGTTCTCTGTCATCCCGGTGTAGTTTGTTATCATAACCCTCAGGCCGATGGAACAGTCGATCATAGGTGAAGACCTCTGGGGCCTAAAGGTTCAAACAGACAGATGTTAGACAACCACAGCAGGTCAGATTCAGGTAGGCTACTTGGCCACTTGGGTTGGGATCCGGAACTGGAGGAACCGGATCCAACACTGAGGAAGTGGAATCGGTTCCATCACATTTGGAACCATTTCCAGGAACCCGTTTTGATCACACTGTCAGTGGTTTCAACTTTTTTTATTTCAAGGACCACCATAACTCTGAGAGTGTACAAATGGAACCAAATGGACCCGCAAGGGTCCATTTGGTTCCATTTGTACACTCTCAGAGTTAGACATGTAGGGTCCATTTCCCCCCCCCCCCCCCCCCCCCCCCCCCCCCACATGTTGTTGTGCGAAAAATGTATTTTCTTGGCAACTATAACTTCATATTTCTAAATTTCAAGGGGAAATGGGATTGGAACGAAAAATGTGTTGCAGAGTTTTCCTGGCCTGTAACTACAGCGTGGGGTGCACTGAATCCAACTCATTATGGATCTCTAGCCGCTGTCCAAGGTGCTGAAACCCGTTTTAAGTATTTTTTTGTCCAACAATATTTTGACTGGCCAAACTATCTTAAACAAAGCATAACGTTCAACGTTTGGTAACTGCAGTGACACGTTTACGGACTAGACCATCGTCAAATTAAAGATCAATTACACATTCTTCCTTGCTTAATTAATTAATTTACCCAGTTAGCTTACTTTATGCAACATATTATAGTATATTATAATTATAGTGTTACCTTGGATTCATTGCTAAAATAAGACATCTCTTTCGTGTCCTTTCGTCGTGGTGGGATGTGACTGAACACAGACAGGGTAGAGATGGGTTTTGTATAGGATTCCAAATCCAATGATATATCCATTGTGTCAGTTAGATTCAACAACAAATGTATTTGCTTCTGGCCGAGAGAGCGACTGAAGGAATTCCGACTCTGGCGTCTGTGGTTGCTAGGATACCCCCCTCCACTGCCAAGTCAGTAACTCTATCTGTCTATCTATCTGTCTATCTGCTCTTCTTTCTTTCTTTCTTTCTTTCTTTCATTATCCATACTCAGTGGTGGAAGAAGTAGCCTACTCACATTCTTTACTTAAGTAAAAGTATCAATACCACAATTTAGAAATACTCGGATAGAAGTAAAAGTCCGGTATTAAAAATGTACTTGAGTAAAAGTACAAAAGTATTGGCATCAAAATATACTTAAAGTACCAAAAGTAAAAGTACTAATTATGCAGAATGTCCCATTTTCACAATATGTATACAACTCTTTTGAAAATAGCAAGGCGTTGTGAGCTCATAGATCAAGTATTTTCAAAACCGGTAGCTGAAGTATACATAAGGCTAAACTGGTTAATGTATGTTTTGTAATAATAATCAGAATCTACAAAGTAACTAGTATCTAAAGTTTTCAAATAATTGTTGTGGAGTAAAAGTACAATATTTGCCTATGAGATGTAGTGGAGTAGAAGTAAAAGTATTGAAAATTGGAAATACTCCAGTAAAGTAAAGATACCTCAAATTTGTACTTAAGTACAATACTTGAGTACATGTACTTAGCTACTTTACACCACTGTCCATACTTGACTCCTCCATCTCCCTCTTTCATCAGACTTCAGTCTGTTAACAGAGATCTCCTAACCTAGACATGTAGGCCAAGTTCAAACTGCATCTAAATACAGTTGTCACTCATCACTGGAAGGCTAAATACGGTGACGTTGACAGGCCTCAAAAGCAGGGACATCAACTTAACCACTTTAACCCTGGTGTCCCTAATATATTTTTGGGCAAAATGTTTTTAAAGAAGAATACAAAATGGTGAAAATAGCAGATCTACAAGCAGATCTGCTATTTTCACTATTTGGCGTATGACTAAATAGGGCTTAAATGGTTGAGATTTCAGAAAATTGGGGGTTTGACCATTTTATTTGTATACAAAGCTGGGATTTGACAAATTGTCCTCAAGAAACACGGGGTTGGGGATTTAAGAGTTTGCCCCGTAAGAAAGCAAAATTAATTTGGCTCTAACCAAGTATGAAATATGTGGCTCATTATGGATGACTAGAAAGTTCAATTGCCATGGCTTCAAGAAAATTATAAATAAGCACCCCTCCTTAGCTATATGTAAAGAAATAGATGCACTTTAAATCATCCCTTGACTTAAACTGGGAATGGTGACAGAAAAAGAAAAACATTGAATTACCCAAAGTGACCGATCTGAAACTGAATGCTATGTCAGATCTCCATCGTTCACAGTCACAAAACACAATTAAAAATGATGTCCAGATTTGATAGACTGGCAAAGAAACAGGAGAAGGGCACACAGACTGGCAAAGAAGCAGGAGAAGGGCACACACTATTGCTGAGGTGCTGCTGACCTTGGTACAGAAGTCTAAAGGTGAAGAAAATAAGGTTGCACACTCATAGCCATAATTAATTGAAAACCAACGTTTCGACCTGGAAAGGTCTTCTTCCTTTCAGACAGTGGAAGAAGACCTTCAAAGGTCGACACATTGGTTTTCAATCAATTATCCTGCATCGTGGCTATGAGTGTGCACTGTGCTGCCTTTTCTTCACCTTAGAGTTATAGAGTAGATTTGAGATGTGTTTTCTTCTAGGAGAAACATCCATTCTCTTTTCAAAATACTACAGTACGTCTTGGGTAAATGTCAGCCAAGCTTAGCTTACACCATTCTTTGACTTTATCTTTGAATGTAAACAAATGTCTTACACCCAAACAGCACAGGACAATGGCTGTGACGTGAATGGCCATGGGATGATAACAACAGCTATAGAATACTAGTTCAACAGTAATGCTATAAATTCCAAAGCAGATATGTGGACAATTGATCCTGGGAACAATCACAATGTCCACACATTGTTCTGTCATTCATTATCACTGGAGCATTTCCTGCTATTGATCGTCACAGATTCACAGATTCATGTTCACTGCTCTGTACAGCATGGGATTCCGAAACTTTTCAGCTCCACTCCAGAGCCAAAAGAGAGACGTTTGGTTCCTGGGTATACAGTAGGAATTAACCACTTAGGCCCTGTTTCAATAATAGTGAAAAGCTTGTAGATCTGCAATTTTTTTTTTTTTTTTTTTTTTTACATTTTCTGGAAATGTGTAGGAAAGGTTAAAAAACGTGGATATTAACTCTCCCTGTAACTGCAATGTTGAGAGCTCAGAAAAAAACAAGACTTCACTCACTCTTTAACAACTGTAATCATGTGATGTGACAACTGATTCTGATTCTGACCCATAAAACAGGGAAACTCAGCAGTAGAGCAGTGGTGGAAGAAGTAGGCTACCAAAAATGTACCACAGTGGCTCGAAATATACTTCAAAGCACCAAAAGTACTCATTAAACAGGCAAAAAAGGGGAAAGACCAAGGCACATTAGTGGACATTTTAAAAGCCTTTATTGGTATTGCTAATGCATGGCAAGAATACAAAAAATACACCTACGACTACGTCTACGTGTTGTGGTGCACAGGCTTCATCAGAGTGACTAAACATTAATCCAGAAAGAACGTGGCTTTTACAGGAAATCACATCCCAGGCTCATTAACATACAGAATTGAGTTGACAAGGAGGCAGTCAGAGAACCCTCACACCAGGACACAATGCATTAGCCATATACCATTAAAGCGTTTTGTAATTGTTATATACAGTAAAGTAGACCAGCGATTCCCAACCAAGTGGGCCAGGGCCCAATGGTGGGCCCCCAAATAATTGACAAAAACAATAAAAGATAAGTACAAGACTAAAATTGATAAAAGTTAAGCATGGGTTGAGAAACATCTTAACTCAACCTCAGCTGGGAAAAGCTATTTTAATATATAGGAGCAGTGCTGAGTTGCTTATTAGTGTGCTCTCAACATCTGTCTGTGTAGGCTAGAAATATAGGTTGTTCACTGGGATTAGTCTGCCCTCTAATGGAAACTTTTAGTAATACAAGTGTGTCCACTTAGTAAACTGGTTCAAGGTTCACTTGTTTATTACCACATACTGTACATACAATACAGTTGTAGCAGCATTACAGGCAGTGAAAATTGTGTAACAATAAAAATAGAATACAATAAAACGTAAAACAGCACAACTGAAAATGTTAATCACAAAGAACTAAATTGCCAAAATAGCCATAAATATCAAAACAGTATTCAAATAAAGACAATTACATTAAATCTTATTAGACAGAAAGCTGCTGCCAAAGCATCTCCATACACAGTACAATCTAGAGTGTTAATTTAACCCTTAAATTAACATATTTGTTTGTGTACCAAGTGTAGAAGATTTAGACAGATCGACAGACCGAACAGACAGACACATACAGACAGACAGACAGACAGACAGACAGATAGACCCTCCCTTTATTGATCCCATAGGTGAAATTCAGTCATGCCTGTAGCACTGCAGTAGGCATGAAACACAGGACAGATACAGATAAGAGTAGAAAGATACAACTAGGATCTCTGTCTGAGCCAGCCATCTGCACTGGGTCTGACTAGGTTAGCATAAAGTAGCCTACAGTGTACCATTAATAAATGTAATAATAAATATAAATATAGGTAAGTATATAATGTACAGTATATCACTAGTAATATGAACACACATCTATCATGATTCATCCATGAACAGCTATATGTACAGACTCTCTACAGTGGATGAGGCTTTGTATGTCAGCCAGCCTACACAGTACTGTATATGGATATTATATATACATTCAAACAACAGTGAATATAATGAACAATATATGATCGATCAACAGTGAAATGTTTATAGTTAACCTAAGCAGGCAACTGTTACTGTATTTACTGTGTTTTAGTGTAGGCTAAATCCCATGTGCAAATATGCTCAGGAGTGCGTATTCCAAGAACAGAACAGAATGTACAGTTACAGCATGGGCCGGGGGCTTGGCAGCCTGATGGCTGTCGGCACAAATGACTGACCAAGTTGCTCAGTCTTGTGCTGGGGGATGATGAGTCTATGGCTGAATGTGCTCCTCATCTCCACTAGCTAGAAGGGATGGGAGGGATTCTCCAGCATAGCATCCAGCTTCCTCCTCATCCTCCCCTCCACAACCACCTCCAGATTGTCCAGTTCAACTCCAAATACAGAGCCAGCCTTCCTCACCAGCTTGTTCAGTTTGTTGGCATCCTTTGTATAGATGTTATCCTCCCAACATACCACAGCAATGAAAAGGTCACTGGCCACTACAGACTGGTTGAACATCTGCAGCAGCATGTTGCACACATTGAAGGACCTATGACTCCTCAACATTACTAACAAACAGATCACCATACAGCTGTTCCTTCCTGTAGAAGGCCTCTGAGTTTTTATTGTTCATGTGTACTCCCAGGTGTCCACCATATCTACCTCTTCCCCTCGGATGGTGATTGGAGTTGGGGGTCTCTTCGTATAGTCCACCACAGCTCCAGTGTTGAGCTGGAGGTGTTTGTTTTCACACTACCCTAGGAGGGGGGGGGGGTCTCTTCCTCTGTTTCATTCATAAACACAAGCGAGATGGAGAAAAAAGCATGTCTAATGAGCGTTTATTTTGTGTGTGTGTGTGTGTGTGTGTGTGTGTGTGTGTGTGTGTGTGTGTGTGTGTGTGTGTGTGTGTGTGTGTGTGTGTGTGTGTGTGTGTGTGTGTGTGTGTGTGTGTGGAACGTGTATGCATGCTTGCATTTGGGGTTGTGCAAAGTAAAACAGGGGCAGCCCTTTGTGAAGAATCCCGAGGCAGAACATGCATTAAGTGAATAATTAGACAAATAGCATGAAGGGAGCAGCTAATTCTCCTGACAGGAGTTTGAATGAAGGGAAGGTCACTGAACATTCAGTGAGCATGGCATTAGAATGCCATGCTCAATGTCAATTACTCAAATAGATATATTTATTAAATGTTCATTGCAGGCAAAACGGATGATAGCATTGTCTGGAAAGATCTGAACAGTCTATATGATTATCCTCAGAAAATATCACTTATTCTTTTAAAGACTAAGATATGAGTCCCTTTATTAACTATTTCGAAACCATAGATTTGGAAATGCAGAACGCTGGGTCAGTGGAGTGACTCTGGAGAGGATTGACAAGCTTGTCTATTATGTGCAGGAGCGATTAACATGCCATATGTGGACTGCATAATATGATACGTTTGGAAGCAATAACAGCTAGAGATTTTTTTTTATTTGATCACTAGTCACTTGTCTTGGAGGTGTGTGTGTGTGTGTGTGTGTGTGTGTGTGTGTGTGTGTGTGTGTGTGTGTGTGTGTGTGTGTGTGTGTGTGTGTGTGTGTGTGTGTGTGTGTGTGTGTGTGTGTGTGTGTGTGTGTGTGTGTGTGAGTTAGGCAGTGCTCTTGGGCCATGCAGTCATGTTACAATTATAATAATAATAAACTTGATTTGTATAGCACTTTTTAAGAACAGAGTCACAAAGTGCTTGACAGAAGAATCCACAATATAAAGAAGAATCCACATTACAATACAGAGATAAAAACAATACGTCACAGTAACAAGAATACATTACATACATTAAAATTAAAAATGAAAAGAAGGGATTTAAAACGGGGCAGAGATTCAAGCAAGCCTCATCTGCTCGGGCAAGGCATAGGCACGTTCACCTTTTGTTTTCAAGTGGCATTTTGGAACGTTCAGTAGAAACATTTTAAAATCAATTCTAAAAGAAATGGGCAACCAGTGCAGGGAAGCTAGAATGGGTGTTATGTGATCAAACTTTCTGGAGCCAGTTAAAAGCTGCACAGCCACATTATGAACGAGCTGCAGGCTGTGAATAGATTTTTTTGTAGAGGCATGAATAGAGGGAATTACAGTAGTCAAGGTGTGAATAGATAAATGCATGAATGACTTTTGTTAGGTCGAGGGTGGAGAGAAAGGATTTGATTTTGACTATGTTTCTGAGGTGGTAAAAAGAAGTTTGAACAACTTTCTTTACATGGGTTTCCAGAGAGAGGTTAGAATCAAGAAATAGTTTCTGGCAGTGGGTTGTAAATTAGGAAGTAGGGGACCAAGGTTATTTTCTATGGGGTTACAGTATGTTTTAGGGCAGGTTGAACACCAGAACTTTGCATTTTGCGTCATTAAGTTGAAGGAAAGTATCAGACATCCAACTTTTGATGTCAGCTAGACAGGAGTGGAATTTGTCCAGCTTGTGGACTACATGGTTCAATCATTTAAAAGTGAATGTCTGAAACAGGACACAGTAGGCTGCAATGACATAACCACATGTGACATAAACTCTCATCCAGAGAGAGAGAGAGAGAGAGAGAGAGAGAGAGAGAGAGAGAGAGAGAGAGAGAGAGAGAGAGAGAGAGAGAGAGAGAGAGAGAGAGAGAGAGAGAGAGAGAAAGAAAATGTGATCTTCCAATGTGAATATGAAGAGTGGTGGTACAGAGAGTGTGGTAGTGTATTTGTCCCATGAATAGATAGCTATAGATTCAGGCGCCTCAGTCCAGACACTCCAATTCCAGTCTGAACCTGCAGGTGGCGTCAGCTAGTCAGCATACAGCTGAGAACGAAAGGCTAATGGAAAGAATATCGACCAATGGTTTTTATGTGAACCCATTATTTGTGAATGTGATGCAAATCATCTTCACTCCATCGAACCCATTCTGTAGAGCACTTTATTTTAGTGACTTTTATCGAACTAACATTATTAACTAACATAACATGAAACACCTTTTTTTCTGGGTGTGTCAAGTAGATTGTTCTCAACAAAATAGTATGCAACCCTATTTGAATGATAGTCACTTTACTAGTCTCCACCTTGGCTTATCACATAGACTATATAAAATAAGTCATCATCATGTTCCACAAGGTCCCATAAATACAGCCACAATCCCAAAACGGGATATCAGTTATAACGCAATTATGTATTATGTATCATCGTGTACACTCACTGCTGATTCATGAATCATTCAATTTTGTAATCTCGGTCGCGCGCGCGCGCACGCACGCACGCACACACACACACACACACACACACACACACACACACACACACACACACGCACGCACGCACGCACGCGCGCACGCGCGCACACGCACGCGCGCGCACACACACACACACACACACACACACACACACACACACACACACACACACACACACACACACACACACACACACCCACCCCAGTGGTGGAAGAAGTACTCACATATTTTACGTAAGTAAAAGTAGCCTACTAGCAATACCACAATATAAAAAAATACTCTGTTACAAGTAAAGGGCCTGTGTTAAAAAAGTATTGGCATCAAAATATACTTCAAGTATCAAAAGTAAAAGTAAAAGTTTAGTAAGTAAACTAAAATGTGAAATTGCCTATTTTCAAATAGCCTATACAATAGGACTGAAGTGGTTATGTATGTTTTATAATATAATAATTTATATCTGCAAAGTAACTAGTAACTAAAGTTTTCAAATAATTACAGTGGAGTAAAGGTACAATATTTGCCTCTGATATAGTGGAGTAGAAATAAACGAAACACTCGACTAAAGTAAAAAAAAAGAAGAAAAACTCAAAATTGTACAACAGAGTACTTGAGTAAATGTACTAGTTACTTACTTTACAATACTGCACGCACGCACGCACACACACACACACACACACACACACACACACACACACACACACACACACACACACACGCGCGCGCGCAAGCACGCACGCGCTCAGGGGCAGTGACTGTCATTCCCTGATCACCCACACTGTCTGCTCGTTTCCGAAAGCTCACGGAGATCCACCGAACACACCGAGCCGTCACCCCGGCCCCTCCCCGTCTACAGTGACTCTCCCCTCGGATCCACTCGAAGGGAAGAACCCCACCACCGGCGGCCCGGCGGCTGTTCGTTCCTTAATACCCACAAGATGGAGGTTTGCTGATGGCACTACCAGCCCCACGATCCGTGTGTCGCTACTGACGCTTTTGTCAGGACAGAAGAACTCATCTCGTCTTAATATACGGCCACAAAAAGGAAAGAAAAAACCCGAACTGGGGGGGATCGAGGGGATCCACTTTGGGGAATTTTAGCTGCTGATCCCGTTCAGGTCGGCAGCCATGAGCTCCGGGGAAGCATCGGAGGAGACTTCTGGTAAGATCAGCCCGAGACATGAACAGTGGGGATCGGGTGGATTGTAGACTAGATGCACCGTCAGGCAGGGCGACATTGTTCCCGTCTGGGTGTCTGTTTTTTCGGGCTCAGTTGGGGATGATGAGGAGGAGGGGGGAGGTTTTCAGTTTTCAGCAACACAGTAAGAGTAAATAATGTGAATAACAATGGATTCTTGCTCACAACACCAGATGTCATTACAAAATATATTTTGTAAAATAAGTCGTGCATGCATTTTGCAGTAAGATACATTCTATGTTTTGTCGTTAAAATGTAATAATTGGGGTATCCTTATAGCTACAGTGCTAACTGGCTAGTTTTCCCCTAGAATAAATATACCAAGGATGGAACCGTGTCGTCACACACACACACACACAAAAATCAGAGCCGTGTGTAGCCTGTGTGTTGCCTGTGTGTTTAGTATCCCTGGCCCAATGGTCGCATAATAATAACCCTTTCCATAAGTGTCACTCGTCAAAAATGAACCAAAACACACGTTTACTGTATTTTTTTTGGTCAACTGACACTCGTGGAAAGCACTTTTAAAATGTGGACAACTGAGTCTGAAACAGTTCCGCCAGATTAGTGGTTCCCAAACTTTTTAGCACAAGACCCAAAAGAAAAATGAGACATTCGCCCGGGACCCAAAATAGTGAAAAATGCCGATCTACATAATGAACACAATGTAGATTGTCTATATTCACTACTTCTTAAACGCTTTCAAATGTATGGAAATGATTTGATTTATTGTATTTTATTTAGGAAATACTTTTGAAATATGTTGTAATTCATCTAATTGAGTTATGTTTTTTAATGTTTATCGATCTATCTATAAATCTATATATCTATATCTATATCTATATCTATATATATATATACACAAAAACATATTTTTTTAATGGAAGACACAAAAAAGGGGGTCTTTACTTAAAGTAAAAATGTGTCCGCGACCCAAACCCAAACATGGGTGACCCACTGTTTGGGAAGCGCGTTTGGGAAATAGTGGGTTCCGCTTAATGACGCTTTGTTGTGACGCCACCGAAGCATCCTTGGTCCTTAATTCCGGGTTTTTCCCACACGCCAGGTTCCCTGTGTTAGCCACAAAGCTAACGTTTATCCCAGTGAATCCTGTAGAACCACCATGCTATCCTGCGTTAGCCCAGCTACTGCTAGCCAGGCTGCCAGACAGACTGTGCCAGTTAAGATAGCAAAGCTGCCTGCCCTCTGGTGTGTATGGGATTTTCACACAAAGAGGAAAACATGCACACGTTTGTGGTTATTTCTGACAATGCTGATTATAGAATAATCCGACATGGTGTCAGAAGTGGGACAAACATAAACTGACAATGGTGTCTGCTATGTAAACAGTACATGGCGTGGCACCACGTATGTGCTGTGTAGGGCAGCGATGGTGGCTTTCCAGTCCGCATTGTGTCCGAGCTGTAACTAGTTATACCCATAGAACGCTGGTCACCACCATAAAACAAAGTCTCAGCTTGTATTTTGGTAGGTTTAGGTGCTGTTTAGTACGTGCATCAGTCGCCAACGTTGGCTAGTAAAGTAGGCCAAATTGTCAGCAAAAGGAAAGGACCAGGGCGTACAGCCACAACACGGGGCCTTTCCATTGATTTAATGGGTCACCGTCAGCCCTTCAGTGAGAGAACAGATCCCCTCTGGGCTGAGGGCTCTGCTCCACTGGCTGCAGGCACTGTGTGTGTGTGTGTGTGTGTGTGTGTGTGTGTGCGCTGCCTGCTTCTAAGGCATGATCTCATGTCTGCCTGCTGCATTCTCTTATAACTCATAGACTGCTTTGTTGGCTCTTCTTGGGAATGATTGGTTACTTGTCCTATAAAATGTTCATTTCATAATTCACTGACCGGGGAGCTTTTCCATGCTGATGAATTGCCATTAAAAATTTAACATGGCTAACATAAAATGTAGCGTTGGCTAGGTCTGAACACCAAGGCAGCAGCATATATACTGTACTGCAATGTAACAACCAGTAACAAGCAGGCCTGAGATTAAAAAAAAGAAAAATATTATTTCATTCTTCTTTTTTGGGGGGGGGGGGGGGCGGCTGTCTTTTGTCTTGGTGCTCTCTGAGTGAGAGAGGGGGCGGGGAAGGGGTAAATAATTGCTATCAAAATAGCAAGGGGATTGACCTAATTATGGCACATGACAACACATTAAATTAAAAGGACACAATAGGGAGTAGTAGAATGATTTATTAGGTTAACTGTTCACAGGCACAGCCATAATAATCACTGGGAAATCTTGCACTGCAGCATTGGGTCTCATCCTTCCTTCCTGTTGTGGTATAGAAGAGCCATGATTTTTTAAGGGGAAAGGGGTAAACAAGAGACGCTAAGCGAAGCCTGAGTATTGACATGCAGCAGCCCCTGGCTCCTGTGGTTTGTGTCTTAGCTAGATAATAAAGCCACAGAGGGAAGTTCAGCGTCTGCATTGAGCTGCTGCCTCTGCCTGAACAGCTGATCTGTTGAAGGCTCCCTCTTGTCTTCTCTAAAACAGTGTTGCCAGATTTTGCGAGAGAAATAAGCAACCAGGTCTATGAAAACAAGCCCAAAAGAAGTGACTATAGGTCACAGGATTCCTGTCTCTAACCATATAGGCCTATTATATATGTTATTTGTTGGCTATTTGAAAATAGCTAATCTGCAAGCTTACAGCTTGCCGCGATGCAATGCGTAGTGAGCTTGTAGATCTGCTATTTTCAAAGAAAAATATCGAAAGAAAAGTGAAAATTGTGGAATAATTTCAAATCCACACAAATCTTGTATGGGGGGGTCTCTGGCACAACATATTTGTCAGAGAGGGGGTGTCTGCAAATAATTACATATTAATTTAGGGGGTCCTTTATCATGAAAATGTTTCACTGGTTTAAACAACATTAGGTAACAAGCCCAAATAAGCAACTACACTTCAGAAACAAGCCCCAAAAAACCTGCAACCCGCAGCTACCGATATTTACAAGAGACTTTACAGGGAAACAAGCCCAAAGTCGCTTATAATAAGCAGACATGGCAACACTGTATCTGAAGGGAGAGGCAAAGGGCGTTCTGTTCTGAGTGTGCACTTCGGCTTTACTTTCACCAGTCACAGTTGTCCGTCTTGTGATACCCCGGGCTGGCCCTCCTGCTTCAAACTGGTAACCCAACCTGTCACTGAGCTCTTTGAACAGTCCCAGTTTTGGGAAAACAGGTTTGCACCCTATTCGTGTTTGTTGCCGTACATACTACGTGCAGCTGGTCCTGTAACTTTGTGGTCTAAATTTAGGATTTTGGACACCAATATTGTATGAAATACAGACTACTTCAACGTAGTTCCTATAATTCTCTTTTTTTTTGTGGTGAAGTTAGGGATGTAACAGACGCAGTATGACATTTAACAGTATTTCGCTCTGAAGAAAAAAATATTGCTTTATTGAAATGAAACTCATGCATTATGCATTGTCTCAAACTCATGCATTAGCATTGAACATTTGCATACAAATACTTAACACAAGGGTTAATTTATACCATGGGCACAGCATTACAGGGATAGGCTTATATGCTTCAAAACTGTGGTCGCTTGATACTGTGGTACACCTTAACCACTTAAACCCCTATATTGTTGACCGGGGTCCCCCGAGGCTCTATAATTGGTCCGTTCCTTTCCCTCTACACCACATCTTGTTGCCGGAAATAGCTGATCTACAAGCGATGTGAGCCTGTAGATCTGCTATCTTCGCTGAATGTTCGGCCCCAGAACAGGGATACTTGGGTTCATGGTTAGGTATACTGTTACATCCTTAGTGTGAACAATAGGACAGATAACACATAATCACTCCTTCCATTACTAAGTCAATGGGGACAGTTGCCCAGCAGTGTGATTTTAACTCTAATGCTAACATTTTTTCATTTAGCCCTTTGTATACTACCTCTTTCTGTTACCTTGGACACAGAAAGATTCTTGACAGACATAAATTGGTTATTTGCTGTCGGTGTTCTTCTAAACAAAGCAGGGCCATCAATAAGCCGAATGCATACCAATTATGTGAGGTAAACCCTGTCAGTTAATTGTATTGTTGTTGCACTCCATTTAGACTAAAGTGAGACTTTAATGTAAAGCGTGACCTCAATTTCTCAGGTGTTACTGTAGAGTGGTGACTACTGACTGTTGTGGGATGGCTTGTGTGATTTATCTTCCTCAGTGCCTGGCAGCCAGCAGTGTGGTGTTTCGTTATCACTACAAGAACTGTGATTGACAAGGTTGCTTTTGTGTATGCAATGCATGAGCACACACACACACACACACACACACACACACACACACACACACACACACACACACACACACACACACACACACACACACACACACACACACACACACACACACACAGTCACACACACATACCCACCCACACACACACCTACCCAGTACCCACACACACACACGCCTGCGTGTGGGTGCTATTTGTAGGGTGCCAGTGATGCTTCCGTCAATTGGACAAGGACTGACGTCAGCATATTACTCTTAACGGTTATGACTAATGAGACCATCACTTCCTTGTTTGATTTGCGTCCACCTGTGCTCTGAAAGCACAAGACGTAGAAAACTGTTTATCTGTTGACCGCCAACCACTGTGTTGCAAGAAATTCAGTTTTCTTCTAGCACAAAACACATCAAATTGACAACCATCCTGCAATGCATGATATGAAGTTGTTGAACAAATTTGGCGAAAAAAAACGGAGTCAGACCATTTTCCTATTTCTTTTTCATGGTGTGGCTCTGCAGGAGGCTAGCCATCTATAAGAGGGTCAGTCTGTGTGTGCGTGTGTCCAAAGCTAATCTCGCAAACCACAGGACTGATCCACGGTACAAAATGTTGTTCCACATATGTTTTATACTTTTGAAATCTCTAACTTTAATTAATTTTTTATATAATTTTATATAATGGGAGGCAATGGGGCATGGATTGGGCTGAAACTTAACTTTGTCCAAATTTGGAGTCATACGTCATAGATATGTCATAGACGACTGATGCCATAGATGACTGACATCAGAGGCTGGCCACATGAAGTCTGATATCCACATTGATGCCATTCCTATGTGGATTCGGAGATCCATGTGATTCATTTTGTTTTAGAAATTTGTTTTCCATTGAGCTTGTAGATCTGCTATTTTCGGTGCCCAGCTCTGTTTTTCGACAAAGTATAAATCAGGCTTTAATGGAGGTCTTGTTTTGAAACAGTCCAGCGGTAAGCAGTCAGTCCAGCAGCAGTGAAACCACTCCGAGGCATGAGTATGGAAAGCCTACCTATGGCTTTGTACACAAGGCTGGCTAGAAGCTTGAGTGTCACTCTGAGGGGGCCCTCCCCTTTGTTTTCCTATCGACTTCCTTCTCGCAGAGCTCGGAGCCGTGTTCTGACATGCACAGGTCTGGTGTCTAGCCACGGGCCATGCTTTTTCTCTCTCCCCTCTTCTTCACCTCCCTCTCCCTTCTCTTTGTTTCTCTCTGCATCAGCCTTTTTGTCTTTACAATCCCCATACACACTCAGGGACTTTATTTACTCCCTGTGTGCCCCTGCATTCTGTCCAAGTCTATCTCTCTCGCTGTCCATGTTTATGGTTTTCCTGCCTCCTTCAGTATTGTTGCTTCATCTTGCTGTTATACAAAATGACAACCAATAAAACAGAGCTCCCCTCTCTTTCTCTCCTGTCTGCTTGTGGAATTAATAATGGGGCCTTGGAGCACAGGAATGGGGAGTTCTGTTGTGGCATGTTGTCAATCATTAAGTTATCATACCACGCAAACACATCCCGGGCTACTAACAGGCCAATTGGCTGTTGTTTTCCTTTGTGCTGTTATTACATGACAGAAGGATAGGTATTACACCCGACAATGGGTAAAACAAACCCACAATCCTCAGTCACAGTCCTCATGAATGAAAGTTTAGAAGCTGCCTGCAACGTGCTCAGTCGGTTTGGTCAGTATACATTTGAATGCATCTTGCTCTGTGTGTGTGTGTGTGTGTGTGTGTAAGGGAGAGACCGAGAGAGAGGGAGAAATCTGATCTAGAGCTGCACTTATGACTCAGGTCCATTCACCAAGGCTGAGGTCTACACACATACACACACACACAGAGCAAAGACTAATGGGTATTGATCCAGGAAGATGGAGACAGATTGAAGTCCCTCACTAAAGGTTTCCTCCGGGCCAAAAGCTGCCAAGTCAGGAGCTGAACAACGGCTAAAGCCCTAATGCCAACCAAAGCACACTGCCTTCAGTCGTTCATGTTTATGGGATAGTAGCGGACGCTTGGTGCATTGCTGCTCAATACAAACGAATGAATAATGGCCTTCAATACGGCTTTTGTACGTAACATTGAAAGACTGATGTTCCAATGCCAATGTTTAGGTTATGTTGTTGTGTCAGTTCCAGGACTTTGCGTTAGATGGAAATGCAGGTGTTTACCCCCAAACATAATGTATTTTTGACACCGATTTAGGGCACGAAAGACCATGAATTTGGCCATAGTAAGAGTGCAGGCACAAGACACACCACACACATGAAGCTCAGAGTAAAGTCTGATTTCACATCAGTGTCTTGCGCTGAAAATAGCAGAACTAAAAGCTGTGAGCTTGTAGATCGGTGTGAGACATGATGCACAACCAACAATTAATTTATAAATCAGGCTTAAATTAGGATAAATGTGTTGGACACTCAGACATCATGTGGTTAGTAGCGTGAGGGAAGGTCTTTGTGACGGACACAGTTCTGTCTCTCTCTCTTTGTCTTTCTGTCTTTATAGCTCTCTTCTTTGTCTCCGTTTCCTTCCGACACACACACACACGCACACACGCACGCACGCACACACGCACACACACACACACACACACACACACACACACACACACACACACACTTCTACTTTGCCATTCTCACCAACTCTAACTTTCCCCAGTCATTTACTCTGCAAAACGACGTCAAACACGTTTCACGGCACAGAGTAAATTTTAAAACAGGCTTTTGATGTCATTCGTGGAGAAATATGTACTCCGAAGACATAGGGTATTTCTTGCCCCACTAAATTGTATTTACTAATTTTCAGCCTGTAAGAAGTTGTACATAGTTACATTTAGTTTAGTGTTTTACATTTTAAATTCAATATTATTCTCAGAGGCCTTTAGTTTGAAATCCACCAGGTCACACTCTCTCTACCATTTTCCATTTTCTTCCACTGGTGAAATTGGTCTTATATGTAATTCTAAACAGCATTAATGCCAAGAATGAGTAAACCCGTCAGTTGGCACTTGGTCCACAGTGCCAAACACGAGTTTGACGAGTTTGGGGTTTCCAGTGGTTTTCCACCAGATGGCGCTGTTCGCTAGCCTATGGATGATGCTTTCACTGCCAGATGACGACAGACCCGGAATTGACGTCATTTAAAAAAATAAAAGCTTGATTACTTCCTATTTATTTCCTGTGGGTAAATGGCTATATCTCCGTTCCTCTTGCTTTACGGCAAAAACAAGTCACATTCAACTGGCCACAGCTATGTTAATTTTTTTTGAGACTTCCGAGACCCCAGTGCATGTAATCGATCACAGAAAATATGCCATGATTTTTCAAAGGTACAGTAAAATCGCTCGTTTTCGCTGGCAGTAGCGTCACACTATTACACTATTAGTCTGGCAGTTAAAAAGTTAAAATGTGTTCATTCAACTCATTGAAACAGGAATTCTCCCAGAGTTGAGAGTCCAGGTGCAGACAGACTAATATGTTGTAAGATAACACAACTGTACTGTCGTACAGATGGACCTAATAGAATGAAAGGAAAGATTAATCTGACCACGATGGATGCATGTGCAATTACATAGGCTTGTTCAATTAACAACTACTGAACATAAAAGGCCTTTTAACCACGTAAACCCTCTATTTTAAGTGAAACGGACCTGAGTAGCAACTGTACTCGGTCTTCTCTTGTTTCCTTCTACACCAAATCTCTCTGCCAGAAAAGGCAGATCTGCAAGCTCACAACGCTTGTAGAGCTTGTAACTCGGCTATGTCTGGCAAATGTACCCCTCAGATTAGAGGGAGTTGGGGTTCAAGTGGTTAAGAAGGCAAGGGACTGAATATTACAATAAAGCACAGAGATCGACAGCACAGTGAGTCCATTATGGTTCTTTTTGTTGTGGCTTCAGAATAGTGTTTTGAATGTTTGTCCATGAACCACTTCCAACTCGGTGAGCATGTTTTGGTTGGTCATCAAACATTTTCAAAAATAGCAAAAAGATAGATCCACAACAAGATGTGCGACACCATCATACGGCAATAGTATAAAATATGGCTCAGAGATTTAAATTAATGCAAGTATTTGTTGTATAGAACTTGGAAATGACATCTGGACAGAGTGAAATGGGCAACGTTTCCATTCCACATCCATTACGAAATGAATGTTTTATTTTTTTTTATCTAAAAAAAAATGTAAACGTGAAAAAACTGTATGTAGGTACTTCCTTGGCGTCCTGGCTCGTGTGGACAAGACATTTGGCAGTGATCCAGCAGTTTTTGAGATTAGCACCTGACAGACTCACTCGCAGATCCTCCTCTAGACGGTCTTTGCCTCCTACAGAGCCTCGCTGTAAACATCCACACACAAGTATCCAGTTATTTGTAAAAGCAGATTAAACAATCTTCAACATTCACAACATTATAAGCACTTAAAAATGCAAGTGCTTTTTAAAATTATATTCATGGATTTGTTTCACATTCATATAAAAATGACATTGTAAAAAAACGATTTGTTTATAAGTCATGACACTCATTATATTTGTGAATCTTGTTTTGTGCATTTGTGATTATTGAGACTAATCTGATTGCATAGGCCACACTGTCATTAGCCTCTGTCTTGTTTTTTCACCGGCAGTGTTTACACTCATACTGGCATTGTAAGGATAATTTGGAAAACATGACTCAACACCTCAGAATTATGCAAAAATGTGTGACATGACCTTGTACCATTTACGAAAAGGAGAGATTCGTAGGTGGGGAATTATGGAGAAATGCTCATATTTGGTTGGCTGATGTGTTGATAACTTTAGTAACCACCTATAGTGTTTTATTTGCTAACTTCTTTTAGTCATTTCCCTCATTACTCATCTTGTAAACATGTAATCATTCCTATCCATGCATAATTGCAGGTGCAGGTACTATTACACATAAGTGGCAGGTCATGGCTAGCCAGGAAAGTGAGGCCCTTTTTATTGGGCTGAAAATAGCCGATCTAGAAGCTAAAAACGCCTTGCATTGCGACACGTTGTAACTTGTGAGCTTATAGATCAGCTATTTTTGTCACGTGACACCATTGTACGCTGAAATATAATAGGACTTTAGTCTTGTGAGAAAGTTGTGTATTCTCTGTTTGTGCAAATCATATTCTATTCAAGATTGCTTGTGCAGTAAGACAAAATGGTTGGTAAATAATTTGTATTCAAATAGAGGGAGTTTAATTTGCTCTGTCACCATCCCCGCCCGGCTTCCCTCTCCCAAACATGGCCAATTGTGTTAGTACAGATGCTCTGCCAAACCGGATCCATCGCGGTGGATATTTGTGCATTTCTTTGGTCATTGACTACACTATACCCTGACCTCCTGCGTTGGGTAATACAGAATAAACAGCCCATGGTTGTTGTTCAGAGTGATGAACAGTAAAATAAATGGCTGATCATCAGTAGCAGCTGTGATGTGATTGAGAAGGGTTGGTAAACTTACTACAGTAACTACAGTAAACTACAGTAATCCGACCTGTAGAACAACACAGAGGAACAATGCATTACTTCCCCAATAATAATCATTCATTCATTCCTCTGTAAACAAATGACTTTGTGTCTTTGAATAGGCTGCACAAGGGAATAAGAAATTGACCTTGTAAGAGCTTCAATAATGAGGTAGTGAAAGCAGAACCATGAATGTACAGATTACACAATAAAAATCTCAGTGACTAATAACTGCTCCCGACGAGCAGGTTGGTGCCTTGCATGGTTTCCTCTGCCGTCGGTGGGTGAACATGATGCACGTTGTGATTTGCTTTTGGAGAAAGGTGCTATATAAATGCACAGTAGGTGAATGGTAAATAAATGGTGCATTTATATAGAGCCTTTATCCAAAGCGCTTTACAATGTGCATTACTGTACATTCACACACCCACATTCACACACCGATGGCGGAGGAAGCCATGCAAGGCACCAGCCACCAACCTGCTCATCGGGACGGGAGCATTTTGGGGTTCAGTGTCTTGCTCAAGGACGCAGTAGTAGTAAAAATCTTATTTTCTAACAATAATTTGATGATTGCTCCTGTAGGAGACACAATTGCTCCTGTAGGAGACACAATTGCAGGTCAATTGAGTCTCTTACCGGAGACTCTGCCGTTCATCAAATTATTGGCTTAGGCATGCGACAAAAATAAAAAAATCTCCATGAATTCAAGGCTTCATGTGGTGTGTAATTGATAGACAATAAGTCCTTGTTTGAGTGAACTACTCCTTTTTACGGAGTAAAGGTTGTGCAGGTCTCTGATCTCTAAACCCTTATGGAAGTTTAAAAGAGTAATGTTCTAATCAAAACTTTCAGTGGTAGGCTAAGACTGATGTAACAAATCATACAGCAATGATAAAATCATGTAAATGAAGGTAGATGTTTTATCTGCTCATATCTGCAAGGCTGGTTTTGGTGTGTGTGTGTGTTACCATGGTAACATCTGTGCATGTCCATCCCAGCTATGGTAACTTAGTCCCTATTTATAGGCCTATATAAACCGGTGCCATAAACAAAACGACTGTGATAACCCCCCCCCCCCCCCCTCCCCCCAACGCACGTGCGCGAACACGCACGCACGCACGCACGCACGCACGCACGCACGCACGCACGCACGCACGCACGCACGCACGCACACACACACATTCACACACAGCTACCACCCTATGGTCTCTAGATAAAGCCAACTGGTCAGCTGATAAGAGCTAGGAGGAGCGAGTCAGTTTCTATGGTGGTGATACTGGTCACTGGGTTCAGGGACAGACCGCAGCAGGACCGTTACAGTCTGTGCCGGTTGCCAACACTAACGGAAACATCGCTGTGAAATCAATGGCGTCTTTTCAACAGGAAGGCCAAGTATGGCTTTTCAGCAGCGAGGAAATAGAGGGAGCAAACTTGAGACTGTTTATAAAGGCATGATCAGAATCTCTGGATGTGAATTCATCACCACAGCCCGGTGAACAAGTTGGAGAGAGAAACACAGGAGTGTTGTTTTCAGTGAGAGCGATGTGAATGAATTAGGCCTAAATATACCTGTTTTGCCCTCATGCCCTTTCTTTTTTCGTTGTTGCTTTTTCTCCCCAATTTTGTAGTTTTGCCAATTAATTCCTCCCCTCACACATTTGTGTGTTGTCACTGCTGTTGTATATCCTACTGACTCACCTGCCAGTGAGGAGCCCCCACCAGGAGGACTTAAAGCCTCCATCCTACTCCTTCTGCCCAGCACTCCCTGCTGACAGGCGCCGCCCCAGCCTGTAGTAGTACGTACAGTGGGGCAAAAAAGTATTTAGTCAGCCACCATTGTGCAAGTTCTCCCACTTAAAAAGATGAGAGAGGCCTGTAATTTTCATCATAGTTATACATCAACTATGAGAGACAAAATTAGGGGAAAAAATCCAGGAAATCACATTGTCTGATTTTTAAAGAATTTATTTGCAAATTATGAGGAAAATAAGTATTTGGTCAATAACAAAAGTTCATCTCAATACTTTGTTATATACCCTTTGTTGGCAATGACAGAGGTCAAACGTTTTCTGTAAGTCTTCACAAGGTTACCACACACTGTTGCTGGTATGTTGGCCCATTCCTCCATGCAGATCTCCTCTAGAGCAGTGATGTTTCGGGGCTGCCGCTGGGCAACACAGACTTTCAACTCCCTCCAAAGATTGTCTATGGGGTTGAGATCTGGAGACTGAATAGGCCACTCCAGGACCTTGAAATGCTTCTTACGAAGCCACTCCTTCGTTGCCCGGGTGTGTTTGGGATCATGGTCATGCTGAAAGACCTAGCCACGTTTCATCTTCAATGCCCTTGCTGATGGAAGGAGGTTTTCACTCAAAATCTCACGATACATGGCCCCATTCATTATTCCCTTTACACGGATCAGTCGTCCTGGTCCCTTTGCAGAAAAACAGCCCCAAAGCATTATGTTTCCACCCCCATGCTTCACAGTAGGTATGGTGTTCTTTGGTTGCAACTCAGCATTCTTTCTCCTCCAAACACGAGAAGTTGAGTTTCTACCAAAAAGTTCTATTTTGGTTTCATCTGACCATATGACATTCTCCCAATCCTCTTCTGGATCATCCAAATGCTCTCTAGCAAACCTCAGACGGGCCTTGACATCTACTGGCTTAAGCAGGGGGACACGTCTGGCACTACAGGATTTGAGTCCCTGGTGGCGTAGTGTGTTACTGATGGTAGCCTTTGTTACTTTGGTCCCAGCTCTCTGCAGGTCATTCACTAAGTCCCCCCTTGTGGTTCTGGGATTTTTGCTCACCGTTCTTAAAAAAAAAAAAAAAAAAATTGATCCTACGGGGTGAGATCTTGCGTGGAGGAATGGGCCAACATACCAACAACAGTGCGTGGTAACCTTGTGAAGACTTACAGAAAACGTTTGACCTCTGTCATTGCCAACAAAGGGTATATAACAAAGTATTGGGATGAACTTTTGTTATTGACCAAATACTTATTTTCCTCATAATTTGCAAATAAATTCTTTAAAAATCAGACAATGTGATTTTCTGGATTTTTTTCCCTAATTTTGTCTCATAGTTGATGTATATCATCATAGTTATACATTGTATAACTATGATGAAAATTACAGGCCTCTCTCATCTTTTTAAGTGGGAGAACTTGCACAATGGTGGCTGACTAAATACTTTTTTGCCCCACTGTACGTGCAGTGACAAATATCACCCTCTCCGCCCGGCTTCCCTCCCCCGAACACAGGCCAATTGTGTTTGTATAGAATTGGAACCGAACCCCCTGGTGGGGAGGCACTTTTACTGCTATGCCACCCGAGCCCCTTGCCTCATGTCTTAAAGCTGCAATCTGTAAGTTCTGGGATTCGAACTCGGGTCTCCCACGTGGGAGACCAAATTTCCACCGCTCTACCAAGATGGAATTCCCACTTGGCTATAGGGAGATATTGTGCTTATGAGCTTCAGGCAGTACCACACTTGAACCAGTAGGCGTTCTCTTCTACCCGACACCAGGATGTAAAGTTCCTAGGTAGACTACCTGCAACCAGTGCAGATGTGCTAGTTGCCTACTACTCGTCCATACAGATTGGTTAAAATAAAATAAAAATCTTTCAAATATGTTCCGGAGTGCAGCTTTAATAGCTATTGTAAAGTAGAGACCTAGACGAGTGTTATTAGTGTAATTTAAGAATAGTCCGTTCGCCTGTTGGTATCCGTCTGCAGTCTGAATGCGATTAACTAGCTTTATTATCAGAGACGATCTCTCAGCAATGGAGACTCACTGAGTGTATTTTTTCAGCCAAGGTAATGTAACTATTAATAAATGTTGTCAGAGACGTAACAAGGGAGTTTTTCTGTGTTGTACTATCAACCTCAGGAACAGCTGAAATAGATGCACAAACACACACGTCTACGTGCACACGCACAAGCGCACACACGCACACACGCACACACCTCACTCCTCTCCATGTGTTTAAAAAAAGGAGGTTGTTCCACTTTCCTTCTCCTCTCCTGTGCTCTCGTTCGGTAATTTCTCTGGCGTGATAGCTAATTGGTGTGGGCTCGGGGAAAATTTGTAGCCCCGCCGTCATCTCTTACAAGCTGGAACGCGAGAGGGAAAAGTGTCGAGGGGGAGAGCGCAAGAGCGGGGGCATTGACAGAAATGGAGAGAAGATGGAGAGAAGGGAGAAGGCAGGCGGTAGGTTGTGTTTTTGTTTTGAAAGAGAGAGAGAGAGAGAGAGAGAGAGAGAGCGGGGGATGGGAATAGAGGGTGCAGGTAAGCACGAGTTCACGTGCACTGATAAGCGATTTCTTCACGCATTCTTGTGAAAGGAGCGTAAACAAAAGTGTTGGGAAAGGACTGTTTATTTTGTTTTATTGTCCTCTACTAATAAGAAGGAAGTTCATTCATTGCAGGTGAGACATGATAAGGAAACAAAAGGAGGCGGAGTGAGTCTTCACTGTCTGTGTCTGTGTCCGTGTTGTGGTGTGAAGTGACCATGAATTGAACCAGCTCAAAATTGATTAGCATTGGTTTGGAAGATCTGTCGCCATGGACTTTGCTCCTATTTTAAGCCATGCCAAAGAGAGAGAGAGAGAGAGAGAGAGAGAGAGAGAGAGCGCACCAAACTAGGACAAGTCCTGAAAGACCATTGTACTGTTTTCTCATTGGGTCTCCAGTGCATTCAAAACTGCTGTCTCACTGTCGCCCCCCATCCCTCTCTCGGTCATGCTCCCTTTTCTCTCTCTCTTTGCCTCATTTCCTATTTGTTTCTTGTCCTCTTTTGCTCTCTCCCTCTCCCCCTATCTCCGTCTGTGTCTCCCTTTAGCTGGTTTACTATAACCCATTAATAATAATAATTTGAGTATTAATCAGCACACAGTGAAACAGAAAGACATTGATCCATTGTAAATGTCCTGTTCACTGGTCTCTCTCTGTGCCCCCTCATGTGACTCTACACAGTCACCACCAGGAGGTTATTGGCATTTGGCTAAAAGGGTATTAGTCATTGTTTTTCAGCCTGACGTCTCTGCCCCTTGCACTGCAAAGTGTTTAAGCTACAATGACCCAGACAATGGGCATGTTTAAATGAGAGGGCCTTGCTTTTATGCAAGTGTTTTATGACTCAAAAAAGGATGACTGTGTGCCTGCCGAGAACTAGCATGTGGGAACAGGGGCCCACAGAAAGGGTGTTCTGGTGTTAATGTGACCCCGGAGAGGGAAGGAGAGAGCAGTATATCAGGAGAAGAGAGATCTGTTTGTAAAAAAGAACTCTGTGAAGGGTACAGTATGAGCGCTGTTCAGCTGAGGTGAGGGTGAGTGAACTGCATGTGAGGGGGTATAGTAGGTTAGGTGTGTGTTTGTGTTTGCAAGAGGGGAGTGCGAAGGAGATTTTTGGGGAATTTGATCAGTTGAATTCTTGCTTTGTCATTTCCTCCATGGCCGTTATCCGTGTGTCTCAGTTGTTTAACTTTACTCCCAACGGCTGGCTGACATGAGACTTAACGTACTAGGGTCTGTAAGAACTTTGTGTGTGTGTGTGTGTGTGGTTAGACTACTGATCCCCACTTCCACCATGTGCAGAGCCAGATATACCAGGATCTGACTGAGGGAATATCCAAATTACAGTTTTTCTAGGAGTAGGTGGCTCACGTAATTTAAATTCCAGTCTGACCACCAGATCTCCTTATTTCTATTGCGATAAGAAATACTGCAGTACAAAATCACAATGGTAAACATTGTGACTCCGGCAGACATCTTTGGCATCGCAAATATGCCAAGTATTATTTGTATTTGGTTTGCCTCATCCCATTCTGACTACCCCCCCCCCTCTTTTTGATCTCTTTGTGTGGTAAAACTGTTGCAGGGTACGTCCTCAACTCCCAGTACAGGGAAGAATTCTGTGGAATGTGGAAGAGAAAGAATGTGACTCCCTTTAGAATTCACACCACCTTTACCACTTTTTTGTTGTGTGTGTTGTGTGCGTGTAAATCTGTGTGAATGTATGTGCTTCTCCCATATGATCGTGGACCTAAGTGTGGCCATATGTCATCAATAAACGGTGCTCGTGGTTGTTGACTGTTATTGTGTCTGTGTAGCCTCAACGTGAGGGTGGGATATTAACCACTTAAACCCTCTAGTCTTAGTCAAACGGGCTTGTACTCTGACCGCCTTTTTCCGTCCACACCAAATCTCTAATCCAAAAAGCAGATCTACAAGCTCTCTCGCTTTGATCTGCTATTTTTGTCAGAATAGGCATGCTGGGGTTCAAGTGGTTAACTACAGCCATCAACCCAACATTGATTATTGGCCACAAATACACCATCTATGGACACGTGATTGTCTGAAGATCTAGCTAGCTGGTGAATGATTTAAACGTTTTTGAATGTCAACAACTAGGAGAGCACGCACGTCCAAAAACGTTCAAATGCCAAGCGTAGGGCAGAAGCGAAACAGTGAAAAAATAGTCTGTGCACTGGAATATGCTCCAAAAGATAAATGGTTTATTACCACCGTTAATGTGACGTTTTGAGCCTAGTGGCTCTTCCTCAGACCCTAACCCGTCTTGATGAAGAGCCATAGGCTTGAAACGTCACATTTACGGTGGTAATAAACCATTTATCTTTTGGAGCATATTCCATTGTGCGAACTCCAACGTTTTTGAATGTATCACAGATACACCTGTGTGAAAAATGTTAGCTTCCAATGCTATCCGGCTAATGCCAGAGAGTCCACTGAATCGCAGCGCACTCGCCACCAGTCAGTAAGGTCACAACAGGATGAGCCAGTGCGTCTTAGTCAGGGAACACATACCAGTGTAGGTCAAGCATCTGCATGTTTACATGTCAACAGCACATGATGAGGCTGACTGAAGCCTGATGAAAATGGCAGATCTACGAGCTCACAGCGTGTGTAATCGCGACGCGCTGTGAGCTTGCAGATCTGCTGTTTTCATTGTGTGACACCGCCGGACAACGAATTAAGCATGGCCGCTCACCGCACTCAGGCAAGCTGCTTCAATGGGGTTATTGTGCGCACTCTGTGAGAAAGCGGTAGCGCTCAGTCATGGGTTGTATCCAGCATGATCATGATTGGGTGACGACCGCGCGCATCACTGGTTTCTGTGATAAACAAAACAGAAATGTGTGATGATGACCTGTCTAGAAGGTAGCGAGGAGATAGAGTTATGGTCCTGGTTGGACTGATGAAGCTGCTTCTGTAATCCATCCTTGAGGTTGTCCTCCTGTTAGTGAATAACAGTGAAGTTCCCTTTCTCTGTCTCTGTAACATCATCATTATTTCTCTCTCTACAGATGGTTCCCTCCCTAAAGAGCCAAAAGGAGATGTGTTGGGTCAGATAGCAGGTAACGCAAGTGCATTACACACACACACACACACACACACACACACACACACACACACACACACACACACACACACACACACACACACACACACACACACACACACACACACACACACACACACACACACACAAAACCACTCATAGAAACATTCATATGTACGCACAGACTTGTCCTTAACAGGTAAGGCAATTACGGTCCGTCATACAGATACAGACGCACGTTTCTGTATGCAGCGTATAACACAATGACCTCACAAATGAATTCCATTACATTTCTTGAGCAAACGATTCAATGCATCACGGAATCTCTTTTCACCACGGTTCTTTTGATATGACACTTTATAAAAATACATTGAAATTTGACAGGAGGAGTGTCACATTTCATACATTTGTATTCTGATAACAGATCATAATGTCATATAGTTATCAAGTGTGATATGCAAATGCACACACACACACACAGGGTCGCTGTCACGCGCCATATTTCAGCGTTCCCGTGCACAGTGGGTCATAATAAGCTGTAATCTGTCACACACTGTGACTTCACCCTTCCTCAACAACTCTTTAATTTTTCCTCTCCCATTCTTAATGTTGGCCACCTCCTATCCATCTCCACCCTCTGATCCATACGTCACACTCTGCGTCTTCCCAAGCCCCGATTGGCTACCTGTGTCTAGGCAGTCTCCGTAGCGACACCAGCCTCACAGTGATGGGTGGAGATAAACGAGGGCAGCTTCTCTCTTCTCTTCCATTTTCTTCCGTTTTCTTCCCTTCACTTGCTTGAAGCAGACACCCTGCTTCAGGGTTTTGAGAAGTTTTTTCTTTTGCTAATTAAATTGCAATTTTTTTTTTATGATTGATTAAATCAATTAGTTTGAATCTTCTCCTCAATCATCTCCATCTTTCAGCCCTCACATGTCTCTTTACTAGCGCTCAACCAATATACTGGTCTGGCCTATATGTTGGTCAATAAGTTGTTAAGTGGTTATTATTCAATAAGTGGTTATTATTCAATAACCACTTATTGAATATTATTCAGTTGAATATTATTCAATAAGTAAATATACATTCTAATAAAATAAGTAAATAAAATACATTCTAGTTAAATGTTCTAAAACTTTAATCAAATCAAAGTTTTTCAATTTGATCACAATCATTTCCACTTCAATACATCGGTAATGGTCTAGGACTCGGGATCAGCATCGGACCCAAATCTGGCGTTGGTCGGGCTCTTCACTTTACTGCATTGAACCTTTCTGTTCTGCTCTTTTGCTCCAGTGAGCTAGTCATGTATTCTCTTTCTCCTTCAGTAGCAGTTGTATTTGTCACACAAAGCAGACCACTAGGCCATCCACTGCACTGGCTCCATTCATGGTCACTGTTCCACTAGTCCGTGTCAGTGTTGCTCAAGGAAGTGTTCTGCTCTTTAGCCACCTTGTGCTGCTGACAAGCGATGATCGCTTCCTGTCTGAGAGGGCCTCTGGGTGGGGCCCGGGTGGAATTAAACCAGGCCATCTGCTGGACTGACCTCCACTGACACAGGTCTGAGTGGGTGCTTAGAGAGTAGGAGTGTGTGTGTGTGTGTGTCTGTGTGTTTGTGTGTGTGTGGGGGGGGGGTGATGTTATGTAATGATGCTAATGCCGTCGGACGTCGACAGATGTGCTGAGAAGTGCTTTTAGTAAGAGAGCAGGGTGTGTGTGTGTGTGTGTGTGGGGGGGGGGTTTGGTTCATCCTCTTCTTTCTCGCTCTCCGTCTCCCTTCCTTTGCCCTTTCTCTGGCTTCCATCTCTCCTTTCTTGTTCTATCCATCTCAAATGTCCCTGTTGTTTATTTCAGTGGCTCTCAAACCTTTTCATGTCAAGGATGTGGCATTGACATGAAGATGTATTTGTCCTCAAACCCCCATTTGAAAAGATTTCCGTCCGGGGACCCCCATAAGAGAAAGATTAGTTAACATTTGTCAACATCCGAATAGCCGAAGAATTAAATAAAGCTTAAGTGTTTAAACTATTCCTCATTTTAGCTGGGGAACCCATCAAGGACCAAGGACCCCTGGGGGTCACCCCACTCTGAGATCCGGTGGTTTAGTGAGACTGAGATCAGGTGGCACGGAGAGAGCCGAGCAAATGAGCACTTGGCCTTAAATTCTCTTTCTCTCTCGCTCGCTCGCTCCCTCTCTCTTTCTCTCTCTCTCTGTCTGTCTCCCCTGCTGTGTTTGTGTCGCCGGGGTAACCCTGGCCCGCTTTCCTACTCCGTTACTCTACCCTGCTATTAGAGGTCTGGACGGATGGAGAGAACGAGAACAAGGGGGGGAGGGAGGGTTAGAGCTCTCTCTCTCTCTTTCTCTCTCTCTCTCTCTCTCTCTCTCTCTCTCTCTCTCTCTCTCTCTCTCTCTCTCTCCCCCCCCCCCCCCCTCCGTGCAGGGCCCAAAAGCCAGACTGTAGGACAGATAGAGAGAATGGGTCAGAATACAACACACAGTCTGTGTCGTTTTTAACCACTCGAACCCCAGCGTCCATATTCTCCAAAAATAGCAGATAGTGTGTGTTGTGAACTTCTAGATCGGCTATTTCTGGCAAAGAGATTTGGTGTGTACGGAAAAGAAAGTACAGAGCCAGCTCATGTCCAGTTTACTAGGTCTAGAGGGTGTGAGTGGTTAAGTGTTTGTGCTGTCGTCTCAGCGTTTAAGACTGAGATCATGTTTTCACAGATTATGCCTGAATTCTCTGTGTACCGCAAGCAGTGTGGCTGTGATTACATGTACTTTATTGTTAAATCATTGCAAGAATGCCTATTGTACCGTATGTGTGTCCGCACACTCCCACTGACACACGTGCATGTGTGTGTGTGTGTGTGTGTGTGTGTGTGTGTGTGTGTGTGTGTGTGTGTGTGTGTGTGTGTGTGTGTGTGTGTGTGTGTGTGTGTGTGTGTGTGTGTGTGTGTGTGTGTGTGTGTGTGTGTGTGTGTGTGTGCATGCACATGTACGTGTATGTGTGTATGCAAGCATGCATATTGCATGTGTCTTGCTCACTTGCACACACGCCCACGTGTGTGTGTGTGTGTTGGGCGTCTCTGGTGCCAGCTGTACCCACAGTGTGGGCATTGTTAAAGCATCCACAGCTGTGTCTGATCAGGCTGGCCAACGGCCAATAAAGAGCCCGGTGTTTCAGCGACCAATAGAACGGCTCCGTCTGGGACCTGTAGCCACTGTGAATTGACTCGACCAGGACGGCGGAACCAGAAACACCAACCAAGTGAAGTAGGCTAAAGCTTCATTTCAAAAAGATCAGATCTACACGCTAACAAGCGTGTAGAGCTGTTCCTTTTGGCAAACGATGGCGTGCGATGGCGTTTAAATTATAACGGAGAGTAGAGGATCAGGCGGCACGGACAGACGAGAGAGAGAGAGACACAGGGTGTTATTGGGGCGAGAGAGCATCATCTTGATAAATAATTACAAACCACAAGCTGGTTGATTAAGCAGCAGGGAGGATAAGACGGCGCTTCAGTCTCTGGAGGAAAACAAAGGCGAGAGAGAGAAAAGAGGATTACAATGGAGTTATTGAAGGGATGGAACGAGGGAGGGAAACGGAAAGAATGAAGAGACGGACACGAAAAGGAGGGAGAGAGAGCGAGAGGGAGAAATGCAAAAGAGTGAGGCAGATGAGCATCCGGATGCACTGCAAAATCCTGAGTGTGAGAAAGGCTTAAATTGAAAGTGAAATGGAGTTAAATTAAAGCTGCACTCCGTAATGTTCATGTCCTAGCAGGAATTCGATCCCAAGTTGTCTCCCACGTGAGAGAGATCAAATTTCTACCGCTAAGGCAAGAGGCCAGGGTCTACATTTCTCATTGGAAGAGTAGACCACCTCCAACCACTGCAGATGTGATAGTTATGTTAACATACTGTACCATACAGATCGGTTAAAATACCGGAACCATTTATTCATTCAAATACATTAACACTTTAACACTCATTATTTTGCAGTGTGTGTGTGAGAGAGAGAGAGAGAGATCAAAGTCATAAATGTGTCTTCATGGCATCGTCGTCATCCTCCTCTGCAACAACCTGTCTATGACATGAGAAAGAAACCTGCATCAATTTCTCTCTCTCACATACACACACACACACACACACACACACACACACACACACACACACACACACACACACACACACACACACACACACTTCAATTTAATTAAAGTATCGAATCACTTTACATGTGGAGCAGGCAGACACCCGACATTGTCCCACCCTGAGCAAGCACTTTTTGCGACTCCCCCTTAACTGGAAGAAACGTCAGGCAGACCCAGGCTCTAGGGAAAGCAAGAGAGAGAGGGAGACCATGTTCCCATTCTAGTTGTTCGATTGTTGTCCAGCATGGCTGTAGCCTGTAGTGTTTATTGCATTGTGTCTTGAGACACAATCGGCAACATTCCACGTGCGTTGGTTCGACCTCGGGTATTGCTGATGCTTAGGTGTGGCGGGGGGTGACACACTATTCCTGTCCCTCCCCTGAAATTTTTGTTTACAAAGTCTAAAAGCCAAACAGAAATGTAAGCTTTATGTTTCAATGTTCAGTGGGGAAAAAAAGTTTTAATCGTTAATCGCAATTATTTGTATGACAATGAATGGTCAAGTGAAATGTCATGATGGAGACAGGCTGACAGCCTTAGGTGTGTGTAGGGTTGGGATTTGGAATCGGAGGAACCGGAGCCAACATTGAGGAACCGGAATTGGTTCCATCACATTTGAACCGTTTCTGGAACCGGTTTTTTATCATACTTGTCAGAGCTGGTTATGTGGACTTCACGTCTGCTATACAATTACAATACGGTGGTTCTCAAACTTTAACATTTCAAGGACCACCATAACTCTGAGAGTTACAGACCTGTTAAAGGATAGTTCACCCAAAAAAATTACTTATTTTCTATCAATTACACACCTCTTGAAGCCTTGAATTCATGGATGTTTTTGTCGCATTCCTAAGCCAATAATTTGATGACCGGCGGAAAGATGCTAATGTCTCCGGTTGGAGACTCAAAGTTGACACTTTGAGTCTCCTACCGTAGCCGCCGTCGGTCATCACATTTTTGGCTTAGGAATGCTACGGAACAAAAGAATCTCCATGAATTCAAGTGTCCATGGGGTGTGTAATCGATAGAAAAAAAGTCATTTTGGGGGTGAACTATCCCTTTAAGGTCCATTTGGGAACCCCCTTGGAATTGTTAAAGGGAACCATTAAGGAATCGGACCGTTAAGAGGGAATCGTTAAGGAACCGGAATCGATCAAATCCTAAATGATCCTAACCCTAGGTGTGTGGGGGGGGGATCCACTACTCCCGTCCCATCCCTCCCTGTACAGGGAGCCGCCTCAGGGAATGCCTGGCATTCCAACACATCCCCCAGCCAAGCATTCCAGACCTGCGGTCAATGTGGGAAGTGACAACTACACACACACACACACACACACACACACACACACACACACACACACACACACACACACACACACTAGCCCCGACCAATGCCATATTTCTGTGGCCGATGCGTCCACCACCGATTACCAATGTTTTGACCGATATCTTTTCAAAACATTTTCAAATCAATAATTTTTTTTTGCTTGCGATTTAATGTTTCTAATTGAGAACATTTAACTTATATGCAAATAAATAAATACAAATAACCTTTTAATCAAGTTAATCCCTATTAAATTATAAATAAATAAATGAATAGCCGATCTAGCTCACCACTTTATGAAAACTTTTGGAAACTTTGGAAAATGTTCTCCTATTATAATGACATGCCCAAAATAGTGATGGCAGGTTTAAAGTGGCTAAAAACTGGGACACATCGGCTACACAACAAATCAAGTAAAAAATGACTGATATATCAGCCAACCCAGTACACTGGTCTGCTTCTAGAAGTGTAAAGTGTAAAAGAAAGTAAACACACACACACACACCCCCACACACACACACACACACACACACACACACACACACACACACACACACGCACACACACACACAGTTTCTGTTGACAACAGCTGGTTGTGGAACCAGTGTCTCCGAGTCAGCTGCTATCAGGGACCATTATGAGATTATCCCTGTACGCAACTGGCCTCAAGTCAGTGTGTGTGTGCGCGTACGCATGTGCGTGTGTGTCTTGGCACTGCATACTGGTGCGTTTGTGCATGTGTGTGCATTGAAAGCATGCACCCACACACACACACACTCTGCATGTATGTGTGCCCATTTATGTGGTATGTAGGGAATGATTCCACGCCCTCTATAGTCCATACCACACTCTCCATCTGTCTCACTCCAACCAACTGTTGCATTCTGTCTCCTTCTCTTCCTCTCTCTCTCTCTCTCTCTCTCTCTTTGTAGTCTGTACTCTGCCTCCTTACGCGCGCGCACACACACACACACACACACACACACACACACACACACACACACACACACACACACACACACACACACACACACACACACACACACACACACACACACACACACACACACAGCCTCCTCCCAGGGTTTTGTGAGGTGCTGTTGGAAGTGTGTGTGTGTGTGTGTGTGTGTGTGGTAAATTGCTTTGTAGTATTATCCCTTGTAATGCCCACTTGACCTCTTGGGACCCTGCTGGTCGGAAGCCTTTTCATGTCCGGGTGAGTGTTGACTGCAGAGAGACAAAGACACGCACATACATTCACAGTGCAAGGGCGTCAGCGTGTTGACAGCGAGCACACGACCCCCCCCCCCCCCCCACCCCCCACACACACACACACACACACACACACACACACACACACACACACACACACACACACACACACACACACACACACACACACACACACACACACACACACACACAGTTTTGACCTGTTGTAATTGCTGCTATTGTCTAAAGATACACACATGCAGCTGCAGATGTCAAACACCTTTCATGTGATTTAGAGATATGTTGGACTGTCTCTCTCTCTCTCCTCCTCTCTCTCTCACACACTTAGTTTAGCTCCCTCACATGCATAACGCGCTCTGAGCTTGTAGATCGGCTATTTTGGGCACACAACACCGACGCGCAACTAAGTATAAATCAGCGTTTACTCTTTTGACTTTCTCCCCTGTTCCCCCTATCTCTAGGCCTGTTACATTTATTACATAATCGCAATTATTTGTGATTTCGTTGAAAAATGTTCATCAAACATCATCAAACAAGAATGGCAGATCTACAAGCTCACAACATATCGCGATGTGAGGCGGTGTGAACTTGTAGATTGTCTATTTCTATTTTTCACATGATTAAATGTGGCCTATTTTGCCATTTTACATTACTTATTTTGATTATTGGTATCAGGTTATTGTCAGTAATTTCTTTGTATACTTACTTGTCATATCTGCCCCGTGCCATTTTTGTTTATAAAGCCTAAAAGGCGAACAGAAATGCAATTTTTTTGTTCCAATGTTCAATGGAAAAACACAATTAAATCTTGGCAATTAATCGTCAAGTAAAACATCATGATCGTGACAGCCCTACCTACCTCTTTCACCCCTCAACCCCACCCCTCTTTCTGTGTCTCTCTCTGGAGGAGGAAGGGGTTTTGGGGGGTTCTTCCCCCAGACCAAAGTCCCACTCATTCCCTCTAAGCAGCTTCTCTCTGACAGAGTGCAGTGTTGGCGTTATCACTCCACATATTGTGGATTATCCCCCCCTTCCTTCCTTCCACACGCCAGCACACACCCACCCCAGACCCCCCTAAACCAGCTCAGCCCTCTCAATGACGAGACCCGTAACCCCTTTTCCCCCCTCCCCTACTTCTCAAAGTGTGACTGTGAGATTAACGTCTCTGAGTAAAGTCTGTTCCGGTTCTTCTTAACCCAGACCTGAGGCCGATCCTAAAAACGGCTCCTAAATCCTAACAGTTTCCTGAAAAACTTGACATTGACTTGTGTACTAAAGAAATGATTTTCTCAGCCTCAGTAGCAGGTGGAAATGACAAAGATGCTTTCCCGGATTGAAAGGCATAAAGACGTATATAGGTTACAGCAGGTCTAAATGGGTAAAGCAGGAGGTGGCGATCGGCTGGCGTTAGCGTCCCAGCGCAGATTGACAGACGGTACCACCACGTCATCCCCTCATGTCATGTGGAAATGTCAGCATCAGGGTTTTCCATAAAGAGGTGCGGAAAGTGTCAAGATGATGGGGGGGAGGGGCGGTGGGTTGAAGCTAGGACGTCTGGTGGTTGCTTGGAATAACTCGTTTTGGAATAGCGGGACTTAGCTTTGGCTACAGTGTTCATTCGAGCGGCAGGCTGGATCCCTGTGCCACGTTGGCTGTCTCGTGACACCCCCTCCCCCCCCCCCCCCGGGGGTTGCTACTGTATTATGGTGGCAATGGACTGCCTTTCCCATCAGCCGTCAGCCAGGCCAACTTTTGTTGAGACGGAGCGTTAAGAGGACATCCCAGACAACCAATGAGGAGTGGCGGTTTGCTCAGACACCGCTCTCCTATGGCTGACAGGTGCTAGCCTCGTTCTAGTTGGTCACTGGAAGCTGGGGGGTGTTTCCATAAATTGTCAATTGAACTTCAAAATGTACTTTCCTTCCACTATGCGAAATTAGGAGTTGGCAATAGGTGGCACTAATTCTCCAGTCAGGTGAGACATATGAGACCTTAAGTGAGAAAATTATTATTATTGATGCTATTTTGAGTGACTGTCAGTGTCATGTTTTTTTTGAGTGATGTCAAAGTGCCCTGCGGTCACTTTGACTGAGGAAATGCCACACTTATCACCCAAGTTTCAAAGCTTGATAGTATACAGTGATTAAATGGTAGGATATGAGGCCAAAAAGCATGACCACAGAATGAGTTTCTCTCTCTCTCTCTCTCTCTCTCTCTCTCTCTCTCTCTCTCTCTCTCTCTCTCTCTCTCTCTCTCTCTGTCTCTGTCTCTGTCTCTCTCCTCTCTGTTTACTGTGATGTGAGGGCATTGGACAGGTGGAATTGAATTTGAAAGACAAGGTCAGGAACACATCAATAGAGATGATGATGATGATTAGATGTTCCTCCACCCATCACCCTGTCTTGTCTCTCTTCTGTCCGTCTTTGTCTTTTGGTCTCTACATCTCGCTCTCTCCCCCCTTTTATGCTTGTCTGTCGTTCCCCCTCTCTCTCTCTCGCTGTCTCTCTCGCTGTCTCTCTCTCTCTCTCTCTCTCTCTCGCGCGCTGTCTCTCTCACTGTCTCTCTCTGTGGTTATGGCAGGATTGCATCAGTGTCTGCAGCAGTGGTGTCTCTGTTTCTCTCATCTGTCCATCCATCCTCCTGTCATCTCTCCCTGGCTTCCATAAATCCCTCATTCTGTTTCTCCCACTGTGGTTTGTCATCCCTGCTCTCATCAACATCATCGGACCTGTGTGTGTGTCTCATTCTCTCTGTGCTTCGATTCCAGTTCTGTTCTCTGACCTGGCTGCTCTATATATAGCTGGCCCTGTGCTTTGTGGAGCTTCTGGGCTGTACCACTTTCAGTTCTCCCACAACACCGTACAGCCAGGGGAGGGGTGGGTGTGTGTGCGTGTGTGTGTGTGTGTGTGTGTGACTGTGTGTGTGTGAGAGAGAGAGAGAGAGCATGTTTGTTTTGGTGGGTGTCTTCAATCAGAATCGCCATTGTAAAGCTGTCCAATCAGAATGGATGTTAACCACTTTGCACCTGGGTACCCCGTTTTGGACATGTCATTTTTTGTGAAAATGTGCTACATTTTCAAAAATCTTCAATATTTTCTTTCAGATCTACAAGCTCACAGCTTGTAGATCAGCTGGCTTGTAGATTGACTATTTTCACTACTTACGGAAAAGTATAAAAGGCTTAGGTGGTTAAATGAGTGTGTTAAGGTTTGTGTGTACACAGTTGGTGTAAGTATGTTACGTATGTGTGTGTGTGTGTGTGTGTGTGTGTGTGTGTGTCAGCTCACATTTGTGATTGCTCTCTCTAGTGCTAGGTTCGTACAGTGATATTACAGAGCCAGGTGTTAATCTGCATTAATCCTAGTGTCCGTTTGGAGATTAGTAGCAAAGAAAGGCGTTTACATGACACCATTACAGCAGACTTTACAGAGCTTCATCCCCACGTGTGCGTCTGTTTCTCTCAAACGCAGTGAGACCGTGACTAGCCCCCAGAATAATCAGAAGGACCCGTGTACCGTGAAGCCACACCATTGTTACGTTAAAGCTGCGATCTGGAAATTATTTTAATGAAAGTTATTTTAACCAATCTGTATGGTTGAGTATTTTAATACAATATAAAATGGCACATCTGAAGTGGTTGAGGTGGTCTCCATACTCTTCCATTGAGACATTTTGATCCTGGAGTCGGGTAAGACGCCTACTGGCTGAAAAGTAGTACAGCCGAAAGCTCATGAGTGCTATACCTATCCTGGAAAAGCGTGATATGAAAGGATTGAAGGATTTATGCTTTCTGTTTTGCATCCATATGTGCTTCTTTCTTCATGTCTTCATGTTATGATTATTTAAGTTCACTGTTTCTCAACCGTGGGACGTGAGTTTATCGCAAGTCGGCCCCCAAATAATTGGCAAAACACTAAGATGTTAATGATAATATGACGTCATATTTTAAAACAAACATTGCGATACTGACAACTTAAATTATACTATGTTGGTTCCATCAATCCAAGCCGGAAGTGGAACACAAGTGATTGATTTATTATTAAAACAAATGACTTTGAAAATGCACTCGGCCCACCCATTTGACCACTTAACACGTCAGCCGTGTTAAGTGGTCAGAAGGGTGGGCCTGGCCTCAAGCACTTTTGAGATTTTCAAGTGGGCCGTGATCTAAAAAAGTTGAGTAGTAGGATCCAGTGGACTTTCAGCCTTCTGACCCACACAGAAAGGTGTGTTTGTGTGTGTGTACAGAGGAAAGTGTTTGTCTGGGGCAGTCACTGGCCTTAGGCAACCGTTAAGAAATACTGTACAGTTAACAGTAGTGAATTCACACAGCACTTGCAAACAAGGCACTCACTGTGTGCGTACACACGCACAATGCACGCACGCACGCACTCACACACACACACACACACACACACACACACCGGATGCTAGGACTGTAATGTCCATCACACGTTCCTCATCAGACTTGTTTAGCAAAACGGCCACACACACGCGCGCGCGCATCTTCCTGCCTGTCAACATTATGTGTGTTTGTCTTCTGGTCTTCATCTGGCTTGCAGGCAGACAGCCGTTCTGTCTAGGCAGGCATGCTGGGAAATGTAGTTTATCATGGTAAATGGAGGGGAAGCTAAATGAGGGGAGGAAAGAGAGCATTAATGAGTAAAAACTAGAAAATAGAGAATACATTTACATATTGTTAGCATAAATCCATAATTGCGACTGGAACAGAATAGACTACCGTGTGTGTGTGTGTGTGTGCGAGTGTGTGCGAGCTTCTGTGCATGAGTGCTGCTCTCTCCACCATCTCACCAGTGCTGGATGCACAACCGAGGGATTACATCTGTTACACCTCCCATGTACCGTTTTCTCATTATGTAATACATAGTAACAACTTGTAGGTGTGTGTGTGTGTGTGTGCGTGCGCACGTGCATCACCACTGACTGCGCTGTGCTGTGGGCAAGCTCTCTAGAGAGATGACATCATCCTTAGCCCGATTCATACTTCGTCGTGCGACGGTGTCACGTGTCGGAAATAGCAGACCTACAATTTCGCAACACGTCGAATCCGCGACGTGTTGTGAGCTTGTACTGTAGGCTGGCATTAAGCACTTCTCTCTGCAGTAGGGATGCTGTCCTCAATAGCTCACAGCCACCGATAATTAGGGGGAGAGAGAGGTGGGGGGGTCAGAAGGAATGATGGAAGAGAAGCAGAGTTGGGGTAGGGCTGGGGAATTAATCGCAAATATATCAAATCCGATTTAGAACCAATAAACAACTTAATGTTGCTGATGTAGGTTAATTAAATAGTCAAGAAGCAGGCTTTTTGGGGGATTTTGTTATTTTATATCAACGAATCAACGCAAAATATTTTCACAGTTTCGTCTTTTGAATTTAATCATTCATTAATTGTATATTCTAGGCAAAAGGTTGAAATAATCGTGATGTTGATTTGAAGTCATATCACCCAGCCCTAGATAGTGGAATTGAAGCAGAGTTGGGGATGGTCGAGCCGAGAGGCATCAGAGAGCAAGAGAATGGAAGTCTAAAATATATAAGGTTTGACAGAGGAGAAGGAATAGGAGATGGACTGGAAATGCACTGGGATGGAAGTTAACCAGTTTCAACCTGGCATCCCTATTTTGGGCATGTTGTTATAGGCATTATAGAACTTTTTTGTAACGGGGCATAGCAGTGCTGGCCATTTTGTGGTGCCACCGATATAAACCCCATTCATTTCCCCCATAGAGCTTCCCGAAAATATATTTATATAAATTATGTTAAGCCTGGAACCAAGCCATCCAGGCTCCTGGTGAATCATGACCATAAAACATTTGATTCTGTGTCACTAGGCTTTCAAATATTTTTTGACACCATCACAATCAAATATTTTATGGGCATGGTTCACCAGGAGCCTGGATGGCTTGGTTCCAGGCTTAAAATAATTTATATGAATATTTTCGGAAATCTCTATGGGGAAAACATGAATGGGTTTTCTATCTGTGGCACCACACAATGGGCACTGCTATGCCCTATCAAAAAGAAACCCTGCGTTCTACAAAAAATGCTGAAATAGCTGAACTTGTAGATAGGCTATTTTAGCAATTTTCTTTTTAAGAGAGGAAGAGCCAACAGCATCTGGAAATAAACAGAGTTGTAACTGGTGAGTCATAGATCACAGATGAGTCTGGATCTGTGCATTATTGATACAATAATCAGATTGCTGGTTTTCTGCAAAATAATGCTTTCGCAAAATCATGGCGATACACTTGGTGAACACAGCCCTTTCTGCATAAGTATTTTTTCCCCTCCGCACACAAAAAAAATATGTTTCATAAACCTGGCAGAAAGAAAATGCTGATGTTAGAATTTCTTCAGTTCGATGAAAGATTTCCCCCTCTAACGTGCCACTTTGCAATCTGTAGGCTATAGATTCTGCACAGTGCCCCGAACACATACAGTATATTAATAATAAATTCCATATTATGGGTGATATATTGTGCCATCCCAGAGAAATGTTGCAGAAAAAGTGAACGGCAATACCAAGAGACCGTAGCTGGGAATGGAGGAAGAGTTATGATTTGTGATACTGTAGAGTGATTCCTCTACAGTATCTCTAGATGGATAGATAGACCTTTATTGTTCCCCATGGGGAAATTCAGGTGTCATCCCAGCACCACAGTAAGCATAAAAAACAGGACAGATGCAGGTAGTAGTAGTTACAAACAAGATGAATACATATAAGAGTATGTAACAACAAACACATTTTTGTATAGAGAGAGTTAATTGAAGAAGTAATTGACAGAACAATCGCTAAGAAGTTACTCTATAGTTGCAGTCTCACAGTACTTCTCATCTCTGCTATCTCATAAAAGAGGGGGTAGGAGGGGCTCATCCTTCTCTCCCCAGCCAGCCACCCTGTCCAGCCTGTCCAGTTTAACTGCAGTATGTCAGTGTGTTTTCCATCAGAGCATCTCTCTGTGGATATGCTGGATTTCGGGGACCAGCGGTCTAGCCAGGAACCATCACTCAGAATAGACCTGTTCTCTTTGTGTGAAGCTAATGCTCTGAGCCAATTCTGTCCATCTCGTGTGTGTGTGTGTGTGTGTGTGTGTGTGTGTGTGTGTGTGTGTGTGTGTGTGTGTGTGTGTGTGTGTGTGTGTGTGTGTGTGTGTGTGTGTGTGTGTGTGTGTGTGTGTGTGTGTGTGTGTGTGTGTGTGTACACTATACTTTTGGCCCTTATACTTGAGGGCCAAAAGTATAGTAGAATTTGAGAAATAGAAATTGAGAGGATGATTTCCTGGACCTCACTAGTTGTTTAGATGTTAGGTTTAGGCCGGGGTTAGGGTTTGAGATATGCCTGATTTGTACCAAAAATGGCATAAGATTTCTGTACTAAAATCTTGATGAAGTATAGTAATACATGTGTGTGTGTGTGTGAGAGAGAGATGCAAGATGCAGATGAAACTGTGTATCTGGCTCATTCAATGACGTGAGCGTGTATATGTATGGTACCTATGGCTATTTCTGCAGCAGGTGATAATAAACACTATCTGTAGGTGTGGGCAGGGCTGTGACGGTATAGAATGTTTCTTAACAAGGTGAAAAAGCAGGTGTGTGTTTGTGGGGGGGTGGGGGGGGGTGTTATATGAGATCAGTCACATCAGAGTTGTGTAAATGGAGGTTACGTGAAGGAGGTTTCACTCGTCTAGGATCCCTCAGCTCCGTATCATTCATCGTCCTTATAACAGGCCGTTAGGAACACAGTGAGAGGTCTTTTCCACAACGACACCCTTGTGATCCAGCTTGACATTACAGGGTCATCCCTGCCAGGAAGTGTGAAGTCTTAAAGCTGTTTAATACAGCTGTACTTCCTTCCTTACACAAAATTGATAGTCTGCTGTCATGGGGAATTGTATTGTACTAGAGGTTCGGGCCGATCGCGCATCCCTCACATCTAGAGTTCTGCACACACCTGCGTCGCACTGTCGCACCACCGATCTGACTAATATGTCTGAGTCATAGTGTTGGGAGTACCCGCTGTTGGCCCTGACTTCACTGCTTCTACTGAATAAGGTTTTGGAGAACTGTTTCCGTGATCTAAATTACTGTAACTGAAAGCGTTCATCATACATTATTTAATGAAGTATCTGGAAAAAAAAGATTCTGTCCAACTAGTTACAGGGTCTTTTACAGTTCAACCTTTGAAGTTTCGTTTGAGTTTAATATGAAAAAGTGTGGCAATGCTCAAATGTAATGAAATCTCCCTCTTGAATATCATTTTCAACATGTTGGATAATTTTAGGTTGTTGCGAACTAATTTGGCTCATTTAAGTGAAAAATGGTCTTCTGTGTTAAAGGACAACTTTGTTGATTGTTAACATGGTCCTATTGTGTGAGGACATCTGACACACAACACTTCTCAAAACCTGTGTGCTAGAGAACGATAAGATTCACATTAACGTCAGCATACTTGCCCATTAACCACTTATACACCATATACTGTGTTGAACGGGCTCTATCCTTTTTCTTTGTGAAATCTTCAAAGAAAAAATAGCAGATCTACAACCTCACAACTCGTGGCCATTTAATGC
>NC_139952.1:30661908-30914408 GCF_963454915.1 Gymnoscopelus microlampas
TTATAGTTTAAAAAAAGGATATTTAGAGTTAGCTTTACAATTGAGAAAAGATTCAAGTTTGGGTTACTTAGCATTAGACATCCAAAGGTTAGGTTTAGGGGTTAGAGTGGGAATTATGCCTGGTGTCATAAATGGGCACTGCACTCCCCCTATAGCCAAAAATAGACACTGTTATTTAAAAAACTTTAAAAAATGACATTCATAAAAGTGCCGTCCTAAAATGTCCTCACAAGTATAGTAATACAAGCGTGTGTGTGTGTTGCGGGTTCACGGGGCTGTGCATGTATTTGTGTGTGCGGGCATAATGCATAATGCATCTTTATGTGTGTGTGAGACAGAGAGGGATGGTGTAGTTAGTGTGTAGGATTAGCAGTGATCGATCTGTCAGCGAGCACGTGACAGACGGGTAAAGGAGGGGAAGAATGAATTACAGAGCGAGATAGGGGTTGAGGAGAGGGGGCAAGAAACATGTGACGGGAGAGAGAGAGAGGGGAGAGAGAGAGGGGAGCGAGGGGAAGAGGGCATGAATAATATTGTGGGCCAGAGAGCCTGCCGCAGCTTTCCCTGCTGCCAAAAACCCATCCTCTACATTTTAATCATGAGAAGGAGGGCGAGAAAGCGAGGGAAGCCGAAGGGAGGGGGAGTTGAGGGAGAGAGATAAGTGGAGGGGAGGACTAGAAAGTGATGTATATGTGTATACTATATATATAGAGGGAAAGAGAGAGAGAGAACACTTGATGTAAGGAAGAGGATATCCATAACAGAGAGAGGAATGAGTGACAGGGGATCGAGAGAGATAAAGGGAAAGAGAGAGCGAGAGAGAGAGAGAGAGAGAGAGAATTGAAGCCGGACTAGAAAGTGAGAGAGAACGCTGAGCGAGAGAGAGGGATCCATAACAGAGAGGGAGGGATGGAGCGAGAGAGAGAGAGAGCAAGAGATTAAAACTAAGTGAGAGCACTACGCATGCGCGGGGAGGTGTGTGAGTGGGTGTAAATGTGTGTGTGTGTGTCTGTGAGTGTGAGTGTCGCAGTAGCGGTGCAGTAGTTGTTGTTGTGGTCGCCGTGGATGAGTAGCTCTGAGCGCTTTGACTCCGAGGTAAATATCTCTCCCTCTTCCGCTCATCTTTTTTTCTATTTTCTCTTTTTTTCACTCTCGCGCTCTCCTCATTACTCTGTTTCTCTCTCTCTCTCTCTCTCCGTCTGTCATCATTCCATCCTTCCTCTGTGCTCGTCTTTTCCCACTTTCTCTGCAAAAAGCAAATATGACAACATCATCTGTCATGTTTGTGATTCCTCTGCTTGTCATCTCTTGTCGTGTTTCCGATCTCTCTTGAGAGAGTTATCGGGTATCTGCGTGTGTCAGCTTTAAACATCACTCCTGTATCTATTGTTGTTACTATTATAATATTATATATTTTTGTTGATATGGTGTATAGGGATTCGTGCAGTAAATATAAACACACAAACTCAATTTCACTCTTTCAAGCTTGTTTTAGATTTTTCCCTGAAATTTTGCATATCTGTGTGTTTCTGTTCAAAAGGTGTTATGCTATTTTTTGGGGGGTTGGGTAAACATCTGCACGCAGCGCTCTGCACCGTCTAACTTCAGACTGGCAGCTTGTAGCTCAGGGGAGAGAGCGGTAGATGTTGGGCGAGGTGGGGGTGGAGAGATTGGGGAAAAGGGGATAAAAAAAGAGAGAAATTAAAAGTCAAAGTCAATGTGATTTAGTGGATTTAAATGAAAGCTAGCTTACGAAACATAGAATGATTAATGGTGGTCGGTGAAGGTAGGTTAGGGGGAATTTGTGTGTGTGTGTGTGTGTGTGTGTGTGTGTGTGTGTGTGTGTGTGTGTGTGTGTGTGTGTGTGTGTGTGTGTGTGAGATCTCCTGAGGGAGCGAGTCTCACTAAAGCACAATTCTGCCGATGTGTACTTTTCTGCACAGAACTATGGCTCATTTGTAATTGTTTATGTTTCATGTGTGCATGGTTGTGTATTACTACATATATTTGCGTGCGTGTGCACTGCGCACACATTTATTTTTCCTTAGTTATGTGTATGCGTGGTGTGTGGGTGGGGGCATACCGCTTGTGTGTGTGCGTGGGTGTGTGCTGCGTAGGCTGCTCACAGTATAGAAAATGCGTCATCATCTCATGGTTTGTTGTGATTCTTTCCTCCCCCCCCCCTCCCCCCTCCTTCTGGATTAACTTCTCTCCATCCATCCCTGCCCCGCCTCTACCGTATCTCTCACCATCCATACCTCTGTGCATATGTCTCTCTCTCTCTGTCGTGCCCGCTCTCTCCAACCCTCCCCTCATTCGTTCTTCCTCTCTCTGTCTGTCCACTCCTCTTACTCTCTTTTTACTCTCTCACTCCATCTCTTTTTTTCCTCTCCTTTTCTCTCTTTCTTTACACGCTCCCCACTCCCTCAGTTTTTCTGTTTTGTTTCTCTACTGTCTCAGTCCCTTCTCTCTCTTTTGCTCACACTTTCTCTCTACATCTCTGTACCACTCCCCCCCCTGCTTTCTCTCTCTCCCCCTTGCTCTTCCTCTCTCCATCTCTGTCCCCCCCCCCCGCTTTCTCTCTCTCTCCCTTGCTCTTTCTCTCTCTATTTATCTCTATCTCTGTCCCCATTGGCAACGTGACAAACAATACGTTTGTCAAAGCAAAAGTAGAATAAAACAATCAAAACAAAACAATGTATGTAGTGTACAATTAAAAGAGAGTAAAGAAATACTTAAACAGCCGTGCATTTGCTGTCAGAAATAGTTATATACATGGGAAAGGTTAGCTTGGGTTCAAACTTCTGAAACAAGTGTCAGCGATATTTCAATGTTTTTCATCTTCTCCCCCCCCCTTCAGTGAGGAGGTGTGTAAACATGGCTTCACGGTCATCGTGGACATGCGCGGCTCCAAGTGGGACAGCATCAAGCCTCTGCTGAAGATCCTCCAGGAGTCGTTCCCCAGCTGCATCCACGTCGCGCTCATCATCAAACCAGACAACTTCTGGCAGAAGCAGAGGACCAACTTTGGAAGCTCCAAGTTTGAGTTTGAGGTGAGAATATCGGAAATATATCGAAACCGACATTTAGAACTTCTAACAGACTTAATATATATATATATATGTTTTAATATAAATATTTATCATCAACACAACTAAATCAATTTATTTATTTTTAAATCTTCGTTCACCAATCGTAATCGATGCAGTCATTTTTAATAATCGTGATATTGATTTGAAGTCATATCGCCCAGGCCTACTGGTGGCCAATGTTGGTTGTGCTGCAGCTTTGCAGTTGTCAGGATGAGAAGCTGAGTTAGATGTCAGTTTTTCCTGTTTACTGTTGACTAGCGTCAGTATATTTTAATTAGTTATAAACTGCAGTGTTTCCTCTAGACTGGTTTTCAGCCAACCCATGACATAATTGGCGCGGCTGGAGGGGATTACATTACATTAATAATGTTTTCTGTTCACTAGTCTGTATATTCAAGACTTAGAACAAACTGATCAAAAGGAATGTTAATAAGGTGAATTAATTGCATAAAAATAAGCTCCGATGCTCAAACGATTGTTGATTTCTGAATGAATGGGTATTGGGCTTTAATTTTTAGCATAAAAAGAGCAATTTAAAAAAAAAAATTCGGGGCACGGTGGCGCAGTCGGTAGCGCTGTCGCCTCACAGCTAGAAGGTCCTGGGTTCGATTCCCGCCAGGGACGCTGGGGGCGTGTCTTCTCCTCCGCGTCATCAGCGCCCATACCCAGGGTGGGGTTGGCGAAAGGGCCTACTCTGTGTGGAGTTTGCATGTTCTCCCCGTGTCTCCTAGGGTAGTTAATACCCTCACAAAAACATGTAGTAATCCTGGTCACTATACCGCCTCCCCCATGACAGCCGGGGCGCCTGATGGAGGGGAAGGGAACTGGTTGGAATAACGTGTTCCTTCCACGCGCTACGTCCAACCAGGGAAACTCCCCCCTGTCAGGTGACAAGAAGGTCAGTTGGCTCTCATGCACTGAAGGAAGCATGAGCTCGGCCCTGGCCTCCCTGGCTGTGGGGGACTGGTGTAGTGCTGGTGTAGGGCTGGTGTAGCGCCCAGGATCACTTAGGAAAGTGGCACCGGGTGAAAAAAATGGGTTACAAAAATCGCGGGATAAAAATTAAGTAAAAAAAAAAAAAAAAGAGCAATTTCGTTGGTCAATTTACAAAACATGTGGACCTCTACAGCAGTGGTCTCAACCTGTGGGTCTGGACCCCATATGATTTTGGCGGGGGGTCCCCAGATTACAGTGACAATTTAAGGACTTTTAAGACCTTTTTAATACCTACAAAAAAAGCCCTTTAGAGCATCAAACTATACTATAAAAACTGGTCAAACATTGGCCAAATTGTAAAATATTATAAGAAAGAGGCAAAAGTTTTGAAAATAGACGATCTTCAAGCTCACCGTTGTGAGCTTGTATATCGGCTATTTTCACAATATTTATCTTTGGAACCGAGACTAAATTGAATGCCTCAACTCCTACATTCCAAGTGCTTATCAGGGCGGGGGGGTCCCCAGTTCAAATATTATTATTATTTTGGGGGGTCACAGCCTGAAAAGGTTGAGAGCCACTGCTCTACAGTACACAGGTCAAAATGTTGTCAGCATAACGCTGCTTCCTGAAACGCTGCATTATGGTGATGTTGTTACAGAATGGTGAAATGACATTGAGAGAATGTAATACTGCATTACCTGCTGAATCATGAATCATTTTTTTGTAGTGAAGGATTTTGAGGTTAGCATCGCTAAACATAGCCTCGTCTGATTTCAAGCCTGTTTTATTCATGCACTCTAATGAGGCTTTAACAAGCGGCTCCCGCATTTCCCACTATCCCACTGGGTCTTTTTTTGTGTTATGACAAGTGTTGCTTAAAGCCATTTCCCAATGTTAATTAGCATTTTTTGTCTGTGCAGTCTATTACCGCGAGTGGAAAGTTGCAATTATTAGCCTGGTAGATAAAGACACGTGTGCGCACAGCGCACCCAAGCAAAATTGATTGGCCTTTGATCATTGACACGTGTATGCGCACGCGCCTGCACACACACACACACACACACACACACACACACACACAGAAACACGTGGTATTGAGCCGGTCTGATGATACTATATTGACTGGTTCATGAGTGTATTGAATGAGAAGCCACTTGCTGCAGGGCAGGATACAATTAAACAGCAAGTGTCCTGCTATGACAGTGTGCCTATTCCGCAAGTGTGTGTGCATGTGTGTGTGTGTTACTGAGTGTGACATTCTGCCATCCGTTTGGCAAACTTTCCCGAGTCTAATAAAATGTCACAGAGTTACCACTGCGGATGCGCTCTGTCATAGAGGTTTGTGTGTGTGTGTGTGTGTGTGAGAGAGAGAGTTCTTAAACCTGGCTCTGCAAAAATGAAACCTGCAGTAGGATCTGCTTTGCTATATCTACAGTGCCCCCCCTCCCATACCCATTTTTTTCTGTAGAAATTGAACATTCCATGAAGAGATGGAACATTCCTATCTACTTTGTTGAAAAGAACAGACAAGGCAAACTTTTTAGAGTAGAAGAAAAGAGCATAGCACAAAGTGGACTATAGCCTTGAATTTTCTAAAGTGTGTGTGTGTGTGTGTGTGTGTGTGTGTGTGTGTGTGTGTGTGTGTGTGTGTGTGTGAGAGAGGCTGGGAGAGAAAGGGATTGAGAGATGTTGGGGGGGGGGGGGGGTGAATACATCTCTTTGTGTTGATTGTTGGTTATCCAAGCCCCCCACTAGCCAATAATCCTCAACGTTTTATTGGTCCTTTTTATTGAACGCAGTGCAAATCAATTATGTTGTCCGACAATAGAGATAAAGCAGCATATAGCAGTATCAGGGGTTTTCAATGGCAACAACCATGCTCTTTCACATAATACAACAAACCCACGCAAACCCACACAAAGCCTCTCTCGCTCTCCACTTTCTCTCTCTCTCTCTCAATTCCCAGTTCAATTCAGATGAGCTTTATTGACATTGGAAACATAAAGCACATTTACATTGCCAAAGCAAGTGTGAAATACTTTGTAGGGGAAAAAAGTATGTACATGTCATGTAACAATACATGCCTACTAGATAGAATAAAGAAATGTGTAAACAGAGCTGTGTAACATTGCAACACCACAATGAAATATAGGTACTTAAAAATACAAACCAAACAGTTTGCTTTTGCAGAGAAACAAGTAAAAAATTACTTTAACATTTTTGAAAAACATTTTTTTTTGGAAAGTGCAGCGTACAATCCTTTTTCACGCCATGTACATACATTTCAGACATGCAAACTTGTAGCTCTTCAGCTACAATAGCCGTTTTGAATCCAAATAGGGCAATTGTGTGACACCTGACCCGAAAAAACATGTTGTCACCTTTTTCACCTCAGGGCTGTTTGCATGCCTGCATTTCTTAGTGCAATTCCAAAAGTTGTTTTTCTGTGATGTCCTTTTGCAAATGTTCCCAGTCTTGTTTTTAATGTATTTCAAGGTATTTGCTCTGAATGTACATGTAATTAGTACGCTGCAGATAGTGCAGGAATACCCATATGATTGGCAGTCTTTATGGTGGTTGTATTCCATTGGATGTCCTTTACCTGTCACAACAGCTTGCAAACCTGGCTGCTGTGTTTGCACATTATTGTACAGCGAGGAAAGGATTTTGAATTATTATTAATGTGAGCGGTAGAGGATGTGAGATGAAACCAGAGAACAGTGGGAAGGGATTAGAGGTGTCTGTGACAACGGTCCTCGATCCTGTCACGGCCCATCGGATGTCAAATCCTGTGATGTCGACTGCTAGTGATCGTCCAATCACAGCGGTTTAGACGATCACTAGCAGGCTGAAATAGAGTTGAAATGAGATCGTGGACCGATGAGCTCTCACCTCCTGCTGTGTCTGTCCACAAACATACGCCAGGTGATTTTGATGTTACCTTTCACTGAAATCCACTTAACCTACAGTATCCCCCCCATCTCTCTCAATCTTCAGACCACCATGGTGTCATTAGAAGGCCTGTCCAAGGTGGTAGACCCCTCACAGCTGACGGCAGACTTCGAGGGGAGTCTGGACTACAACCATGAAGAGTGGATAGAGGTGAGATTAGCGGACCTTCCAGTGTCTCAGTTTGTTTCTAAATCTATGTATACACAGTAAAATCGTCAGTGTTAATGCATGTATCCATGTGCTTCCGTATTTACTGGGAAAGATATTTACTGGGAAAGATTTTCTTTCGGTACACCTATAAGTGACTGTTGACCATTTTGCTGTACCAGGTGCGGGTGGCCTTTGAGGAGTTCTCGGGCCATGCGAGCCAGATGCTGTCGAGGTTGGAGGAGATGCAGGAGACGGTGTCCAGGAAGGACTTCCCTCAAGACCTGGAAGGAGCCAGGAGAATGATAGAGGAACACGCCACGCTGAAGAAGAAGGTCATCAAAGCCCCCATAGAGGAGCTAGACACGGAGGGACAGAGGTACACACACACACACACACACACACACACACACACACACACACACACACACACACACACACACAATGAGGATGATGATAAGTTGGCAGTCAATGTCATGTCCTCCTATATAGGTTTCCCATTTCCATCGTCTTTGATCTTTGCATCGTATTCATTCATTGCACACTTTATCATACAAAGAATAATGAAAATGGCAGATCTACCAAGCTCAGAACGCGTGGCTCCCGGACGCGTTCTGAGCTTGTAGATCGGCTATTTTTGAAGATCTTTTGAGATATAATGCATATAATGACATGCCCAGGGACGCTAGGTTGAAAGTGGTCAACATTTCAAAAATAACTTGATTTGTGTGAAAAGTACACAAAGTTTCGTAATATTATTTAGTATATATATAAGCTGTGGCACATAGCTAATGTTAACTCAATTTGCAATTTCTTCAACTGGTTGGCTGTATGAATACCAAGACCATAATTCTACATAATTGTGCCAATTGGCCTAACAAAATGTTTCAGTTGTGAGATTTCATTTAGCTTTTTAATCCGTGATGCGTGTCCCACCTCCTCCTAGGTTGCTGCAGCGCATTCAGAGCAGTGAGCCCTACTCCAACCGGAACAGTGGAGGAGGTGGTGGTGGGGGTGGAGGTGGAGGAGGAGGAGGAGGAGGTGGAATGTGTAACATCGACACCCAGGGCCTGGTGCCCCGCGTCAGCCAGCTGCTGGACAAGCTGCACTCCACCCGCCAGCACCTCCACCAGGCCTGGCACGTCCGCAAGCTGCAGCTGGACCAGTGCTTCCAGCTCCGCCTGTTCGAACAGGACGCAGAGAAGGTAAGGGCAGTGGTTCTAGATAGATAGATAGATAGATAGATAGATTGATTGATTGATTGATTGATTGATTGATTGAATACTTTTATTAGTCAGAAATGTAAACAGCACGCGTTAACAGTAAGACCCAAGTCTAAAAGGATAACACAAAAAAGTTCTGGGGACTTGTTTCCATTGTGGTGCTACGTATTCAATTCCTCAACATAGCATACAAAATTAACACAATACATACATGTCATCAACCAATACAAACACTATACGTACAAAGCAAACATTTACATTTACCTCCCCTTGTGGTCTCCTGATGTTTTTTCAGTCCAGTTTTGATTTTTTGTTTTATTTCAGCTGATAAAAAGAAAAGTATTTATAAATACATATTTAAATATTAAGATAAGCAACATACAATACTGTATACAACACTATACACCCTCAGCAGTACTAGCATAGTGCAAGACAAGTAAAAGTACAAGAGAACGCACAGAAGCATACCATACTGAACTGCTTATTTCCGAGCCATTAGTGTGTGTTTCCGAGCAATTAGATTGCGTCGTGGCGAGAGCAAAGAGTGTTGTAACTCTCTCCTTCTGCTTATACCTACTGCATTCAATTAAAAAAATCGGAATCCTGTTTATTCGTGTTAATTACAGTATGTTTGCACATGCCAGGAATCTAACATGGCGTTTGGTCACATGCACAGAAGTAGTAGTCCAGAATTAGAAAATAATCTCAGTTGAATTAGAAAATTCTGATTCGATCGCACAGTACCCAACAGTCTATTTTCCAGGAAGATGTACAGGTTGACGTAATGTAAACACTGTGGTAAACAAAAATGAATTGAAAATGCTATTTATTTTGAAGAGGGATGCACATTTTGGAGCAAGTAGCAGAATAAAATAGGATATTGCAGTAAAAAAGAAAAAAAAAGAGAGAGAGAGAGAAAGTGAGAGAGAGAGCTGCAGTAGTCATGGACGGACTGCAGTAGTAGTAGGAGCTTGTTGCTAGGACACCAACCATGGCCATGGGTTGGGGTTGTTCTGTTCTGTGGGAGAGCCTGCCTGCCTGAGAGGATTCTCTCTAATAGAGGCATTCCATAACTGGCCTGTGAAAGATGCAATCTTCTCTACACACCCACTGCAGCACACACACACACACACACACACACACACACACACACACACACACACACACACACACACACACACACACACACACACATAAAATGAATAATCTATATAATTTTGACTTATGGCAGTTCCAAACGGACCCTTACAGGTCTGTAACTCTGAGAGTGTAGTGTACAAATGGACTCTTCGGGGTCCATTTGGTTCCATTTTGTACACTGTCAGAGTTATGTTGGTCCTTGAAATTAAAATGTTTGAGAACCACTGGTATTGTAATTGTATAGCAGAAGTGAAGTCCACATACCATCCTCTGAGTGTGATAAAAACGGTTCCGAAAACGGTTCCAAAGGTGATGTAACCGATTCCAGTTCCTCAGTGTTGGAAACCGTTCCCCTGGTTCCTCCCAATCCTATTACGTTCACTATAACTATGTTATACACTCTTTTAGAAGCCACACGTCTGATGTCTGTATGCAGTCAATCTACTTTTAAGAAAAATATGTTTAACTCCCGATGCCATGGAGAAATACTTCACTAATCACAATCCTAAAGTGTAGAAGCAAAGGCTCTGGTTGGTTGCACTCGCGTTACCGTGGAAATGGTGCCGCCCCCGTGAATGTAACACGAGTTTCTGTTACCCTAGATCCCATAGCCAGGAGACACGATCTTACTTAGTCGTTGAAAATCACAGCAAGTCGACTACAATATTTTAAAACATTAACAATGTAAATACTTTAATTATTTTTGTGTATCTTCTCATTGGGTTGGTGTAATTGTGTGTGTGTGTGTGTGTGTGTGTGTGTGTGTGTGTGTGTGTGTGCATGCGTGATCTCTCTCCCTGACTCAGATGTTTGATTGGATCATGCACAACAAGGGTCTGTTCCTGGCGGGCTACACGGAGATCGGCAACAACCATCCCCACGCCATGGAGCTGCAAACCCAGCACAATCACTTTGCAATGAACTGCATGGTAATACGCACACACACACACACACACACACACACACACACACACACACACACACACACACACACACACACACATCAGGGGGTAGTCTATTTATGCCCACTCGAGCCCTGTTCCGTATAATCGTTTAGCTTGTGCACGGAGCTTTTGCATGTATTGTGAATGCACATGCACCTCATCTCAGCCAGGTGCTGTTGGACAGTGCCGTTCCTCATCTACAGCCTGTGTTGCATAACTGTTATGAAACTGTTGGCACTGGGAATCAATCTGCTGGCTACTGCAGAACTGATGCTGATGCATCACAATCGATGCCAGCTCTCTCTCCTCTCTTCTCCTCTCCTCTCCTGCCGTCCCTGAAGCTTTTATCGTATTGGACATTTTATTTAGTACATTTATTGGCTTTTGCACTGTTTTGATCTGGGTTGTTTCAGTGGGAAATGCTCTTTGGTTTTCCTATGTATGAAAGTGCATAGGGAAATGACAAATAAAGGAAATCTAACCCTTCTCCCCTTTCCTGTCTCGGCAGAACGTGTATGTAAACATCAACCGGATCATGTCGGTGGGGAACCGCCTCTTGGAGTCCGGTCACTATGCCTCCCAGCAGATCAAGCAGATCTCAGGTCAGCTGGAGCAGGAGTGGAAGGCCTTCGCCGCGGCGCTGGACGAACGCAGCACTTTGCTGGAAATGTCGGCCAGCTTCCACCAGAAATGTGACCAGGTAGGTCCCTCCACAAGGGGTGTATGTTAGATGCCTGGACGGATTTACACAGAGTACATAGAGGTGGTGTGATTAATACAATTATTATTTTCGTTTGTCTCCGCCTTTTCTCCATAAAAAGGAAAGCTATAATAATGATAATGTAATAATAATAATGTAAATATAGTTAAGTTATTCTTTTTGTACTCTATCAGTGTTTATTCAAATTTTCATAGCAATTGTGGCAAATTTCCAACTGTTTGGTGCTGGTCTTTATTTAAATCTTGTGATTTTATACCTGGACTCAATGAGCTTCAGGCTTGGATTTTGCCGGCTTCGACTCAGGTGGTCTTGGCTACAGCTCTCCACATGCACAAGTGCATGCACGCACGCACGCACGCACGCGTGCACACACACACACACACACACACACACACACACACACACACACACACACACACACACACACACACACACACACACCTTCAGGGTTGAAAATAGCCTCTTGGCACCGTTGGCTGAATATGTGCTAACATATGCTGGGCTATTAGCATATATTTACATAGACATAAGCAGTGTGTGAGTAAAGTATTTGCTACCCATGGTTTATTTCAGTCTGTGCTCATTAGCTCTGCCACCATGGAATGATTTATCATTGCAAATGAACACAAAAAAACACAATCCCCAGTGAGAGAACAGGGGCAGTCTGACATCCTCTGACCTGGAATATAGCCGTCATCCTGCCAGCCTTTCATGTCTCCCATTTTCTTCTCCTCTGTACCAATAAACCTTCACTTATATCCCTGTGCTATTCATCTGTGGCTCATTTCAATCCTACCGGGTTGGAGAGGAGGGCAGAAGGCAATAATTAATATTTTTTTGTCCTTGTTCTTCCTGTAAGGGGGAGGTAGGGGTTGGGGGGGTTATTAGCTGGATAGAGAATAGTACAGTATATGAACTCGCCACATGTTAATTAAGGGCCTCTTCTCCCATGCAGGAGGAATACTTCTCCGCAGCAGTTTGTGGGGTTGAAATTATGACATTATTTTTTTCATTTATTTGTTTATCCAACAGTGCAACAGAGTTGCATGTAGCTAATTTGCATCTGTGGTCCCTCCCTGGGACCATTATGCATGGTTGAAAGCAGCTAATAGTAAACAGTTGCAGAATGTCGCTCAGGGAGTTAATTATACTGTAGTATATGCTGTGTATGACTAACCTATGACTCACTGCAATGGATTTTTCATGTTTAGTGAATTGCTTTGTACATTTCACTAATAGAGTGTGTGTGTGTGTGTGTGTGTGTGTGTGTGTGTGTGTGTGTGTGTGTGTGTGTCCTTCCAGTACATGAGTAACGTGGACTCGTGGTGTAAAGCGTGCGGAGAGGTGGACTTGCCCTCGGAACTTCAAGACTTAGAAGACGCGATACACCACCACCAAGGCCTATATGAACACATCACTGCTGCTTATTCGGAGGTATTACAATCAATCATCATCATAAACTAAGGAAGGGAAGGGCAGGGGAGACCTTCGTTAATCCCGCTGGGGTAATTCAGTTTTAAGTTTTACCCAGCTGATGGCTGCTCAGATGGTCATGATGAGCGCTCGGGAGGAGGTTAAAGGACGACTTCACCCATTTTCAACCTATCTTCATATAATTAGATCGATGGGGAATCCAAGCTAATGGAAACTGCAGGCTTTCTATTCCTGTGAAAGTTAACATGCTATAATGGAAGCCATTGTTCTCACGTTAACAAAAAAATGAAAAAATTAGGGGAAAAATACCTGCCTAACGATGATGTCACTGGTAGGCGGGTTTCTGAACTGTCCACAGCCCTCTGAGACACAGACGAGTAGATTTTTTTTAGCATTATTATCATCATTAGTGAGAACCAATTATATGAAGATAGTTTGAAAATGGGTGAAGTTGTTCGACAATTCGACGCGTAGATATGGGCGGGCCGGCAGGCAAACCAGTGAACTTCTGATTACCAGATGGCCTCTCTACCCACTAAGCTACAGCTGCCCCAAAAATAAGAAACTTTTAATGCATGATCATTGATCTACCGTGCCTTCAAACTCCACAGCTTTTGCATACGTAACTATATGTGACAAAATCTCCTCTTGTATCATGTTTTTTTGGTTTGTGTCGTTAGCCACTTTAAGATGCAATCCATCATTTATTTAAAGTGAATAAAACGTTATTTCAACCCAGTACAGTATAACTAAAAGAACTGTGGTCATCTCCCTACTCTCCTCCTGAGACATTAAGATCCCGTGGTAGGATAGGACACCTACTGGTTGACAAGAGGTATTGCATGAAATAGAAAGTGAAATATCTCGCCTTCCCAAGCAAGCTTTCCGTTATAGCTCAACAGGAGAAATTTCTGCACTCGTGCAGGAGACCTGGTTTCGAATCCCGGATTGGATTTTCAAGGGTTTTTTTTAACAGTGAAAGTAGCCGATCTACAAGCTCACAACGTGTTGAGTGAGTTTTTTTTTTCTTCTTTTTTTATTAACTCTCTCAGTGCCAGACCCCGAGTTATCCCGAGTTTTTAATGAATACCCTCCCTGCCAGAACGAAAAATCCCCACTTTTAAAAAAAAATTACCCAAGATATCATTATCTGAAGATGTGCAGCTCCATCCACTCCTTGTTTAACTTACAACTGAAAAAGGCTGTATCTCGCTTCCTAAGCACTTTTTTTTTACTTTGAAAAAAACAAAAAAAATCTTGGCACAGTTCGCAATATTTTTTTTATTTCATTGGCACTGAGAGAGTTAAATAAATTAAAAAATGTGAATTTGTTTTAAAAAATTGAAACTTTTAGCCTATGATGACATGCCCAAAATAGGCAGCCAGGTTGAAAGTTATTGAAGTAACATCACCACCTGCTTTATGCAGGTGAGCCAGGACGGCAAAGCCCTGCTGGACAAGCTGCAGAGACCGCTGACCCCGGGCGCCGCCGACTCGTTGACGGCGTCGGCCAACTACTCCAAGGCGGTGCACCACGTCCTGGACATCATCCACGAGGTGCTGCACCACCAGAGGCAGCTGGAGAACATCTGGCAGCATCGCAAGGTCCGCCTGCACCAGCGTCTCCAGCTCTGTGTCTTCCAACAGGACGTTCAGCAGGTCCGTATGTGCGCGTGAACACACAAACACACACAATCACGCAGACACATATAACGCTGAATTCACACACAGCAGCTGTGAGTGAAAATCCGTAGCATCAAAATGTACTTAAAGTACCAAAAGTAGAAAGTACTCATTATTCAATTCAATCATTAAGTTTTTAAATAAAATGTATACAAATCTTTTGAAAATAGCAGATCTAGAAGCTCAGAATGCGTCTGAGATGTACTGGAATAAAAGTAAAAGTACAGAAAATTGGAAATACTCCAGTAAAGTAAAAAATACCTCAAAGTACAGTACTTGAGTAAATGTAAACTTTTCACGACTGCAAAAAGCCAGCATCTGTTCCCGGCAGTAGAGCTCACAGACGGGGAGGAGAAGTGCAGACACTCGATGCTTGTCTCTGGCAGCATGTTTGTAAATGAGTTACACAAGTTTTACATTTTAGGCAAGAAATAGGCCATGTAGTTGCACAGTCTTGATTGATTTCACACCTGCAACTGCTAGTTTAAAACTGTGTTAGCAATATTCACTACTTCTAGTAGACCGTTTCTGTGGTGTCGAGTTAATACGTTTTTTAATAAATGAGGATTATCAGAAAATCAATAAAGCACTTTGCCTTTGATAAACAAGGATATAATGTGTAGCCTCTTTTCCTATAGCCGCTGTAATTTATTTTATATACTGTTGAACTGCTATAATAATAATCAGTTGTAGTGTACTACCGCATCTCTGAACATTAGAGCTCCCCCTTGTGGTGCCTTATTGTCCTGGGACCCCCTGTTTGTTTCACTGTGGGAATGTTTATTTTGTGTGTGCATATACAAACAGGTGTTGGACTGGATTGAAAACCATGGCGAGGCCTTCCTCAGTAAACACACCGGTGTGGGCAAGTCCCTGCATCGAGCCAGAGCTCTCCAGAAACGCCATGAAGATTTTGAGGAAGTTGCCCAGGTACGTTTTTCTTACATGTATTTCGCATGCTAAGAATTGCTACAGTACAACACAATATTTAATGCTTTTTTCCACCATCTATATACTCTGTAGGTATATTCTGTAAATCCTTTTACAATTCTAATGTTTTTTTGCACACCTGCAATATAAGGTTGTTCAAAACCCTCTACACTTATCATACTATACACACTGGCACACACTTGATCACTTTTTCACTCTTTCTTACTTGCTGCTAAGTTTGTACTTGAATTATACAGTACCTTGTTTTTTTATATCTTGTTTTTATGAGCTTGACAAAATAAATGTCAGTATATCCATCTGTTGGGTGTGATCTATTTATCGTTCCATCAGTGCCATCATATCCTGTTTCCACTCTCCACTCTCGGTCCTCACTTTCTGTTCTCCTTTCTTTTCAGTGTACTGTATGTGAATTATATACCGTATATGTTTTAACCACATGAACCCAGGCATCCCAGTTATGGGGCAAACAAATTGCAGAAAAACAAGCTGCAAGAGGAGACTTGGAAATAGACCCCTCAACGAAGCATATAGGATTTAAGTGGTTAACCACCTCTCTCCCTCTCTCTCTGTCTCTCTCTCTGTCTCTCCCTCTTTCTCTCTCTCTCTCTCTCTCTCTCTTTCTCTGTCTCTCTCTCTTTCTCTCTCTCTCTCTCTCTCTCTCTCTCTCTCTCTCTCTCTCTCTCTGGTTGTAGAACACATACACTAATGCAGACAAGTTGCTGGAGGCAGCAGAGCAGCTGGCCCAGACGGGGGAGTGCGACCCGGAGGAGATCTACCAGGCCGCCCACCAGCTGGAAGACCGCATCCAGGACTTTGTGCGCCGCGTGGAGCAGCGCAAGGTTCTCCTCGACATGTCCGTCGCCTTCCACACGCACGTCAAGGAGGTAAGGCAGGCTGGATAAACAGCAGGGGCGTGTAGATGTGTGTACGCACAAACTTGACTGGATTTTGACTTTATCTAACGCAGTTTTAGGAACATTAATCAATTATTGTGAAAGACAAGTTTGGAATTCGATGGAATACGTTTGCAAGAAGTCAACCGTGTACAATTCATTGGCAATTTGAAAATACTAGTTATTGTAGTTTGTATTTTTTGTTAGGTTTTATCTTTTATTTAGTTATTGTCATTTCGTTGAAGTCAGTTTAATATTGGTTAGTTTCCAGCGTGTGTGTGCTAGTTTCAGTTTAGTATTTATCGTTTAAAAATGTTTTAGTTTAGTTTTCATGATTTTCAGTTTGAGTTGTTATCTTAATATAGGTGGTATTTGTCAAGGGTAAGATCAGAATAGATATCACAATACAAACACAACACTTTGTGAAGGCAATTTAGACACCCCAGTCTCAGCATATGTAACATACAGTACATAACATAATATGCACCAATGTATCCTCATGATTTTTCACCAAATTGATATTGACTAAAACTAAATACATTTGATGTACAGTATATTGTTTTAGTTTAGTTTGGTACACAATTATCTATAAGTTAGTTTTAGTATTTTTCTAAAGTCTAGTTTTAATTTGTATTTCAGTTGAAGACAGGGAAACAGATTTAGTTTATATATATTTTTTAAATCGCTGTTTGAACACCTAAATCTGTCCCGCCCCAACATTCAGAAATCATCCAGTATAGAGTCATTTTGTATCTTGTATGTTGAAGCAAATGTAGCTGGGGTTTGAATGCTATAATTTACAAGGTACATTTACTGGACAATATTATATCAAATACAGTAAGTACACTACGTGCAAATAGCAGCTTCCTCCACTAGTGACGTCATGATTCGTAATAACTGGACAACTGCTTTCTCAGCAGTTATGGAGCACTTTCATTTCCATGTTAGTTTCATTATCTACTCAACAACAACTGATGTTTTTTATGTTCTTGCATAATCATTTTTTAATGCATGAATGACAATCGGGTACATAAATGTAGCCAATAACAACAGTTAAAGCATTATATTTGGGACCGAAAGTGCTTTGAATGTAAAGAAAAGTTGCACAGCTTCATCTTAAAGTCTACAATCGCTCAGGTTTTATCCATGGCAGCGTGCGTAATGATTTCTCGGCAACATATGTTGCATCATTAGTTTCATAGTAGCACATGTTCTTAAGAATAATGAGAAATAAAAGCCGGGTCTGCGCAAATCTTTGTATGGTCGTATGGTGACATAATTATATGTTGTGAGCGCGTCCATGCACCTGTTATATGCAACTTTGGGAAAGTTGAATAAGCTTTTGTGGTGATCTTGTACAGGCTCCTCATAAATCATTTAAATTCAAGTGGTTATGTTAGTTTACGGGTTGTGGCCGTGAGTGCATTCCATCTCCCTAGCTTAACCTGCACGCTACACGACATGACACTGATATGGACAGATGTTGTCTCTGATGCTTCATTTTCAAATGCGTGTGCATTGTTGTTGATTTGTGGTAATACAACTGTGTATTGATAAAATGTTCATGACAATTCCACACTACTTCACAGTACTCCTGTGAAACGAAGCGGCTCTGCTGTCAAAAGTTCTCCGATGTTAGAGCGCGCACACTCTAACATAGAGAGAGAGCAAGAGAGCATTTGAAATGTGTCTGATTGACAGACACAGACAGTGATAATAATAAATTGCAGTGATAATAATAAATTGCTGTGGGTTTTTAATCTGTCAGGATGTCCGGAGGGAATTACATTTTTCGGTCTTTGCTATAAAAAAAACTGAAATCTTAAATTGTCCCTCATCTGTTGCCCTACCTTTTAGAATTAATCTAATAACCTTTGTCCAAACATCTCTCCCTCTTCTTGGACCCTCCACCTCCTCCTACTCCTCCTCCCTCCAGCTATGGACGTGGTTAGAGGAGCTCCAGAAGGAGCTGTTGGACGACGTTTATGCCGAGTCGGTGGAGGCCGTTCAGGACCTGATCAAGCGCTTTGGCCAGCAGCAGCAGACCACGCTGCAGGTGACCGTCAACGTCATCAAGGAGGGCGAGGACCTCATCCAGCAGCTCAGGTACGCTGGGCTGTGCGCTAGATTTTAACGCAGTGGTTCTCCACCTTTTTCTGGATCAGGGCCCACTTGAAAATCTTGAAAGCGTTCACACCCATCTGACCACTTAAAGACCCACTCCACCCAAAATCATGTTTTTTTTTGTTTTTAATGTTTTTGAAGCTTGGTGGTTTTTGGCACTCTGCTTTTGTCTAAAGCATTATATGGATTCTTACCCCCAAAACTGGCCTTAAGACCGCCCTCTCTGTGAAAGCAGTTGTGGGACGTGACACGTGTACATTAGCATATCCATAAGGGGTTTTCCTGCAGGCGTGGCATAAAGGCCTAATTAATACATCCTGGAATTGTTAATGAGGGCACAGGCAGAGCCAAGTTCAAGGTGCTAGAGAACTCCTTTATAGATGTTTTTTTTGTGAAATACTTGACTGGGGCATTATTGATCAAACATTTATATTTCTGACCAAGTTTGGATGTGTGAACCGCAACTTTAACACTAGCCTGGAAACCAGACGAATCTGCTACAGCTATAATAGAAGTCCAGTGATAAGTGGTCAGATGGGTGCCTGTCATCAGGGGGTGTTGAGCTGGGGGGGTAAGGTGTTTCACCCGCTCACACTGTATGCTTCCAGTGAAGCTCCTCACCGGCAGGTGAACAAGTAGGAGGAATAAAATCAGTGACTACACCTACAACAAGTTCATGGGGAATTTGGGATATTGGCATAATGATTAAATTGCAAGACAAGGGGGAGGGATAATTGGCTGCTCTAAATGAGAAAAACGAGAGAGAGATAAACAGAAAAGCTTGCACAGAGAGAGTGGGCCGATGGCATGAGTAGGAGGAAGGATTGTAAGGTTTAAGCAGCGAGAGAGAAAGACGGAGGGATGGATGGAGCGAAAGAGGGTGGGAGGGATAGAGAGGGTGCTAGAGAGGTGCACATAGTTGACCTTTTTGACCCTGACTTCACCAACTCTATTTTTATACCGTAGAGACCTCTCTCCTTCTCGCTCTCTTTCTCTCTTACATAAGTTTTGTTTTATAATAACGTGTCTAATTTGTGTTGCAGCTTCCCTTAGGGAAACACTTAACACCTTGTGTGTGATTATGTGTGTTTGATTGACTGATTGAGTGTGTGTGTGTGTGTGTGTGTGTGTGTGTGTGTGTGTGTGTGTGTGTGTGTGTGTGTGTGTGTGTGTGTGTGTGTGTGTGTGTGTGTGCGTGAAAGTACTTTAGTCCTGCTGATAAATCTGCCATGTCTAATCAGTATCTATATGACCTCCAGTGTATTTGCTTCCTATCTATCTAACACACACACACACACACACACACACACACACACACACACACACGTGTGTTGATCTCCTCTCTAAGTGTGCACGTGTGTGTGTTCATTTGTGAGTGCACACATGCTCCTATGCACCTGTCACGATCAACAGAAACCCAGTGAAAATCAAACAGATTTGCTTTAGTTCTTATTTCATTTATAGTCTGTTTGTTTGTGTCTGTCAGGGACTCTGCCATCTCCAGCAACAAGACTCCTCACAACAGCTCCATCAACCACATCGAGAGCGTCCTGCAGCAGCTGGATGAAGCTCAGGCCCAGATGGAGGAACTCTTCCAGGAGAGGAAGATCAAACTGGAGCTCTTCCTTCAACTCCGCATCTTTGAGAGGGACGCCATCGATGTGAGTGCCCTGTCCCCGCCTCTCTGGGGCGGTAACTGTGTGTGTGTGTGTGTGTGTGTGTGTAGAGTCCAGAGATGGCTTCAGCAGTAGGGATACATCATCTCTGTAGATTCCATTATGTTATTACTTTGAACTTGTGCTACATCCCCAGAAGTGGCTACTGTACATCTTATAAACCTTTATGACTTTTTCACAAATAATAATAAATAAAATAAATGAACTAAATAAACATATAATATTTACAGTAAAGTAAGTCGGCTTGAGAACGAACTGTTCCCGAGCCATGTAGCCTATATTTCAGGAGCCTATCTCCTGTTTCCATAGAGTGAGGTAGCTTGATGAACAAGTAAACCCCCTGGACATGACGCTAGTATGTCACAGGTACTTACCCCCAATCCAACCCTTGATGCCGAGTTCCGAGCAGGGAGGCATTGGCTGCCATTATAGTCTTTGGTATGACCCCTGACCTCCTAATCTCAGGGTCGACACTCTTAACCACAAGGCCACTGAGCTGTTAACCCATTTAGACCTGCTGCCACCCATACGTTGTTATACCTTTGAATCCGGGAGCCACCTCTGTGTCTCATTAGTTGTTGCTATACATATAGCAACATAATGTTTTATACATTTTTTTTGTAAGAATTTGAACATTTTCAGAAATCTTAGGTTAGGTTTTAGAAGGCGTTTTTAGAATCGGCCTCAGGTCTAAATGGGTTAACTTAACATAAACAGTGCTAATGTACAGTATGTTCACAAAACCGAGGAACGTTGTTTTCAAACGCACTGCATTGCTTGCCTCTCAGATCATCTCGGATCTGGAGTCCTGGAACGAGGAGCTGACGGGTCAGATGAGCGAGTTCGACACGGAGGACCTGACGCTGGCTGAGCAGAGGCTGCAGCACCACGCCGACAAGGCCCTCACCATGAACAACCTTACCTTCGACGTCATCCACCAAGGACAGGAGCTGCTGCAGTACGTCAACGAGGTCCAGGCCTCCGGTGAGTCTCGCTGAACATAAAAAAAACCTCCTCAGCTCCTACAGGATTCGTGTCGCCTGGTTAAGTGTCCCCTGAGCGATGCGCTCCAAACACTGTTGACTCACTGCAGAGAAGTAATGTCTCCTAGGGCTGTGATTCCCAACTGTAGGTCCTGAGGATATTGCGGGCCCCCAAATAATTGGCAAAACACTACGATTTTATTGATAATATCACATTGATATACACACATTAATGTAAAGAAAATAAGTCCTGGAAGATGTCTCGTCTCCTCCAAACTATTGCTTGTTTTCAAGAATCAATCTTGTTTTCAGAATCAAGCTGGGCTGAATGTGGAAACAAAACTAAATACATTTATATCACGTCCACCTTGCTTGAACATCTGACCAACTTCTGACCAATAACTGTAGCCGAACGTTTGGCTAGTAGAACACCCGGAATCAGTTCTGAGACCGCCCACCCAAAGCTCTGAATGACGTCATATTGTAGTTTTGGGCCAGCCGAACTGGTGTAGTATTCATTGTGCTTAATCTGTGCTCCCACCTACAAGATGTATTTCGAATCAGACTCCCTCAATTACCTTTCCCTCTTCCTCCTCCTCTCTCCGCAACAGGTGTGGAGCTGCTGTGCGACAGGGACGTGGACATGGCCACGAGGGTTCAAGACCTGCTGGAGTTCCTCCACGAAAAGCAGCAGGAGCTGGACCTGGCTGCAGAGCAGCACCGCAGGCACCTGGAGCAGTGTGTCCAACTGAGACACCTCCAGGCTGAAGTCAAACAGGTAGAAGACATTCATTGTGCACGTGTATACGGTAGGCAGGAAGCATGCACATGCAACACATGCATGCGAAACGTAGCACCAACACGTTCGTCTGTGCCACCTTTAGGACGAGGATGAAGAAGCACATGCAGACATTTACACACAAACAGGCACACACACAACAATACGCATTCTTAGTACCAAACGTCTGCGCCACCTTCAGGCTGAAAGAAAGAACTGCAGACAACAGTGGACAAGAATCGCTTGAGTGCATGTTTAACACGCCTACATTACAGGTGTACTCAAACAATTCTGGTGTAGAGTATTCACTACATATGCTTTTTAATTTAACATCCCATTTCTTACATTGCTGCGTCGTGCGATAGGGATTGTCTGTATGATTCCACAAAAAAGTAAAACGTTTAACATATTAATATTCCTATCCGTCCTGTGTGTCTACGTAGGTGCTGGGTTGGATTCGCAACGGCGAGTCGATGCTGAACGCCGGTCTGATCACAGCCAGCTCGCTCCAGGAGGCTGAGCAGCTCCAGAGAGAGCACGAACAGTTCCAGCACGCCATCGAGGTGAGACTGTGTTTCTGTTCTCTGGGGCGCACACTGTGTAGTAGTTTGTATTATGTTTTTTTTAATTTACCAATGAGTACTTGTTTGCTGTCGGGTGGAAACTTTGTATCTCCATTCTCCATATTTAAACTTTTTATGTTTTTTCGTAAATTCCCTACTTCGTTTTACAAAAGTGTTGCATAAAAGTAGAGAAAATAGCAGATCTGTGAGCCGGCTATTTTCGCTATATTTGCAAGATTTTGAAAGTGAGAGTGAGTGTTTAATTTTGTCTGTTAGTTTCCTTTATAGTAACGTTTTTGTACGTACAAGGTTTCCACCCCAACAGTGACGATATGTTATGAAATCTAGACGTGTGTTTAGAACCTTGCAGCTGGTTTTGAGTCATAATATAGGAGTTATGTGGTTTTCACTCGATGGCATCCATTTAATCCCTCTCCTCTCCTTCTCCTGTCCTCCCCTGCCCCTCTATCCCCACCCTTATCCGTGTAGAAAACCCACCAGAGCGCTCTGCAGGTGCAGCAGAAAGCGGAGGCCCTGCTGCAGGCCAACCACTACGACATGGACCTGATCAGGGACTGCGCTGAGAGCGTGGCCTCGCACTGGCAGCAGCTCATGTTGAAGATGGAGGACCGCCTCAAGCTGGTCAACGCCTCCGTGGCCTTCTACAAGACCTCTGAACAGGTAGGCTTGTGGTCTTCTACAACCTTTTCAGGCCGTGACCCCCCAAAATAATCATACTTGAACTGGGGACCCCTCCCAAAATAATCATAGTATAATCATTTGAACTGGGGTTTAAATGGTCGGTAACGCAAAAGTTACTTTTCTCAGCAGGTAATACTTTAACGTAATGGTTGACTTTTTATGCTGTCAACCATTACTTTTTATGCTGATGTTTTGGCATAGCAGAATTGTACAAAGTAGTGTTATGTGACAAAGCAGAAATTATAGCCCTTTTGGGTTGCACAAGAAAAAACAAGAACAATCCCAAACGGAACTGGCACGAGATACAGTTCTAGTTACTGTTTTTGTTTCCACTAAATTAAGAGAAAACAGTTATAGTTGTAGTGACAACAGGACTACAACAACACTGTGGCTGAATCCAATTTGGTGGACCTCCCAGCTCTCTTAGTACACTGGCCTGTGGCCAAGAAGGCTATACTGGACCGTCCATAAATCTTTTTGTCCCACTGCACTTTTTGTTGTTGTAATCCTTCCGTTTTTTAAATATTTGAAATATTGTTCTGACCAACATTGTTTAGAGTCATACGTAGCCCAGTTCTCTCAAATGCTCTGATATTTTCATGTATATATTCTTATTTTCATTCCCTCATTCCCTGTTGTATTGTGTATTCTGACCAAATGACGATGAGAGCTTGGACCTTGCTGTTGCCCCGGCTGCTATATCACAATGCTAGTGTTCCAGGAAGAGAAAAGCTGTAGCTGACATTAGCTTGAAATACATTGTCACTGAGAGAGAGAGAGTAGACACAAATGAGACCTGCACATTGCGAGACGCCCCAGTAGCTGATCGGATGGTGCATTGATCACATAACAGTAATCGAACTTCCCAGGTTCGATACCGGGTGGAGCCCGGTGTTATGTGTCCCTCTCACTCTCTGCTGTGGACTTCCTGTCTCTTCCTGGCCCACTGTCCTACTTAAATAAAGAAGAAACGAAAAATAATCTTTCAAGACTGCAGAATTGACCCATTGTCAGCCTTCTGATTGGTCCCTTACCGACCAACCAGAAGGTTCCTTACGCCCTGTTCCGCACTAGTTCCTCCTGCTTTTGGTTGTTTATGCTGAGTTTGCAAAAAATATGACGTTTTCGGGGGCAAAAAACATGTTATGCCCAGTCACTATTACTGCACCTGAGATGTTCCTTTTTACTGAGGCCAAGTTTGAAATAAGATTTAATGTAATAGATTAAATATCAATAAGACGCAACAGACAAACACATGTTTTCAATGGTAGGGGATGAAGAGAGAGGATTTTTGTACAACCAAGCAACGGCAACCAATGGGCGGGCGCGAAATGGGGCAGGACTTGCCAAAGGGTCAATTGAGGTTGGGGAGCTTAGAATTAATTGAGTTGAGTTGCATTGTGGGTGACGTAGTCTACTCTGTTTGTGTGTTCTCCTGAAGGTTTGCAGTGTGCTGGAGAGCCTGGAGCAGGAGTATAAGAGGGAGGAGGACTGGTGCGGTGGAGCGGACAAACTGGGACCCAACTGTGAGACGGACCACGTCACCCCCATGATCAGCAAACACCTGGAGCAGAAGGAGGCCTTCCTCAAAGTACGAATACGCACGCGCGTGCACACACACACACACACACACACACACACAGTTAACATGCACTTTTCTCAGTTGATTGATTGAATACTTAATTAGTCAGAAATATAAACAGCACGTGGCACAGTAAGAAATTAAGGCTATAACACAAAAAAGTAATGGGGACTTGTTTCCACTGTGGTCCTATGTATTCAATTCATCAACATAGCATAACAAATTAACACAATAATACATGTCATCAACAAATACTAACACTATATGTACAACAGAGATTGGAAATTTACCTCCCCTTGTGGTCTCCTGATAGATGTTTTTTCAGGCCAATTTTGAAAGAAACCAGTGTTAAACATTCTTTGATGGATGGTGTCGGGGCATTCCACATTTTGGTGGCAGAGTAGTAGTAGTAGAATGAGAATTTTCCCATGTTTGTTCTAAATTTGGGTAGTACCAGATCATGGTTGCTCCCTCTAGTGTTGTGGCTGTGGGTGTCACTCACTTTGTAGAAGTAGTTCGACAGGTATGAGGTTATTGAGGGAATTGTCCAATCCCATTGATATTTGAGCCATCCCAAACTAGCAAAGTGTGTTGGAATTAGGTGGGTCATGGGCTAAAGGCAGAGAAGTAGTCCTATCAGTTTGTTTTGAGAGGTCTGAAGCTTAGTTTTTTTTTGTGACATTGAGATGTTGAAGAACCAAGAGGTGCAAGCATAATCAAACTGGCATTGAATGAGGGCTCCAGCTAGAGTTTTGAGAGCACTTTTGTTGACAAGAGGAAATCCTGCCTAAAAACCTTGTTATTTGATTACTATACCTGTCTAAACTCTGTGTGTTTCTGTCAGGCCTGTACTCTAGCCAGACGAAATGCAGATGTCTTCCTCAAGTACATGCACAGGAACAGCGTCAACATGCCGGGCATGCTGAGCCACGTCAAAGCTCCTGAACAGCAGGTCAAGAGTGAGTATCAGCCACGACAGGCTTTTGAATACTTAAGCATTTTAAATGGCAAGTACTCCAGCATGCTATACTTTGACTGGGGTTGAGTACTTTGTCCACCACAGGCATTTTGTCACTTGCAAACATAAGCTGACGTGAGAAAATGCAAGCCTTTGTTTATGTAAATTATGTAAAAGTCTTACAGTAGTTTGAACGTATTGGTGTTTTTACAGCATTGAGTGACAGAACTCTAAAGAAAGCGAGAACGGGACATTGGCATGTTATCGTTGCCATTTTGTCCATATGTGCACACCTGTGTGTTCTTCATTTTATTTGAATTGTGTTCCTGTTGTGTTCAGACATTCTGAATGAGCTCCTGCAGAGAGAGAACCGTGTTCTCCACTTCTGGACCATGAGGAAACGACGCCTGGACCAGTGTCAGCAGTATGTGGTGTTTGAACGCAGCGCCAAACAGGTACAAACACACGCATACACACACTCCTGTACACTTTATGACCCACGTCTGATTCATACTTACTTGTCGTATGATGGTGTCCCGCACCGTAAATAGCTGATCTACAAGCTCACAATGCTTCGCGACAGGCCACATTGTGAGCTTGTATGTCGGCTATTTTTGTTGCAGGACACACTCACTCGCTCACACACTCACTCACATATACGTACACAATTGCTTAGTTATTTTTCCGCTCATACCTGCTACCACGCACTCTTGTCCTGTTGTCTTCGCCCTTTTAATGCAAACATGTTTGTGTGCGTGTGTGCTCAGGCCCTGGAGTGGATCCATGACACAGGGGAGTTCTACCTGTCCACACACACCTCCACCGGCTCCAGCATCCATCACACACAGGAGCTGCTCAAAGAGCACGAAGACTTCCACATCACAGCCAAGGTCGGTCTCAAACACCCCCCCCCCCCCACACACACACACACACACACACCATCATTCAATGTATTAGCAACATTCTCTCCTTTCTGAACAAACCCTTTTTCCTCTGTCTGTCTCTCAGCAAACGAAAGAGCGTGTGAAGCTGTTGATCCAGCTGGCTGATGGGTTCTGTGACAAGGGCCACAGTCACGCCGTTGAGATCAAGAAGTGGGTGACGGCGGTGGACAAGCGCTACCGAGACTTCTCCCTACGCATGGACAAGTACCGGTCCAGTCTGGAGAAGGCCCTGGGCATCTCCTCAGACTCCAACAAGGCTGTGAGTGTACTAGAGAGAGAGAGAGAGAGTGTGTGTGTGTGTGTGTGTGTGTGTGTAGATGCAAAATAAATGATCTCATCTACCTATCTGCGTCTCTCTCAGAGTAAGGACCTACAGTTGGACATCATCCCGGCCACTGCGCCCGGGTCAGAGGTCAAGCTACGGGACGCCGCCCACGAACTCAACGAGGAGAAGCGCAAGTCAGCCCGCAGGAAGGAGTACGTACATATACTTCCTCACAGCTAAACGTTTCTCAACCGTTTCTGGAAAAGGGCCCACTTGAAAATCTCAAAAGTGTTCGCGGTCCACCTATCTCACCACTTAACAGTTAAGTTAAGTGGTCAGACGGGTGGTCCGCGTGCATTTTCATTGGATAAGAGGAGTTTTATTAGTTAAGAGCACTAACTAAACGTTCAAGTGAACAGATTAAAAGTGCAATAGACAACTTTCAGCTACTAGATGTTGCACTCACAGCACCTCTGTTGCATAAGGGTTCTTAATTCCCTGACTCGCATCCGTAAAGCAGCAATTATACAGTATGCAACATGGTAATGTACTGGCTGCCTCCAAGCAGTAATGATGCATTAAACGTTACCTTCGCAAACAAAAATGGAAGCACATGGATAATGGCGGCTGACAGCTTACAGACGTAAACAAAAACAATAATTTGGGATAATTATTATGTCACAGTGTGATAAATTATTCCACACCCAAGGCTATGTGAATTGCTTTTTAATTATAATTATTATTCGTCTACAAAAATATGTAATCAATATGACCTCAAAGGATACACTTTAAATATGAATGCAGATGCACATGCAGAACAAATGAGCACTCTGATGTCCTCCATCTGTCCACCTTCACAAATCTGTACTTCAACCTTTGACCTCTGTTTTGGAGGGGCTGCGTCAGTATAAGAACCAATCAACTGAACTAACAGTGCATATGAACGTACTGTATGCAGTACACCGGGGTTGGCGGGGGGCAGACTGCGTCTTAATATTATATGTGAAACACAAATCATACACATGGTTTCTTTCATAATTCATGTCTGGTTTATGACCATGTTTTATGGCCCCAAAGTCTTTCATTATTCATCAGTGTAAATGGAGGGAGCAGACAGGCTGTAAGGGAGCTACTGGCACGGACGTCAATCACATTGTGCAGTGGGATGTTGAATGAGACGGATATGACAATCTATTCTGTAAGCCATGGTGCGATAGTGACGCGTGGCGGAAATAGCAGATCCACATCTGCTTGTACAGTAGATCGGCTATTTTCGCTATCTTTTTTTTAATGTTCTCCCATAATGACATGTTGTAATTTATATTGCATGCTTAGATATTTAAACAGATGCTAGGTTCATTGATTACCTTGTATCCTATAGTTTCAATAAATAGATTATTTTGACAGTATATTGTTTAGACTGATGCTAGGTTCTTGGTTTAACTGGGATCCTAGTTTCGTGAGGCACTACACTGTCTCTCTGCTTTTGATGTACAGTATGTGATTAACTTGATTATTGTAATTCGGCTTGGCAATAATAGGGACGCCAGGTTGAAAGTGGTTAATCGTGAGTGTTTGTGTTCGTGTTCCTAGGTTCATCATGGCGGAGCTGATTCAGACAGAGAAAACCTACGTGCGTGACCTGCGGGAGTGCATGGACGTAAGTACAGCCAGACAGTAAAGTCCCCAGTGTTCATTTAAACCTGCAGTCCTACCCGGAATTCGAACATGGGTCTCTCCGCGAGTGATACCAAACTTCACCGCTCTTTCAAGAGGGCATCCCCACTTGGCCTGATGGATACTGTGCTTTTCAGCTTTAGACAGCATCACAGCATGAAAACGCATGTATTTGTTTTCATGTGCGCTGTGTTCCTACAAACACATTTGGCTGTGTTGGAGGGCGGCGGAGAGCGATCTCTGTCGCTGCGACTCCTACAGGTTGGTCGGGACATCTGTTCAGTGGGGAATCAGAACTGGAAGTTCGTGTTGTGTTCCTCCACACATGTTACGTCCTCCTGCCCTTCTCGTTGTCAAGTAAAAAATAACTGACTGGAGAGGAGACTCCACGTGTATCAGAGAAGACGCACGCGTGCTCGTCTAAACCCTCCCACATGACCAACTGTAGAGGTCAGCAGTGATGGGGACTACACGTGTGTGGGGAATATTGGGTATTGGCATAATGACTCAATTGGTAGTAAAAGGATAAAGAGAGAGATATATAGCAGTAATCAGATTTTTTTGCCAAACTGTTCACACCCTTTTCACACCAGTGGAGTGTGAATTATATGCAAGTGCACGAAATTAATTGAAACGCCTGTGCGGTCCCATTAAAACTCAGTCAGCTCCAAATGTCAGCGTTATGAATTAATTCATGGTTGGTCGGGTGAGGTTTTCCCCCTAAAACAATTGTCAAACTTCTGTACAAAAAACATTCATAATCTGAAAGTCAGAGGATTGATTTGGGATGGTTAGTATCTCATCATGATGATTCTATGGTCATTCTCATATGATGTTACCTTTAATGATACAATCTTCCTTGTTGTGCATTCTTGCCTCCATGTAGACGTACCTATGGGAGATGACCAGTGGAGTGGAGGAGATTCCTCCAGGGATCATCAACAAAGAGCACATCATCTTTGGAAACATGCAGGATCTCTACGAGTTTCACCATAAGTAAGCCCTGAAGCCTAACTGATGCTATGTAGAACAATGGTGTTGTTTGCCTAAAAGAACAGATTTGCAAGCCATGTTAGCTTAAAAAAATGTTTTTAATGACACAGTCATGTGATGGATTATAAATTAAGCTTGAAGCTTGTGTGAAGTGCTACAGCGATGTATGTTTATTGAGATTAAAGATGCTCTACCTCTCCATGTACTATTGTCTGGGGTGTTAAGTACTGACACTAATGTTCAGTATGTGACCAGTCTGTCGGTTGATGAAAGTGATGGCATAATCTATGTACTTCAGAAATATTGACTAGGAAAAGCTAGAAAATAAATCTAGATAAAGTGTTTTTCCAATTTTAGTGATGAATTTGGGAGACAGCCCTTGACCGTGTGTGGGGATGGTGTGCCATCACACCCAGCCCACAGCCCAATTAGTTTGCCAACTGTGACTGCATAAATCAGCCCCTACAATAGTATTTATAATTTAATGTATTACTTTCTTATATAATGTAGATGCCATCATGATTCGTTTTTTCTAGTAAATTTAAATAATTCAAAGAACTGTTTTGTTTCTGAAAGTGCTGACCTTTTGTCTTATCGGTTTCTCTGTTGTTTTGTTCTACCAATAGCATCTTTCTTAAAGAGCTGGAGAAATATGAGCAGTTACCAGAGGATGTGGGGCATTGCTTTGTGACATGGGTAAGTGTTGTTAACTAAAATAGTAAGGGAGGTCCATTTTTAGCCGCATGCTGAAAAGCATAGCGGCTCTATATTCAGTCTGACTCTGACCCGACAGATTTCCGACATGTATTCATGTTTGCAACACTTTTTTTGCCTGATTGGCTGTCGTTTAAGCCAATGGGATACTTTCCCATACTCTGAACGGGCGCCCTCGTCCTCCCAAGCTATGGGACTAGACACGCCTCTCTCAGTGGATTCGTCTGAGCGCTAGCCGAATTTGGCTAATAGTTAGCTTGTATGCTTGTATGATGTTACTAACTGTTTTTAGCCAAACGCGGTAATGTCCACTCTCCATTAGTTCTCGACGCAAGGTGCGTTATTAATCCCGTAATTTTCATGTATTGTGCATCCCAAAATCAAATGTATTAACCATGTGAGAGAGAGTTAAAAAAAAAAGCGATTCTGGGCGAGGTAAACAGAACACTCGCCCCAAAACACACTCACCCCCATTCATTTCGCGGACAGAGGCCGCCGGATTAGACCCGGGCGAGTGTGTTTGGGGACGAGCGTTCTTGTAATCCATTGCCGCATATGTAGCCATGGTTCACATTCATGTTTCAGGGCTACTGCCTACCGCATGATGCATCCATATCAAGGGCCCTTTTAATACAAAAACCCACGGCAATTTCGGTCTACAGTACACCAGCCTTCAACAATAGTGTACATTCAGTGGTCAGGTTCGTTCAGAAATCAATTGAAGTACGCAGGAGCGAGTTTTCCATATATACTGTAGCAAGCCACGCGCGAGAACGTGCATACACGCAGTACACTACACATGTGTCGTTGTTGACGTTTTCAGATGGTTTTAATTTGAAGGTATAACAGGCTGTTCAATGTGTTTTTGTGAGTTACGATAACTGACCGGCGTGCTCTATGCCGTCGTGTTTTGTTAAGTTACACAAGTGGCAGAAACGGTGCTTTCTGATTTTCACAATACAATGTAATCCACCCGCGTTTAGTTCAGTATTATAAAAGTGTTCACCCAACGCGTGTAAACTTAAGCTAATAGGTTAACAACAGTCTCGAGTCGGTCTCAAACAGTCGGGAGGGGGGAGACAAAGACTCGGTCGAGAGAGGCAGAGAAATGCAGACGATGCATCTCATTGCACAGAGGTGCGTGAGCAAGATAAGGATTTAACTTCATTTAAAGACTGGGTAGCAGAGTTCGGTCGAGGTAGGAGAAGCCGAGGTGAAGTGACTCCAGCACAGTGTAAGCACAGTGTAAGTTAATGTCCGCTGCCGTCAGCGCCATCTTCATAATAGATAAATATATATTCAGAACAGAATAATAATATTAAAAATATTTAATAAAACAAAAAATCGAAAATCTTCTTTTCTTTTTTTTCGGGTTTTGGGCCTAACATGATGGCAATAGTCGGGTTCGGGCCGAGCCCCGGGCCGGCCCAGTCGGGCCCAGTTAGGGCCGAGCCTTCATTTTCAGGCCCGTTGAGAACTCTATAAATGATTAGTAGCCTTAAAGCTACTATTTGAATACTATTATTATTTTGCCTATACTGTGTGGCTCGCTGTGCATCACTCTGATTGCATCTTTCATTCATTCTGCAACGTGTTAATTGTCCATCACCTGACAACCATTAGCTGTCTTTTGTCATCTTCATTTCTTTATAGTTAAATGTTGTGTTGTTGACAAGATTGGGGCCAAAAAAGCCTGCCGCATGCGGCTTTATTATGACTTGTCATTCTTGTTTTTTCTTCCACCCTTCCGACCTGATTTGACAGATTCTGATAGATATTGCGAGAAGAAAAGGCAGAATTGTGAGATAAATGTATTGAGAAAAGGGAGAGCCGCACCCTGAAAACCCATTAATTGTCATAGTGAGACGATTGATATGCCATCTCTCTCTCTTCTGTAGGCTGACAAGTTCCAGATGTATGTGAACTACTGTAAGAACAAACCAGACTCCACCCAGCTCATCCTAGAGCATGCTGGACCCTACTTTGACGTGAGTAAATGTTTTAGTGTCAGGTACTAAAGTACAACTCAGAGATATATCTTGCAGTGGAGTTATGACAAGTTGCCCCCTGCCAATTAAAGTACAATCCAATGACCAATGCAGCATCTATGTATATTATGTCTATGGTCACAGCACTGTGTGTCTTCATCCACGTTAACAGGAAATCCAACAGAGGCACCGACTGGCCAACTCCATTTCATCGTATCTGATCAAGCCTGTGCAGAGAATCACCAAGTACCAGCTCCTGCTAAAGGTAAACGCATTGTACAAGGACACTACAGCACAATCGGGTCTCTGTGGATGTTATCCCCATGGTTCTTGTTGTCATGGTTTCTGGTTGTGTGCGCATGTAGGAGCTATTGACGTGCTGTGAGGAGGGGAAGGGAGAGATCAAGGACGGGCTGGAGGTGATGCTCAGCGTTCCCAAGAGAGCCAATGACGCCATGCATCTGTCCATGCTGGAAGGTGAGCCGCACGCACGCACGCAGGCACACACACATGAACGTACGCAGGCACGCACACATGCACACCACACCCTGAAAGAAAGTAACACTTTATGTTGTTGCGATCTTCAGAGATGTAACGGTTTGGTCAAAATCTATCATTTATGTCCAATAATTTAATTTCAGGTTATAGATATGCTGTACGTACACACTTGACTGGGTCCTCATCTTTCATAGGCCATCTGTCGACCAGAGACCTGTAAAACAAAAGTGCCTACATCTTGTTTTTAGCGCAGAGCGCTGACCTGTTGTCAAGTTGAAGCATTAACATTAGCATCAAGCAATAACTCGGTCCATATGTTTGGCAGACGAACAGGCTGTTGACTCCTCTATGGTCCCACCTCTGCTTCACTCCTCTTGGATATTTGAAATGACATTAATAAGCGCATCTAAAGCCCCTTTGGGTCTTGAGCCCTCAAATCTGTACCTTTTTTATTAAGCAGGTCCTCAGTGAGTGACGTCCAAGTGTTTTGGTATCAGTTTTGTAAAATCATCCCCACCCCTTCCCCCATTGTTCCCAGGTTTCGATGAGAACATTGAATCACAGGGTGAGCTGATTCTCCAGGAGTCCTTCCAAGTGTGGGACCCCAAGACTCTGATCCGTAAGGGCAGAGAGCGCCACCTCTTCCTCTTTGAGATGTCACTAATCTTCAGCAAGGAGGTCAAAGATTCCAATGGCAGGAGCAAGTACATCTACAAGAGCAAACTATTTGTAAGTCCTGAAAAGTCTCTTTCATTTCCAGTTTTTGGATGCTTTAAGATGGTCAATAATAATAATAGTTTTTTTGTCTTGTTTGCTATAATTACAAACCTAAACAAACCATTAACACCTTAAATGTAAAGTTCATGTGCACTGTAGCTGTCTTTAATTCAGTCAAACTAGGGCCGGGCGATATGGACAAATGTCATGGTATTTTTGACCAAATGCCTCTATCGATATTGTGACGATAAAATTGTCAAATTATCAAAATTGGCATTGTTAGCTTCTGGATAAAACTAGGAAAGAACAACACTTATCACGATCTTACGACTACATGACCTGTCGATGTCTCTGACCATTTCTGAGACAGCATCATATAACCATCCTCTCTCCACCTCTCCTCTGTCCATCCAGACATCAGAGCTGGGGGTCACGGAGCACGTTGAGGGAGACCCCTGTAAGTTTGCTCTCTGGGTGGGACGCACGCCAACCTCGGACAACAAGATTGTGCTCAAGGTACGTTTCTCTTTCACTTCATATTCCTTCTAAGCTTTCTTCTTTTTCTTCTTCCTCTCTTCCTGCTGTCACTTCTAGGGGCTGCAACTATCCATGATTTCCTTAGCGATTATTCTATCGATTACTATTTTGAATAATCGAAAGCGTGTTTATATATCAACGATTTGACGTGAAAACGTGTCTAAATCGATTAGTCTGATTAGCACTTAAAGCCCTACTTTATACTTTGAGCCTGTAGATCTGCTCTTTGCACAATTTTTTAATTAAAATTGATTACCTCAAACCCCAAATCTAATAATTGATTGAAATTGATTATTTTTCATAATCGATTCTATTGATTAGTTGCACCCCTATTCCTGTTGTCACTTCTAAACCTCTTATGGTGCTGCTGTCCTCAAACACTCTTGCTCTGCCTCTCTCTGATTCTTGTTTTGAGTGCATGAAGCCAGCTCTCCAGATGGCGGTTAAAGCTTTCGGTATCCACCGCTTCCTCCACCCACTCTATTTTTCTCCACTGTCCTTTATCTTCGTCCATCTCTCCGTCTCTCTTGTGTCTGTCCGTCTGTTCTGGTCAGCACTGACCATACCTGTCTCTCTCTACTGCCCTCTGTCTGTTCTGGTCTGTACTGTCACCTGGTGTGCTTTAGCTGTGCTCCGTGCGTTAACACAGAAGCTGACCATTTATGTGGGGCTGTTTGCTGTGGATATGTTTGTATCTCTGATCCCTTTCTGTGGGCTAACACGCACCAACGCTGCTGACCACCCACTTTAACCTCTCAGTGCCCCAGAACTCTACCCTGGCGTTGCCAGACTGATCACGTGGGATTCACTCACAAGTTCCTCCAAACCAACTTGTGAGTGAATCCCACGTGATCAGTATGGCAATGCCAGGCTACCAGAACCCCACACCTACCACCACCACCACCAAAATCCACCCTGTAATTGTTTGAGTAGTCTTCCACAAGTAGAAAGAAATATTTATTGTATTTTTGTTGTGTCATGTGTTAGAATTAATGTACTGTACATTATTTTAATCCCCACTCCAACCTTACATTTGGTTCATGGGTTTTTCTGTGTAAAAGTAGAAAGATGGTGTCAGCCGATGGAAAAGCATGTTGCCAAATGGCCAAATCCTAACATGTCTTAATTCAGACCATTTTCCACAACTGCAGTATACATGTACATGTTGGTTTACCAAACTAACCACTAACAACAAGTAATGACGTGCTGTGTGCATTGTAAATGGATTCTGTCTTATTACTAACAGTACGGTATATGTTCACACATGCACACGCACAGCTCATCCATTACAATGTGCTGCACGTTTTGGCTTGACCAAACTGTCATTGGGGACCCTCGGTGTTGTCACGTCTACCATGTCAAACCATTTCGTCACCGTGTAAGAATAATAATATGTAAACGTTTAAAAAAAAACAATCCAGTGAAATTCTCTATTCTATATTTTAACCAAAGCTAAGTCAGGGATGCAAACATGGAGCCATGGTGAGTACTTCATTTACCCCCTACACAGAAGTCTGGATGAGCGTCATCTCTCAGCATCTCCTACGCCTGAATTCTATGTTAAAAAAATGATATTGAAGTTCGGGGGAAAGTACCAGGACTTGTTTCTTTATGCTAAAAGTGTGATTTTGAGAGCTGTTTGACCATGCAATGAGAGTGAAAGGGATTGTTACTTCCGGATCCTTGCTCACAGGGCACAGAACCAACAGCTAAAGATGGTGGACAATATTTGGACTTAGAGTAGCTATACAACCCAACCTTCTAACAAAGTTCAACATTACTTTAAAGACTGGGTAGCAGAGTTCGGTCGAGGTAGGAGAAGCCGAGGTGAAGTGACTCCAGAATTCTGACAAAACACTGACAGACAAACATTTTAAAAGTTCAAAGAAAGGTCACTCCCAGAGACTGCTCTAACCTTTGACCCCTTGACCCTATCCCACCCTCCCACTTGCTGTCGGCCAATGGCAGGCGTCGAGCATAGAGAACAAACAGGACTGGATCAAGCACATCAGGGAGGTGATCCAGGAGAGAACGATACATCTGAGAGGAGCACTCAAAGAGCCCATTCACATCCCGAAGGCAACCACCGCCAAGCACCACAAGGGCCGCAGGTACGTGTACAGCTACGGTTTGAATCTGTGTCTCCCGCGTGGAAAATCAAGCATCTGCTGCTCATTCTATAGACAACCCCCTCCCCCTTGCCAAGGGAGATATTAGGTTTCAGGCACTGTTACTCGATAATTCCTGCCGGCGCCATTAAACATCTTAATGCCTAGTGGGCATTAATCCATTTGAGATGCAATGTAGGCCTATAGACGTGGTGCAATATTATTTTATTGTTATTACTTATTGCCTTTTCATGTTTGTTTTACTGAGAGCAACTTTGGTATCCATTTTGCCCTCGGGAATCAACAAAGTATTTCTATTCTATTACACGTGCACTGGCAGACACTATCATGCACACTCGTTCACACACCAACACATACTTGCGTACTGGCGCACCAACATGCTTACTCACAACCAACATGAATTTGGATCATAAACACACACTGTGACATTTTGTGTCCTGCAGGGATGGAGAGGATCTGGACAGTCAGGGTGATGGCAGCAGTCAACCAGACACCATCTCCCTGGCCTCCCGCACCTCACAAAACACACTGGACAGTGACAAGGTGAGAGCGCACACACGCGCGCACAGACACACACACACGCACACACACACACACACACACACACACACACACACACACACACACACACACACACACACACACACACACACACACACACTGGACAGTGACACGGTGAGAACACACACCTCACCAGAGTGAGAGCTTATGGATACTCTTTACTGCACACTGGCTGCAGGTACATCTGGTCAAGTTTTGCTATTGAATTTTGATTTAACATTTTTTGTTCAAACTGATGTCCTGTCTTGAAACTACACAAGAAAATGTTAATGTTGAGTTGTATATTTATATAGTACATTATGCAAATTGATATACTAATGACTCCATAGCAAGGCCCTCAAAATGTTTATAAAATACTAGATTTTAAACAAAGGGTGCAGAATTATCTCCCCATCCAGCCTCTTAATGGTCTCTCTCTCTCTCTCTCTCTCTCTGCATGACAGCTGTCGGGCGGCTGTGAGCTGACGGTGGTCATCCATGACTTCATGGCGGGCAACAGCAACGAGCTGACGGTGCGCCGCGGCCAGACGGTGGAGGTGCTGGAGCGCTGCCACGACAAGCCCGACTGGTGCCTGGTCCGCACCACGGACCGCTCGCCCGCCCACGAGGGCCTGGTGCCCTGCGCCATGCTCTGCATCGCCCACTCTCGCTCGTCTATGGAGATGGAGGGCATCTTCAACCATAAAGGTAGACCGGAACTGGGAACACTGGGTGACGTGTAGATACAGTAGGAGGTGGGATTCCAAAGTGTGTATTATATCTCAGTTATGTCATATAGGGGTGCAACACTTAATAGAACTAATCAATTTAATCTATTGAAAATAATCAATCAGGCACAAGCAAAACAGTCAGCTCCATATATGGGCACAAAAGGGGGCATGACCATATATGGGCATATATATAGGGCATATATATACTGATGACATCTGCGATCTCCATATATGGGCATAACAGGGACAAGGATTGACGGATACACAGATCTCTATATATGGGCATATTGGTCGGATCAGCGGTGTGAGGGCCGCGGTGTAGTATAGTAAAAAACGCGCTTCTCGATTATTCGAATAATCAAAAAAGTAACTGATAGAATAATTGTTATGAAAATAATTGACAGTTGCAGCCCCAATGTCATACAAAAGACAAACTGGAACTTTGAACTTGTATTGTAAAGTGATCTTTCTCTTTCATGCTCTCTAAATGCCTTCTCTCTTTCTCTACCTCTGTCAGACACGCTGTCAGTGTGCAGTAATGACTCCATTCTGCCAGGGTCCTCTGCCACCCTGCAGCCTGGACATGGCATGGGATCCCACACCTCACCTGGACCCAAACGACCGGGTACACACCTCTGACCCAACTCTGTAGCCCTGTGTTCCCTTAAGGCTGCAACTAATGTATTGTCTAATGTATAACCCAGTCTTTAAATTGCTGCATATTCTTATCCAGCAATCAAAATCTTAACTTTTCCTTTTATAATATGGATCAAAGCTGAGCATCAATATTTTGGTGGAATATGTAAATCGTACATATTCTTAATCACTTGCTAACATTTAATTTCACGATGAATCATTATAAAGTGTATAATTTCAGCCCTAAATCCTCTAGAACAGTGGTCCTCAAACTGGGGTTCAGGAACCGGGGATTTACTGTGTAGATTGGGGTCCCAAAGCTGGTAAATGGTATCAAATGGGGGTCTGTGTCCTAATGCTCATCAAACTGGGAGTCCTTGAAATTAAAAAGTTTGAGAACCTCTGCTCTAGAGACACAAGTCCTGGGGACCCCAGAGAACCACTTGAGTTTAATACTAACGAGGTGCCCGTTTTTCCTCGTCTTGTTGCCAGGCAACACGTTACGCAAGTGGCTGACCAGTCCGGTGCGGCGGCTCAGCAGCGGCAAGGCGGATGGCCACGTGAAGAAACTGGCTCACAAGCACAAGAAGAGTCGCGAGGTGAGGAAGAGCGGTGACGCTGTGACACTGGGCTCCCAGAAGGACTCCGATGACAGCGCCGCCACGCCCCAGGACGAGACCGTGGAGGAGGTGGGTGCAGCAGTCGCATCCAGTAAAACAGAGGCAACGTGTATAGGGAGGGACAGAGGGATGTAGTGGAAATCTCATAACTCACACAAACATGGACTTCCACAAAAAGCTGTCATCAAGCAATTAATAGGAGCTCCTATGAGACCTGCAGCATGCAGGCAAGTCTCTTAAATACAGTTCACAAGTCCCCTTTATACACAGCAGGATGATACAAATAGATGGAGTTTGGTTGGTGGACCGGTCCATAAATGGTTATTTCTACATGATCTTGCTGAGCTACCCTTGGCAAGCTACCAACAGGTGTATCGGACAGAGCTGCAAATAGGAAAAAAGGGAATAAAACTGACTGACCCCTGTCCTTACAGAGAGCTGTCTGACAGCAGGAATGAGGCGATTGGCAATATAAATTGAAGCTATTATTTTTATTATCATTATTGAAGCACCATACATTTTAGTATTGTCATATCTGCCACGACGGGGAGAGAGAGAGAGATGGAACATATATATTGTACTACACGGTACATATAGTTGTGGAGAATGTGGAAAATGTATTTAATTATTTGCAGGTCGTCTTAGGTCTAGTTAGTAAAAACACTAGTCTCAAAGAGGTTTTTAAAAAGTATGGAAATTGTTTACAGAAACTGTGTAAGGACTTTCTCTCTGTGACTTAAACACACACACACACACACACACACACACACACACACACACACACACACACCGTCTCTCTGCACCCTACCTCAACTGACTCGCATCTCCTCGCTCCATCACCGTGCATGTGTCTCGTTGCAGAGGGTCCGTAACGAGGGTCTGTCCAGCGGCACCTTGTCCAAATCCAGCTCGTCGGGCATGCAGAGCTGTGGAGAGGAGGAGGGCGAGGAGGGTGCCGACTCCGTACCGCTGCCTCCACCCATGGCTATCCAGCAGCACAGCCTTCTACAGCCTGACTCACAGGATGACAAGGTGAGGCAGGGGAAAGGGACTGTCTGGTCGGCGTATAGGGAAGGCATGAAGGAAGAGATGAGACGGAAAGAAGGGAGGGCTGGGGACTGACAGATAGGCAAAAAAGACATCGTCTTATACATCGTCTTGCGATCTACAGTATAGCCAATAATAAGCTCACAAGCTTGTGAGCTTATAGATTGGCAATTATTTTGGTGCGATATGACAGAGCATAAATTGGGCAAAAGACAGACTGATAGCTAAGCAGAAAGGTGGGGGCAATTATTCACACGGTGGCCACCCCCAACGTCACAGTAAAGGTCTTCACGGGTCCACCCACACCAAAAACTCGAGATGATACCTGAGACCCGTATGGTTCAGTTCCATGTTTGATTATAGTCTACTGGGTCCAGGTCTGTTCCCATTCTGTTACCATGGGTCCTGGTTCTGTTTATCATAGTGTAATACCCGAGTGGATCCGAGAAGATCAGATTATACTAGCATGAAATAAGGGAGGAAAAGTTGAGCTGCATGCCAACGAGTTGCTTCAGAGCGGATCTAACTGTTGTACAGTATGCAGTACGCACATTTTGTTTTGAAAAGGAACGGGTCCTTTTACTGTTCGGATGCATTACTGTTCGGGCTTCGGGTCTGTCATTTTGGACCTGTGAAAACCTCTACCCCATGGGTTTCCCACCCCTCTGGAGTATGACGTAAGAGCAAAATGGCTGCCATGTGAATATGGTCATTGGGCCCAGATAAGTTACACTAAGATGGGCACAAGACTAACCGTGATTTGGGAATGGGTTTGGGTAGGATAAATTCAACAGATACTGTATGATTGAATACATCTTATTCAATTGTGATAAGGCGATTTGTTAGCAGGAGAAGAAATGCTGGTTCAGATGGAAAATACCTGAGTAAAACCTCCATAGGAAAAAACGTACAGTATGTGCATATTGCCCTAAAGGCTGCTACACATGCTGACACCGGGCCGTCTTCCTTTTTAGGATAAAATCATTCCTTCTGCAGTTCAGTTGCTCTTGCAGTTATGTTTTTTGTTTCCCAACTGTTCTATAGATTACATTTTTGCTCATTTCAGCCTTATTCTTTTGCTTTTGCCAAAAATGGATGTGTTTGACTCTGTTTTTGAGTGACTTGCAGTTTTAAGTTATGCATAGCATTGCATCGTATCGTACCCGTGGACTTTGCATCCTGTTTCTCCTCAGCAAAATCCTGAGTACTGTTTAACACTCAGGAGTTTGCTCTGTGGGGAATGAATTTGCTTCAGGTGGTGCTGGTCTGGTTGGCTTTTCCCTAAAGACAGAAACACCTCTGACACTAATTTCTGTTTCTCTTTGTTTTTGTTTCCTGGTCGTATCGTTTGCTGTTTGCCATGTTGTAGCATTACCTTGATTTATGTCCTGTCTTTGCTTTGTCTCAGTTTCCATACCTTTCCATTTGAAGTTCCCCATTCTCCCCCTTCTGTCTTCTCCCGCAGTCAATTATTCAAGCTCTCTCCTTCTTTTCCCCGTTCTCGGCACTTTTCAGCTTTAGTTGCTGATGTCAAATGCCTTTTTGTTTGCGTTTGGATTCCATGACATTAGATCAAAGGCTTATAGATGTCTCTTCTTAAACTCACTGTAGATTTTTTCTAAAGGTTTCCTTTTTCTATCTTCTACGCTTTTAAGCCCCTAAATTTACTTTTTCTTTGCCACACGCAAAAAACAAACAAGAAAAAAAAGAACTTTGTATCTCTTTTTAAAATCTTTAGTACAGAATGTCCTGCTTCCATTTATTTTTTCTGTTACTTCACGTTTTGCATTGCCAGCCTGGTTCCTTCAACACAACTTTTAAAGGACAGTCACGTGTTGCGCACGTCACGGGAAGCTGCTGTGAAAGAGAGTATGTATTTGACAGCTAACTCTGGACAGAGAGTCGTCCACATTTATTAAACCCGGTCGTTTTTGTTCATTCCTAGACTCAAATGAAGAGGCTGTTTGGTCTCATTAACGCCAGTCTCCTTCCAATTACTGTTGAGATTATCATCTCTTGCCTGCTGTAGTTTAAACAGTACAGTATCTCTACCCCTGGGAGGTTAGCACACATCCACTGCTTTCTCTTCACCAGCTTATGGAAGGGTTTGATGAAAATAGACATTGATTGACAGTCGGATGTTTGGATATTAAACCCTATGGGTTAACGCCCCCGCATGGTCAAATAAAAAACATAGGTGGAGCCACGTCACCCCCCGCCCCCCCCCCCCCCCCCCCCCCCCACACCCAGATGAGATGACGACTCACTCAATGAGCCCCGCCCCTCTTCATCCCTCCGTTTCCTGACACCCCCTCCCCTCCCTTCACCACCCCGCCCCCTCACCCGTCCTCACACCCCCCACCCTCTGTGCGTTAAACTTCATTACCCATGCGAGTAATTGGCATCTTAACGCTGGCGAGGCCAGAAGGGCACACATACAGCCTCACCCAGAAACCTACAGTAGTTGGGGGAAAGTCTTGAAGCGCAGCACAGCAAGGGTGAGAGCCTCCTGAAATATACCTCTTTCATTTTCTCTGTTTATACATTCTCTTTACAAAGGTCCATCCATCCATCCTTCACTGGAACAAAAAAAAATGATTATAAATAAAATGTTTCATTAAAACTTATTTTGAAACTCTGACTTTGAACCACTTTTTCACTTTTCCACTTCATGTTTTTGTCTTTTCCACTGACATAATTCTATATTCCATTAACCCCCACTCCTGTTGACTTTTCTTTGAAGACTTATTGCCTAGCATCAATATTTCATTGGCAAGAAACTCTTGGAGTCTCTTTTTCAGGTTAAAACGTCACTGTACAGAATGGTACTAAACCTAAACATGTGACATCTTTGTTAGTAACGCCATTTTTCAGAAGGTTACAATCAAAAATTCACTTTGACTACTATTAAACAACTAAACTATTGTTCTGAATAGCAAAGACATTGAATTTACAACAGAATATTTCTACATAGAACAAGATAAGCAACAGTGAAACATATTATCCAACAATATTAGTAAAACTAATGATATTAGGCTGATATTATATGTATTTGTCATGGAGCATCTGTTTCAGGTTCAGCACTTCTTGAAGTCTGGATTTTAATGATAAATAGTGTGTTATAAGACATCTGTCTTCACAGATGTCTTCACATAGTCACATAGTCACTAGTCACTTTGTGAATAGTTATGGATTATTAGTTATTGATTGATTTAAATGGCTTATCATTAAATTAAGTTGTTCAAGTGAAGAGATGTAGTTTTATATCCTAGACTTTGCTTTACAGTATCTAATGATGACAGAGACTTTGTGAAAACTGTCCAGCATTGACCATAACTACGTCCCGCATATCCCACAGGATATCTGTCGATAGATTGGCTTAACCACTTAAACCCAATATTAAAGAAAAAAACAATTTCAAAATGTTTTTGAAAATTTGTGCAAGCTTTGTGAGCTTGCAGATCAGCCATTTTCAAAAGATATTTTTTGAAAATGTTAAAATAGCCTAAAATAGGACCACCAGGGTTGAAGTGGTTAACACAATATTATCTGGTGTAGGTTGCTTGCTTGCGTATTTCTAATACGTCTTCCTCTCTCCCTCGCTTTTCGCTTCCTGCGTTACCACCCAGACGTCCTCGCGTCTTTCCGTCCGTCCGTCCAGCTCCGAGACCCCCAGCGCGGCTGAGCTGGTGAGCGCCATTGAGGAGCTGGTGAAGAGCAAGATGGTAGGGGAAACACATTTAGGTTGTTACGGCGGGCCATTTCTATGTCCCTCTCAGTGCACATATGGTTTGATTCTTTTTGCGGCCATGTGTCTTGTAGAAATGCCCTTAAGCAAGGCATTTGGATCCCTAAATGCTCAGTGATCGAAGATCGGCAGTTAAATGTCAACTATAAGACACAAAGTGGCTCTTGCGAGTAAAGCCTGTTATGTTTTTTTACCACGGTATGCCTCTCCTGAAATATGTCTTCGCACGCACGCACGCACGCACGCACACAAACACACACACACACACACACGCAATGTATATAGGTCATATATACAGTTGATTGATTGTACTTATTTGTTGTTTATGTACACTTATGTACATTGATAGACTTGCATACATTGAGGTAAATTCATATTTATGCCATATTTATAATAGCTCATACAACATTCAAATCCTGGGCGGTCCAAGTGTGGGGCCCAAGCAAGGACCCTAAATCTCCTTTCGTCTTTTTTTGGTACCTTATTCCTATCCCCTGTACTTTTACTACCTGATACTATTATTCCTCCTTTGTTCCTGTATCTATCTATCCTGTGTTTCATACAGCGGTACTGCCATGACAACTGAATTTCCCTCATGGGATCAATACAGGTCTATTGATCTACATGCACGCAAACATTACTCATTGGTCTTCCTCCTCCACGCACAGGCCCTGGAGGACCGGCCCAGCACTCTGTCGGTGGAACAAGGCGACAGCAGCTCTCCTTCCTTCAACCCCTCCGACAACTCGCTCCTCTCCTCCTCCTCCCCCATCGACGAGATGGACGAACGGAAGACCGCCGTCCTCAAGAGGCGACAGTATGTACCGCTCCATTCCTCCCTCTGTCACAGAAAACAAATACACAGTGACTTTTTATAGTTTTTGTATTAAACATGATTCTGACCTGGCCATGTGTGTTCTTGTTGCTGTAGTTACATACTGCTGGAGTTGGTGGAGACTGAGAGAGACTATGTGAGGGATCTGGGCTTGGTGGTGGAGGTGAGTGTGTCTTTGACTTTAACTATAAATTAGACCGATATATTGGTTTGGCTGCTACTTTATATTGTCCATTATTTGACTTTTTTTGCAACATCGCTATTGGCAATTATGCACTCTCTAAAATCAGGATCGGATGCGACCCAAAAATACAGCATTGGTCGCATTCCACTCACTGTACATCCCAGTTATGCGTATGAGGTTCACTGTGCTCATACCATCAACCGTTTCAGGGCTACATGTGCCGAATGAAGGAGGAAGGGGTTCCGGATGACATGAAGGGGAAAGACAAGATTGTCTTTGGCAACATCCATCAAATCTTTGATTGGCACAAAGAGTAAGTAGTGACGCACCTGACACGGTGAGAATAGGGTGTATTGTCAGTGCCGCTTCGTTGCTAATCAGCACGCATGTGTCTGTCTTGGACAGTTTCTTCCTGGGGGAGTGTGAGAAGTGTCTAGAGGATCCTGACAGACTAGGGCCGCTCTTTGTCAAACAGGTTTGTGTAAGCGTTCTCTCCCAGTCTATGGGTTTTTCTGTTCTGTGTTTTGGTTTGGTTGAGTGCACTTTAAGGCAAGTCTGAAACCTGTGTGTGTGTGTGTGTGTGTGTGTGTGTGTGTGTGTGTGTCTTTCCCCAGGAGCGGAGGCTAAACATGTACGTTGTGTACTGCCAGAACAAGCCTAAGTCGGAGCACATTGCCTCAGAGTACATCGACACCTACTTTGAGGTACTACTTTCAGCTACAAAGGGATTCTTTGATCTCTGTTAAGGCTACTACACACACTGCAAGATATTTGCTCCGATTATGCTCTCGCCAACCTCTTTTTCTGCTCGCCGACAAGACCCCCGATCTGACGCAAGATCACTGAGGTTTTGCTCGCGGTGTGTGTGTAAGGCTCTGCAAGACGATCCGGCCGCGATTCTAGCTTGCCGATGCCTCCCCGAGCGTTTCTAGATATCTAGCACGTTTGATGTTTGGCTTTGTCGCCGACTGGAAATCATACTGTATGAATGGGGTTGCGATCACTCTGCGAGGAGATCCGTGCTACAGCCAATGAGAGCACAGTATTAGGAAATTAGACTATCAGTAAAAATAGGATAACCTACTGTTGACCAAACAGTGAGTCAGGACCCCATTTTTATCACCTGCAAGTGAATATCCCTTTATTTAGTTTTCTACTTGATTTTTATTTAAAAAGAACAAAAAATATATTTTTTAAAGAATTTCTTCAAAAAAACTGTGACACACTAAATTTAATGGTGTATATACACTAAATTTAGCATTTAGCAGATCTACAAGCTCACGTGTTGTGAGCTTTTAGATCGTCTATTTTCACTAGTTTGGGTCCCGGAATCAGAGAGATTTCTGATTTGGGTCTCGGGCTAAATGTTTGGGAACCAATGACTGGGATGAGGATAAGAGTTGTGAAATGTGTATGAACGTCTGACCCATGTGTAGGACCTGAAGCAACGTCTGGGTCACCGGTTGCAGATCACTGACCTGCTCATCAAACCCGTCCAGAGGATCATGAAGTACCAGCTACTGCTCAAGGTAGGGCTTCTTCTATAGCAGGGCAGGGGCACCAGACCATAAGCCACTGCCTTCAGGCTTAGATTACTTAAAGCTACACTCTGTAACTTCATGGCTTACCCCGGGTTCGAACCCAGGTCTCCTGCGCAAGTGCTGACATTTTTGACGACTGAAATAATAGAGCCTGCCTGCTTGCTCAGGGGAGATATGTAATTTTTACCTGCTGGTCGACAAGTGGTACTGCATACTATACCACTTGTCGACCAGTCGTTTGATGATTTGGTGATAAAAGGAAAGAGCCCATCAGCACTTCCACAGCATACTGTATAGCAGGCACAATATCACCATGGATAAAAACGCAATGAAGCCCTAAGGCTTATTTCTATTGTGGTCCTCTAATCTAATCGACATAGCTTTTAGATAAACGCTGTATGAAAACGTTTGAACACTGCAGCTGTCAGAGCTTTACTCTTAAGGTCCCAATTTCCTCTTTTTTTGTTTTTTTAGGATTTCCTCAAGCTGTCCAAAAAGGCTGGGCTAGAGACTGTGGAATTGGAGGTGAGCTAAGAGACTGAGTTTGTGTGCCATCCGTTATGAAAACGCAATGTGCTTTACCCGCTCGATTTAACGTTTGCTCATTTTCGTCCGTTTACAGAAAGCGGTGGAAGTCATGTGCATAGTGCCAAAAAGATGCAACGATATGATGAACGTTGGCAGACTCCAAGGATTTGATGTAAGATATCCTATTCTCTAACTCACTGGTTCTCAATGTTGGGTCCAGGGACCACCAGGGGTCCAAATAGACCCTTACAGGTCTGTAACTCTAAGATTATACAAATGGAACCAAATAGACCCTTACAGGTCTGTAACTCTGAGATTTTACAAATGGAACCAAATAGACCCTTACAGGTCTGTAACTCTGAGATTGTACAAATGGAACCAAATGGGTCCATTTAAGTTAAATTAACACTGAGGATTTTACAGTGTAGAGTGGGCTCCCAGGGATAAAATATTGTATCAAATGGGGGTCTGTGGCCTAATGCATTTTAAACTGGGGGTCTTTGAAATTCAAAAGGCAGAGAATTGCTAACAGTCATAATGTTGTACGTCGTGTCACGGCACATTGTTGGCTTGAAAGTATGTTCCTTTCGTCAAGCAACGCCATTGTACTATGTAGTATAAATTAGGCTTATCCTCCCTAACACACCTGATCCATCCTAACATGTCTACGATTGGTCTCTTCTCCGTCATTCTCTTTCCCCGTTCCTCCCTTGGTCCCCTAGGGAAAGCTGGTGGCTCAGGGTCGCCTGCTGCTCCAGGACACCTTCTTGGTTGCCGACCCAGAGGGGGGTCTGCTGGGCCGCATGAAGGAAAGGAGGGTCTTTCTGTTTGAACAGCTGGTGATCTTCAGCGAGCCCCTGGACAAGAAGAGAGGCTTCTCCATGCCCGGCTTCCTCTACAAGAACAGCATCAAGGTAACGTCCTGGCTTCAAAAATGGCCGCCAGTGTGTCATGTGAAGATAACAGAGCATTGTGCCGGCTCAGTATGCAAGGGAGATGGGTAACCATCTGTGCTGTGCTGAGACTCAAACCAGTTTACTCCAAGTTTTATTTATTGCCGAAAATAGCGGATCAAAGCGGTGTGAGCTTGTCGATCGGCTAGTTTCGCCGCGCGACATAGGCGTGCAACAAAATGTATATCAGGCTTCATAATATGCACAAATTACACTGTTTTGAGTCTCGGCACAGCCTCTGTTGCCTTTTTTCTGCATACTGCACCTCCCTCTCCACAACAAATATCCACAAAATAATAACTGCCTCCTCGATGCTGATGAGTGATTGTCTTTTATTTGGAGAACATAGCTCATGTGTGCCATTCAAACCATTTGAGTTTTTACATCTCATAGACAAGGATGGTTTATATCAGTGTAGCTCCAGCTGGGTTCTTCTCTGTACTGCAGGTGAGCTGTCTGGGTCTGGAGGAGAACGTGGACAGTGACCCCTGTAAATTCCTGCTGACCTCCCGGGTGTCCAACAACACAGTTGAGTCCTTTGTGCTCCACTCGTCCCACCCAGGCGTCCGCCAGGTCTGGATGCTTCAGATCGGCCAGATACTGGAGAGCCAGCGCAACTTCCTCAACGGTAGGCTGACGCACGCACGCACAAACACACAATTGTGGCTGAATTTAAGAATATAGCCTTTTTTGACGACATTGGTATTGTCAATAATGCAGCCGATGTCTCGGTTTTAAACCTTTTTTAAAAATTCAAAAACCTCACAATGTATTGTAAGCTTGTAGATTGGCTAATAATCAAGGTTAAAAGATATTTTACAAAATGTTCATGTAATTTGTATTTTTTTTTTGTTTGCTTATGAGTTAAACGTTCTCAAATAGAAACTTAATTACAGTTTGTCAAATAGAGTCCGACTTAATCGGTGGTGTAGGATTCCAAAATAGGGATCGGCATCAGACCTAAAAATATGGCATCAGTCGGACTCTAGTTAAGAATAACGAGGAAATGTCAATGGCTTTGTTTTTCCACCATTCCCCTATCCCAGCTCTGACCTCCCCCATAGAGTACCAGAGGAACCACATAGGGGCGAGTGGCGGGCCATGCATACCCGGTGTGGGAGCTCCGGTGGCCGTCAGCGGTGGGTCGGCTGTAACCGCCGGCTGCGGGGGTGGCGCCCCCCAGGCGAGCGCCATCCCCGCTTGCCCCCAGGGGGGCTCCCGCCGGCCGTCCAGGATCCCCCAGCCGTCCCGCCTGCCCCAGCCCCTACGCCATCACCCCGGGGCCGACGCAGACGGCCCCAACAAGATGACAGGTAAGGGCCCCGTTGCTGCAAGGTCCATTTGAAACGTGTTCATGTCATAAAGAAGGAGATTTGAGGTTTTGCTTGCTTCTGATCCAGGTGGGTCCCCCCGTCCTGTCCCTCCTCCCTCGCTCCCCCCCGGGGGTGGTAGTCCCCAGGGCAAGCGCCCCCTGCAGGCCGCAGAGGACCAAGCACAGACCCACACACCTGCCACCGCCGTAGCCCCCATTCCCCGTGCCACAGTGGGACCCCTGCCCACCACCCCCAACTCCAAACCTCGGCCGGGTGCCATCTCCCCCATGGCCCCCCCTCTGGCCACCCCTGCCTTTGGCAAGGACGCCCTCCCCCCTCCCCCTCCCAGCCCCGGCCAGAGGTCCTCCGGATCCGGGTTCTGGAGCTCCATGCCGGGGTCTCCGGCCAGCCGGCCGGGCTCATTCACCTTCCCGGGGGAGGCGGGGGAGAGCCCGGTGCGTCAACCAAACCAAAACCAGAACCAGAGCCAGACGGGCCCCGGGTCCGGCGGTCAAAGCCAAACCCACAGACACTCCACGCACAGCAAGGAGGCAGACCGGATGAGCACATGCTCCTCAGCCAGTGAGCAGTCCATCCAGTCTACCCAGAGTAACGGGGTAAGATAACTACCCGCTGCCCAGGCTTGTCCGCGGCCTACAGCCTCGGGGCTGTGCTCACTAACCCGGCGGACGACGGGAGCAGCAAGGCGTTTTCCCCGCCATGTCCTGTCTCGCCGCAACCAGCTCTACTAATCCTAAATCCTGTACTACTCTGCAATCGCTCTCTGTCACCGTCTTCACGGCTCTCCGGCATCATCCTATCTAGCTTTCACACAACTTTTGTCTTTACTGAAGATACTTCATTCTGTCGCAGCAGAGGTAGTTTTTTGTCTCTTCTTCTCCCTAACGCTTTTTGGACTGAGGTCCTACACTTTCCCTTAACGGCGCTTGTTCAACTCTTCTTCAGCGTTTCTTAAATCGAGGCTGTGTCTTGTTTTGTTTTTTCCCTACTCTAACTAAGCTCGCACTAACACCAGGCTAAGTGGTCGGCCTTCCCTCCACTCTCGCTCTCCTCATGGGTGTGTTTACTTTCATGTGTCTCTCTCTCTGCAAACTAACCTCAAGACGTTTGTGGTTCATCACCACAAACGTACTGGACTTTTTAACTCTCCCTCTTCCTCCTCCTCCTCTTTGCCTGGAATGACAGAACAAAGATGAATGAAACGGAGACCTCTTCATCTTCCTGCTTCTTCTCGCCATCCCAGTTTTCTTTTTTACTAGTTTTCCAAGAAGAAAATGATTAATATGTGTACACTTCTCATTAAAAATACTTCAATGAAGATTGTTCCTAATGTCTGTTCACACTTGCTTATCTCCTGACTTTGTGTCTTGCTTTGACCTTTTCCCTGACTAACCACTAGAGATTGCTGTATTGTTTATTGCAGCATACCAGCCTTTTTGAGGTGGATCCTTTGACACTCTTTACTTTGATAGGATTTGATTCCTCAAAACTGTCTATTGATATCTTTTGTAGATATACCGGCCTGTTCATGATTGTTATTGAAGCCTGATGCTTCTCAAAACATATGTTAAACACCTCAAAATCACTCAAGACTTACCGCACTTTGTATAATTTTCTCACTATTTTTTTGTGCCATAAGCTAATCCACCCTACCAATTGTCATGCATATACATGAATATGGGACTTAACACATCGGGTGCCAGCATTTTTTCATAACAACTTACCGTGGGTGCCAGCATTCTCCCCATTGACTGCGCTTTGCTGTTTAAAGTTTCCGCGTGCGTTACAAGCAAATCCACGCAAAAAAAAGCATCGATTCATGTTCTGCCATGAGCCTGGCTACAGGCTGGAACCATAACATTCCCCTCGCGGGTTACAACGGGGGGGGGATCGCGCATGACCGTTTTTCCCCACAGGAAACAGATTCGGAGATATAGGCGTTTCAAAGTAGGAAATAGACAGGAAGCGGATGGGGGAGAAAAAAAGTGTTTCCGGTGAGCGATCTGGCACTTCCTTCGCAGGATTACAATGGGTGCTCCCAGAGCTGCTCTAGCCCTGCCCGCGCGGAGAAAAACAAAAAAAACAAAAAGACTGAAATCACGGTTCAGACCGTGTTCATGACCGTGACCGAAGCTTCGGAACCGCCACTATGTAAACACACGGTTCAGACCGTGTTTGGCACCCGATGTGTTAAATATGGATTTTGAATGAATGAATGAGTTTTTTATTTTGAGCATTGTTTAAAAAAAGACTATAAAACAATGTAGAAGAAAAAAAAGAATATAAAACAGAAAACAACAATGTCCGAAAAGGAGTAGGATGAAGTCTAAAACTTACAAACTCCTACCCCCTTTTTCACTGGTAATTTTCACAATTTTTCTAAATGTATTCACAACCTAAACCTCTCCACATGCATGTTAAAAAGAAAACCTATGACGCAGTTGACTTAAAATACATCATTTAGAGACATCAGACTTCAAAAACAGTCATGAATAGGCCAATATGTCTCCTTTCAAAGTAAGAGTGACAAATGCATGTTAAAAAGACTGGTATGCTACATTAAAGCAGAAATTAAATAAAAACATCTATAGATTTCAACTTTAGCGTTTAAACGTGTTCATACAGTACATGTGTGTTTTTAATCATAATACTACTAATTGTGTTGTGTGCAGAGTGAAAGTAGCAGCAGCAGTAGTGTGTCCACCATGCTGGTAACCCAGGACTACGTGGCAGTGAAAGAGGATGAGATCAGCGTACTGCAGGGCGAGGTAGTGCAGATCCTGGCCAGCAACCAGCAGAACATGTTCCTGGTGTTCCGGGCGGCCACCGAGCAGGGCCCCGCCGCCGAGGGCTGGATCCCCGGATACGTGCTGGGACACACCTCGGCCATCATCCCCGACTGCCCCGACGGAACCATCAAGTAAGACCTCAGGGGCTGTTTGTCTCATTTGTGAGACGGACGGACTGGGGGGTTGAGCCGTATTAGAACAATGATTCTCAAACCTTTTGAATTTCAAGGACCTCCAGTTCGATATGCATTATGCCACGGACCCGCATTTGATTCAATATTTTATCTCTGGAACCCCAATCAGCACTGTCAAATCCAAAGTGTTACAGACCCGTAAGGGTCCATTTGGACCCCTGGTGATGCCTGGAACTATCGTTGAGAACCATAGGCGTAGAACAGTGTCTGTCTTGTCTGTGTGTGTATGTATGTATTTCTCCCCCAAATCATGCACAAATATGGAGTTACACATGTCATCAAAATATTTGCCCAAATATAAAGTTCCACCCGGCTATGTGGAACCTGCAAACTGATTAATTACCCTGCCCCTGTTTTTCTGTACTACAAATGCTGGTGTTTCGATTAAAATATGAAATAGGGTGGTTCATCTGTTTGTCTGTGTTTGAAGTAGGAAGTCGTCATCGTGGCACACATCCCTACGCATCCGCAAGAAGTCTGAGAAGAAGGAGAAGGAGGGAAAGAAAGAAGTCAAGCTGGAGAACGGGTACAGGAAGTCCAGAGAAGGCCTGGCCAATAAGGTTTCTGTAAAGGTAGGAAAGGCTGTTGCGTACATCTTAGGAGACTTCAGGGTATTTAGACATTTTTCTAATTTATCATGATTTATTATTATTACCTTTTCTCATCTGTCACGTTTGCTCTGTCTTTCCAGCTTCTAAATCCAAACTACATCTATGATGGTAAGTGATATCAGTCATCATCTTAAGTCTTTAGTCAACTTGTCATTTTGCATACATCCTGGAGCATCATAAGTGTTAGGCTGCACAAGAACGTCTGCCTAAAGTGTCTAACCAGAAGTACAGGAAGTTCTGGGAGGCGGCATGTAACATGTAACCTTGTACTTCGGGTTAGACAATTTAGGCAGTAGTTGTTTTCCAGACTTTATCTCCTAGTGAGATGGAGATAAAACTCTAATTTTCCTTCTTATTACTGACATCGTGTGATCTTTGGCCCTCTATCTCCAGTTCCCCCAGAGTTCCTCGTACCCCTGAGTGATGTGACCTGTGACAACGGCGAGAGTGTCACCCTCAGGTGTAAGGTCTGTGGAAGACCCAAAGCCACTGTCACCTGGAAGAGCCCCAACCAGAGCAACCTCACTAACAACGGCCGCTTCAGCATTGCCTACAGGTAAAGAAACATGGCTTAATGTTAGCTTAAAGCATTGCCTACAGGTAAAGAAACATGGCTTAATGTTGGGTAAATGCATGCTTCAGCATTGCCTACAGGTAAAGAAATATTGCTGGAGGCGCCAATACATAGCCAAGTTGTTATGGCACAGGTGGTGTCTGACAGTGAGTCCCAGGTTCGATTCCCGGCCCCGGCGGACCTTTGCTGCACATGACTCCCTCACTCTCTACCTGTTTCCAGTCTCTCTCCACTGAACTATCAATTTGGATCATTTGGATTCCATAGAAGCCAGCATGTCTTCTATGGAAGCATGTTGCGCAGCGAAAATAGACGGTTTCGGTTATTATTTAAAAGATTAGAGCATTTGAAGTGGTCAAACTAGTAACATGTTCAGAAGCATCGTCCATAAAATCTTAATAGTCTCAGATATAAAAGCTAAGATTAAAGTCTCAATCTGTGATTTCTTCACCTGGTTGGCAGGTGTCATAATTTTACATATAGTGTTGTGCTAGAGTTGGGGGTTCCTTTCATAATGTTTCACAAATTGACACATTAGGCCGTACAACATTTAATTTTGCTTTAATCCATGCATTCAATGCCTGTGTGTGTGTGTGTGTGTGTGTGTTGCAGTGATACGGGCGAGGCCACCCTGCGGATAGTCGGCGCATCCTCTGAGGATGATGGTGTTTACACATGTGTGGCCACTAACGACCTGGGCAGTGTGACGTCATCGGCCAGCCTCAGAGTACTAGGTGTGAAAGTTGGCATTTGTACATATTCATAATAAAACTATATAGACAGTGTATCCATATCTCTGTATAAACAAAATTCTCCATTAAATGTTCTACCTGATTATAGTTTCTATATCAGCGGTTCTCAAAGTGACATCCTGGGACCCCCAGGGGTCCTTGCGGCATTCCTCAAGGACACAAAATGTGTAAATCAGTTCAACCAATTTAACCCTATAGACAAGAATCTGATCTATAGGCTTACAACGGGTCTGTTGTGAGCTTGTATATCTGCTATTTTCCCAAAAATATATTTTCATTTTTACATTTTAACAACACAAATCTTGTATGGGGGTCCCGGGCACAGGATATTTTCAGATGGGCCAAATACATATTAATTTATAGGTCATTCACATGAAAACGTTTGAGAACCACTGTTCTATATACAACTGTAAGCATGACCTTGCATTGATCTGCTGTGTTGTGTGTTGTTGTTGGTTCCAGCTGTGTCCAGTGATGGAGTCAGGGTGATCTGGAAGGACAACTTTGAGTCTCAATACATTGAGGTTGCAGAACTGGGCAGGTAACTATGTCCATCTCTTTAAAGGAGTTGTTCACCCAAAAAATGACAACTTTTCTATCATTTAAACTCCCCACGAAGCCTTGAATTCATGGAGATTTTTTTGTTTTCCTGAGCCAACAATTTGATGACCAGCGGAGTCTCCTACTGCTCAGCCAACCAGTCATCAAATTATTGGCTTAGGAATGCGACAAAAACAAAAAAATCTCCATGAATTCAAGGCTTCATGGGGTGTGAAATTGATAGAAAATGTGTCATTCTTTGGGTGAACTACTCCTTTAACACTGTCCCCCATGCTGCACACTCAAGTCTATAAAGCAACGTTTTACAGTTAATTATAATGATATTTATGATGATGGTAAAGTTGAACATGTAGGCTAATGGTGATGACAAGCAAACAAAACGTATGTATTAAATTATGTTTATTTTTTAGGTTGTTTTATCATGTTGTACAGCACTTTGGTCAACCTGGTTGTTTGTAAACGCGCTTTATAAATTAAATTTACTTGACTTGACTATCTGACATTGAAACTGCCATTTTTAAGCAAAGCTTGTACTTTTTCCTTCAGGGGTCGTTTTGCGGTGGTAAAGCGGTGCGACGACCGAGGCACCAAGCGCTCGGTGGCGGTCAAACTGGTGAACAAGAAGCTAATGAGACGAGACCAGGTGACCCAGGAGCTGAACCTGCTCCAGAGACTCCGACACGCCCACCTGGTCAGTCTCATCGACACGTACGAGACCTCCAGCAGCTACGCACTCGTCCTGGAGATGTGAGTGTGGAACAAGTAGAATGGTGCCCTGACATTGACTCTGTGTTTTTGCAGTCAGTAAATAAGTAGAGCAACGATTCCCAACCTTTTCTGGATCAGGGCTCACTGGAAGAGCTCCAATGTGTCTCGGGCTCTACAAATGCCTTAAAAAAAAAGTAGTTCTCACACTTTAACCCATTGAGACCTGAAGCCGATTCTACATGTCTCCTAAATCCCAACAGTTTTCTGAAAAACTTATGTTTCTATATCAGTGGTGCTCAATCTTTTTCATGTCAAGGACCCCCAAAATGATATGTATTTGGCCGCGGACCCCCATCAAAATATCTTGTTCCAGGGACCCCCAGAAGCAAAGATTTGAGTTGAAAAAAATTGCTTTAAAAAAATATATATTTTGCACACATTTTCACGATTTTGCAAAAATAGCAGATCTACAAGCTCGTAGCGCGGCACTTGGTGCAGCACTATGAGCTTGTATATCTGCTATTTTTGAATAGCCCAACGTGTAAAATAATGCTTTTTAGCTCAAATTTAAAAATGACACAGTTCCAGGTCTTAATGGGTTAAAGAATTTTCAAAAAATAGCAGATGTACAAGCTTGTATATCTGCTATTTTTGAATAGCCAACCCTAAAATCTAAAATGACACGGATGCTTTCCCGGTTTTAATGGGTCTACGACTCTACGTGGTCAAATGGATTGGCCTTTTCACAGCATGTTTATTTTGATCGATCAATCGATTGTGTTCCAGCTTGGATCAATGGAACTAAAATCTGTATCACAATGAAACATACTTACTTAGAATGAACAGTCAAATTTTCAAGGTTTTAAGCGCAAAATACCATGATTTTTTTTTCACATGAATTGTTGTATATTATTGTTATTATCATTGCAATCTTAGCGATTTGCCAATTCTTTGGAGGCCCACTTGCAATATCCTCACGGTTAAACAGTGGCCCTGGCCCACAGGTTGGGAATCGCTTAAGTAGGGTTTTGTGCGATGCCGGTCTGAAGTGTGTCCTTTGTGTTTTAGGGTAGATCAAGGCCGTCTCCTGGACTACATTGTGAGCTGGGGGAATCTGACCGAGGAGAAAGTGGCCTGCTACCTCCGGGATATTCTGGAAGCTTTACTCTACCTTCACAACTGCAGAATAGTACATTTGGATGTAAAAGTATGTTTATTTCACCCATTACAAAATGCATTGTGTTACCTGTGACTATCGTTAGTGAGCTTGCTGGCAGCAAGCCCATCAATTCTCTCATACTTTCACCTAGAAACTTTAAAATGTTCAGCTTGTTCTGGAATCCATCAGATTTTCTACTACTATTTTTTACTTATTTATTAAAATAGAGTTCTATCTTTCATACCGTGAAACCTTAAAACGTCATTCAAACTTAAAAACGTAAAATGTTCAGCTCAACATTGTTCGGATCCATTGTGATATGTTATACTTTTTGCGATCAGTTTATAAGGATTTTATAGTATTTTCAGGTTTTGCAATACATGCACTACTGTTTTTCACTCAATGCTGTTTCTAATCAATGTATTTATGCTTCTGACTGTACGTTCCTCTCAAATGCAATTTCTACTAAACATGTTTTTTCTTTACAGCTGTTAAGCAAGCCCATTCCCCAGGAACTGCTTCTTTAATTGTGTGTGTAATAAATTCGAATAAATCCTCTCTGCAGCCTGAGAACCTGCTGGTGGCCCACGACTCCAGCGGCCAGCCTGTGGTCAAACTGACTGACTTTGGTGATGCTGTGCAGCTCAACAGTGCCCACTATGTTCACCCCCTCCTGGGCAGTCCCGAGTTCGCCTCCCCCGAGCTGGTCCTCGGAGAGCCGGTGTCCGTGACCTCCGACCTGTGGAGCCTAGGGGTGGTGACCTACGTGCTGCTGAGCGGCGCCTCTCCCTTCCTAGACGAGAGTGCCGAGGAGACGTGCCTCAACATCTGCCGGCTGGACTTCAGCTTCCCCAGGGACTACTTCCACGCCGTCAGCCAGGAGGCCAGGGACTTTGTCTGCTTGCTGCTCAGGACAGATCCCGCCAGGAGGCCTCCGGTCGGCCTGTGCCTCCAGGAGCCCTGGTTACAAACCGGGACAGGGAACAACAACAGCCGGGGCAGGGCCGAGTGCTGCCTGGACACCTCTCGCCTGGTGTGCTTCATAGACCGCAGGAAACACCAGACTGACGCGCGGCCCATCGGAGGAATCCAGAGCTTCATCCAAAGCCGCCTCCAGGCCAGAGTCTGACGCTGGAGGGAGAGATGGACGGAGGGGACGAAGAGATTCACTACTCCAGCCCCCTCCCTCGACCCCTATACTGCCTTATGTCTTGTTATGGAACAGAGCAAACTGGATACACAAATAGTGTGGTGTTTCCACAAGATGTGAGGCTGTAGGGATGCAGCGTTCCCCCCGGAGTTGGGCATCTCAGAAGCCTGAATGGAAAGAAATAAAAGGAGGGAAAATAATGTATGCTGATCTCATCCTCTTTCAGAGAATGTCCGTTTATAAAAGTCTTGTAGTCCTTTCACCAATGAAATTGAGACCTGTTGAGGTCCAAAGCCAATCAGAGCCCTAGAGAACAGAGTTCTCAGCCAATCAAACAAAGATGGATGTCCTTGTCTACTGCTGCTTGCTGGTTTCAACTCAAAAACAGATTTTTTTAGTAAAACACAAATGTAAAAAGAAAAAAAAAATGTATTAAGTAATTTATTTTCCTTTTGTGGGAGTTTGAGCCGATCAAAAGAGCCAAGCGATGGAGTCTAGACGCCACTGCACAAAGTAGCAAAGCTTTCAGGAGGAAGGCAATGCTAACAAGCTAGCGATAGCGGCAAGAGCAATGTTTGCCCCTTCCCTCTTACTGCTAGAGAGGGAGAGAGACGCTCCGTTTTTGCTCTTTTACTCTGTACGTCACTCAAAGACTTTGAGAAGCAACCCTTTCTTAATGAAATATTGTATAGAAGAGAAAATGCTGTCCATAAATTTTCAAAAACCTGTTTTGAGTTCAAATAAGAAGAATAAAAAACAATTGGAAAATGCTCATCAGTTGAAGATTGCCATGCTACTTTGGACTCCATAGACACTACTCTTGAGTTTCCAGGGACCGAGCTTCCTGGCTTTGCTGAGACATTTCTACATCTGACCATGTGAGCTTACCATACGTACCTAATCTAATGCCTGATTCATACTTAGTTGCGCACTGGAGCGCAACTAATTATAAATCACCCTTAAGATACCATGGCAACCATGTTACAAGTGATGATGCTGCACTGTCCAAACCTCTGAAAAGAAGCGATAGACAAAAACGATTCATTGTTGCTTTTACTAGATCAAACTTATGTTGCGCAAATATAAGATGTTTAAGCCTTACTTTGTATATAGACTTTTAACTGCCTTCTTTTCCCTCAACGTTCAAAATGGAAGCCTGCCTTTCGGGAGGCGGGACAAATGAATCACACAGATGTAACGTTAGATTGTTCATGGGCAGCAGAGCCCGAGTGGCAGCAGGGATTGCCAATCAGACGCAAGCGAGCGGGGAGGGAGGGGAGGGGACAGATTACTGTAAATGCACTCACTGTATGTTATGTTTCTGATTCTTATGTGCAATGTTGCGGCTTTAACATTTTATGCAACTATTTATGAAGACATCTGTTGTATCTGTAATAAATCTAGAGAAAAGCATGTACGTGGTACTGCAAGCTCTGCTGGTAGTTGTGTTTATTTGATTTTGAGTATTAGGACTTCTAGGCCAATTTTAGGAGTCACAATCTACACGGCACTTATGGTTTGATCAAAATCATGTTGACACTTTTTCTTTTTGTACTGTAGGCCTATGTAGTTATTGGTACACCAAAGTTGCCCTAGCTTTACAGTACTTAAGATATTTTATTGCGATTATATTTTGCTTAATTTAGGCATATTCTTTCTATACGTATGAGAAGATTGTTTACACCCGTTTATTAATTAATTTCGTTATTCACAGCCTTCATTGCAGTCCTGGGAAATGGGAATGAAAGACACTTGCTGTCATAATTCACATGCAGTGAGCAGTTTAATCTCAAGATTTAAGTGTCTTATTATTATACATCATTAGATACTGTACATGCCATTCATTCTTTATTCGTGTAGACACTTATTTGCCAAAAATAAATGATCTTTTTTTTACCCTCTTCCCCATAGAAGACCTACCTCTTTTCAAATATTGACGGAGGCATAAGGTAGTTCTTGTTTTGTCCTAACACAAAGTAAACAAGAACTATACTTAGTCCTAGTGGAACAACTAATGCTTCTATCATCAGTGACACTCGCCCTGGCATGTTGAAGATGCCTTTGCTGGAAATTAAAACCCATAATGCTCTGCCGACTGTTTTATCAACATGAAAATGCTTAGTGTATGTCACGACTCGATCCAAAATACCAGAAAGAGGACGTCTAATTTACTAACCTATTATTTATTATAAAGGTGTGCATAGGCCATTAAAAACAGAAAAACATGGATTTGATACCTCAACGTTGCTTTCTTCCTTTTTTGTTTCCAGATTCATGTTTCATAAATTCCATAACTTTTTTATTTCTTTGCATGTATATTGTTTTGTACAGATCACATTTTTTTCTCCCTGTGAATGTTTTTATTTTTGTCGTCACTTATTTGAGAATTAAACATACTGAACATGTACCCTACTTGACTTATTCTTTAAGCATACATTTTGTAACAACCACTCATTTCATATTAAACAATTCAAGATAAAGCACCTTGATCACACCAGGCATGTATCAGCTACAGAAAACACTGTAGCTGATGCACAGCATTCATCAGCATCAAAGGTTTTGTCCAGGTTATGGTTTGCACAGAATGAGTTTTAGGTGCAATTAAATACTTACTTCTATGATTGTGTCACTGGCCAAAAATAGCCAATCTACGAGCACGCATTGCAACACGAATTGTGAGCTTGTAGGTCGACTATTTTCGACATGTGAAATATAGTATTGCACTGAGCTACTGAGCACAACTGTGTTCTGCAAGAGCTTTTCGTGCTTTTAGCAGGACATTGCCTCTCAAAACTGAATTTCATGTGGATATCTGATGTCATGTTTTGCCCAAAAATGTAGGGACAGTGGAACTGAGATTAAGAATTCTGAAAAGGGGGAAAGATATTTACACACTGGCCTACTGGCAGTGTGCACAAGAAATTTGGTCTGCAGAGTGCTGTGCAAGATTAGCCAGATGGACACACAGATACAAGTTTGTGAGGGTTGAAAGGGCCCTGGATGGAATCTACACAAGAATGCTACGCCTACGAATGGCACTAGGTGTCACATGGACAGACCACATTAGAAACGTGGTCCTCTACGGGGACCTACCACAGGTCGCAGACAAAGTCATAGAGAGAAGGATGAGGCAGGCAGGGCACTATGTCAGGCACCCGCCGGAACTAGTGGCAAGCAAACTGACACTGGGAGCCAACCCAGGGCAAAGGCAAGAAGCGCAACACCTACATAGACACACTGCGGCGTAACAGCTTAGCTAACAACACTGTAGAGCTCAAGACCCTTATGCTAGATACGAGAGTGTTGAGGGTAGCGATTCAGGAGTCCCGAGTTGGTGTTGGAAAGACCGCACTCTCATCGCTTGATTCTCTTCTTCCCAGATGGAAGATGCGACAAGACAGGAGGCAGACAAACATTTTGTACATTGTTGTTGTGGTGTCTGTATTTTAGTTCCATGTCATGGTAGGTGGTAGACAATCTGGAAAAGTCCAGGATTTCGCCTGCTGTGGGGAGAACATGGTGGGTTTGACTCATCTGGTGGCTTGCTGTGCAATACAGACACCTGGAGAAACCACAGGAGGACATGATTACATATTTTCTGTCCCAATAACCCCCTGTCACAAGAATCTGAATAATGTGTAAAGTGTGTGTGTGGCTCAAAGCAAAGCAGGACCCAAAAGTGGAGATAATGTTTTGTGCCCATATATGATAATTTGCAATACAGATGGAACAAACAACAGCTTGACAAACAAAAACAGCCAAGGCAACCAAACAGACATCTATTCACACATTTCGCAGGTTGGAAAGGGACATTCCTGATGAGTCGTTAGATGGTAACAGTATCTGATGAGTCTATACCATATCTATACCATATAATTGCACAGTCGACTGTGCAATATTGATCATGATCCTCTCACACCAATATTTCGCTGCTTGTTGTACCTCTATGAGTGAGTGACCAGTTGTACACCACTTGATTATTGAGTAGCCTACAACTTTACCTTTAGATAAAACCTGTGACCAATGACCATCACAAAGACACTGTTGCCTAAGTAGCTGCAGGTTTGGTTCTCAAGCTTGTAGCCTTGGATCAAGACTATCATACCGTAGATGTATTTTATCACAATACCTATATATAGGCTATTTGCTCTAAACATAAATATATATATAGCCCCACATCACAATACGAATTCCAATGGAATGTTATTTTATAGGCTACTAGACTGCCGTGCCAACCCATGGTGCACAGTGGCCCTTTGGATGAAATGTGTTCTAATAAAATAGGCGAACATGATGATTAGAAACTCATCCAGGAATAGCTTTATGCCTAGGCAAAAACGTTGCACGTTCTGATATCACGTTCTGAAGTCTTATGATATGAAACAATCAATAATCATAATAATAATAATGATGTTTTACCTTAAACCAATATTCCATATGCATGTCCAAAATTTTAAAAGAAATTGTATCGAAACCAAACCCAAACCAAATCCATGTCTAACACCTTACAGCTAAGAATCTATAACCTAAATGAAACCACACGAAACAACTAACAGTAAGCTAGGCTACATACATACACACTGCCTAAACATTATCTTTAAAAAGAAAAGGAAAATATAGTTTTTTTTTAAATATATGGAAACAAAAACAATTTGATCGAGGAACACTTACATGTTGATGTAATTAATGTCAATCAGATGATCCATAATAAAAGTTCAAATTAGAAAGGAGCAGACTGTGTCTGTGAGAGACAACAATCACTGGTCGATATATTGGGGAAGTCACGAATCCGGGTAGTTTACCTTGAACTTGAAGTAGGCAGTGGTGGAAAGTAACTGAGTACATTTCGGCCATTTGAAAATAGCCGATCTACAAGCTCACAATGTGTTTAATGCCACGCATTGTGAGCTTAATTGTAGATCTGCTATTTTCAAAAGATTTGTATAGTATACAAATCTTTGTATACAATGTATACATTTGTAAACGTGTGAAACGGAAACGGACATTCTGCATAATGAGTAGCCTACTTTAATCCTACTTTTGGTACTTTAAGTACATTTTCATGCCAATACTTTTGTACTTTTACTCAAGTAAATTTTGCATTCCGGATTTCTAACGGAGTATTCCTACTTTTATACTACTTTTTTAAGTAAAAAAAAAAAATGAGTAGGCCTACTTTTTCCACCACTGGTGTTATGCCCATGCCCGTGCGATCGCGGGTTGCTTTATTAAGCCTGGAAGTAAACACCGACTGCCTCACGCGGTAAGAACCTCAACCAGTGTTGCCAGATTTTGTGAGAGAAATGAGCAACCAGGTCGAGGAAAACAAAATAAGAAACTACACTTTAGAAACCAACCCAAAAATAATCAAATAAACTTTTAGAAACAAGCCCAAAATAAGCAACTAAACTTTTAGAAACAAGCCCCAAAAAACGCAACCCGCAACTACCAAATATTTACAGGCAACTTTACAGAAAAACAAGTCCAAAGTCACTTATAATACGTGGACATGGCAACCCTGACCTCAACCTCGGCAAAGTTTTACTGCGACTCAGTGATTGTTTACTTCGGTTGGCGCGCTTCAAGCTGACACGCTCCCAAGTCCAACCCCCGTTTCAGCCAATCAGAAGCCGCGTCTTCCCCCGCTCATCGCGGCGGGGGCGTGGCTACGGCGCTGACGTTGCAGACTTGCAGGTGCAGTTTTGTGTACAGTGGGCGTAGCTGGTGACGTCACAAATTGTCTGTATAAATAGCTGCCCCCTTGACCCCAAAGCATGCAGATGACAACAGAGTGAGGACATAATATTGAGAACATATTAGTGATCCTACCAACTAATACGCCCTTGTGAAGCTAATATGAAGAACCATATCTTCCAGAAGGGTGACGTGGTGGGTTACCACACAGGCATCCGCAAGAGGTTCAACGGGAAGCAGTGGAGGACGCTGTGCTCCCAAGAGAGATGCCCAAAGGAGTCCCAGGGACAGGGATACTGCATCCGTCACCTTGCCGAACAGAGGAAAGAAAGACGAGAGAGGAGGAGAGAAGAGAAGATGAGAGACGACAGGAGCTGGTCCCCACAAAACAAGGACCGCACCTCATTCTCATTCATATTCTCATCGTCATCGTCATCATCATCCTCATCTTCCTACTCCACCAGCTCTTTTTCAAACTCAGAGTCCTCCCAGGAGGAGCCAATCAGGACACAGGCCACTCTGGATGCGGAGGGCCACAACATGAGCCAAGGGTCGACGGGAAATGAAATCATCAGTTCAGAGAACAGCGATCAGACAAGGATGTGCATGGCACTCCAGCTCCATCCTCTCCCAACCATTCAGTTCCACCCTCTCCCAACCATCTCCCCTTCAACCATCACCACTTTCTCCGCCAGAGCAGAAAAGTGCTCCTCGGACAGCGGCTCCTTGGGAGCCAGAGGAGTCTCAGGTGCCGGCGTGACATCCTCCGGCCAGCATTTGCTCACACCGCTGTCGGCCACACAACCGAAGAAGGGCGATGTGTTGTGCATGCCCACAGGCTTACGCAAGAAGTTCAATGGCAAGCAGTGGAGACCATTGTGCTCCCGCAAGAACTGCTCTAAGGAGTCGCAGCGGCAGGGATACTGCAACCGCCACCTCTCCATGAGGACCAAACAACGAATCAACAAAGCAACGGAAATGTATGGGGATTGCAGGATGACTACCAAGGAGAGCTCCATTGAAGTGGAGACAGGGTCTGTGAAGAGAGGCAGGCAGAAACAAAGTGCAGCTTCGAGGGGTTTGATCCAGAAGCCAGAGAGCAGTCTGGTAAAGCCACCTTATTCTTACATCGCCCTCATCACCATGGCCATCCTCCAGAGCCCGCAGAAGAAGCTCACCCGTAATGGGATCTGTGAATTTATTAGTAACCGCTTCCCATACTACAGAGAGTTTTCTGCTTGGCAAATGTCTCTCCGAAATTGTTTGTATCTCAACGACGTCTTCGTGAAAATCCCCCAGGAGCCAGGCAACAACACCGGCAACTACTGGACCTTGGACCCACAGTCAGAAAACATGTTTGACGACGGGAGTTTCCTTAGGAGGAGGAAACGGTTCAAGAGGCCCCAGTCAGATGGGGAGGGACCAGCTGTTCCCCTCATACCCTCGGAGACTAATAGGAAGAGGAAGAGAGAGGAGGAAGAGGTGGAGCAACAGCAGCAGCAGGATGATGACGATAGTCTGAGGACCTCTGTGGAGACCCCGGAGGACAGATACATAAAGAATGCTGCTGTTGTGCCAGACTGGCATTCTGACCACCAACAGTCCTCTGCAGAAACTTTGCCAATTGCTGCATCAGAGTCTGGGGATGAGCCTCTGATGATTCATGGACGCTCTGTAGCCGAGTATCAGCAGCTATACCACTCAGTAGTTGACCCAATGCTGCAGCTGGCTAATGGCAAGGCCCGCGAGTACACCCTGGAGCTGGGCCGTAGAATCAAACAACGTCTATGGGAAGCACTGTCTGGCCCCACCTACAGCTTCACTCTGCTAGCTAATGGACAGCAGCACTTCACAGAGTCCTTCTCGGGAGGCCTTTATGCACCGAGGATTGAAGTGGACGTCAGCTTGGAGCCACCTCCGCCCAAGAGGACCACCTACACCGGGAGGAAGAGGGGAAGAAAGCCGAAACATTATCGTCATCCCATAGAGACAGTAATGGAGGTTCCACAGGGCCCACCACTTGTCCAGGTGGAGCAGCAGGACAAGTGCGGTGGCTGCCAGCCCTCCTGAACCCCCCCCCCCCCCACACTCACACACACGGATTGGACTGGTCTAGTTACTTCTTTTAACCTGTGATGAATGCTGTTTTAAATACTACCTTTAATCAAATGTGCACTTTTAATTCTCATTCAGTGTGTCCAATAAAATGTTTAGAGTATATTTGTATAATAAATTATGATTTTTGTATATTTGTGGTGGACATTTTGTATGATCCAAGCTCGTAATAAATACCATGAAAGACTAATTTGTGTCATCTGATTCATATTTTGGCATGCAGATCATCTTGATAGAAAATAATATTTAACAGTTAATCACCTCTGCAGTTGAGTTGAGTTCAGATTACATAAACAGACAAATGGCAATGCCATTCTGGACCTGGGAATCTGGATGTCCACACAGAGAATGGGATGCTTGCCTTTCTCTGTATATTAGATGGTGGTTTTCTTGGGGGTCAGCTTGGTCGGAGCTAATGTATTTCAGTCCAAGGAAGTGACAACTCATCTTCTGCTTTGTTTGATGTCTTACCAGCAGACATGGGTCCTGCAGCCTCACATTCCACATCTCTGTAGTGAGAGGGGGAACAGTCTCTATTACCGTGCCTCTAAAAGCCATCACCTTCTCCCACAGAAACACAGAGACAGGCAAGATGAATGTGTGTGCCTTGTCAGAAGACCATGCAGTACAATATGTTTACAAAGAAAGGAAACAAAGTCTACACATTTTGCAGGTGATAACAAGGAATTGGAAATTATAGTGTTAAGCAAGGATTTGAAATATTAATTACACAAAATGACTGATCGTACTGTACCCGTCTCTGAAAACAAATAATAAGGTAACACTTTTTCACCAGAGGAGGGAGACATCTAACCAGGCATGACACAACAACAATGGTACCTTGATATTAGTATGGAAACTATTCTTTATAGTTGCAATAGTCTTCTAATACACTGTCATCTTAGAGTAGGCTGTCACTTAGTGTTTAGAATTGGAAATATCAAATTACAACAATAGAAAAAAGTAAATGGCAAAATTATAGTGCAGGTAGAGGCAGTAGTGAATTGTTTGATGTGCGTTGTGTTGTGTCTCTGTCACAGACAATTTATGCCACTGTTTATGTGACCATTACACTGCATTTAAGCTCCAGATCATTCCATGACATTGAAGACAAGAAGGAATGTTCCCACTGGCAGTTTAGCCTGGTAAACCCCACCCTTCCGGAAATCTCATTTACATTTGATTTGATATCAAATGGAAATGAGATATCCGGAGGGAGGGGTTTACCAGACTACTGGCAGTTATCCTCTTCACCAGGTCTCTGCCTAATCTCATACCAGGCATACAGTAGGGGAGATACACGTTTGTAGGCTATGCATAGCTAACTAATAATCTGGCGGGAGACAGTATTATTAAAACATTTAATATAAATAACGTTTTGCACAGTAGTTAAGACCATTGTTAAAGAAAGGTCTCTGCCATTATTTAATCCCTGTGAAATCAAATCTTGTCCTCATGTTAAGATATGCAGTATATTCATATTTCATAGTGTTATCGAAGATATATTTTATTCTTCATTTGAACTTGTCTTTTCTTTTCAGTACTCACTTTGAAATGCTAATTTGTATTAAAGGAATTATCATCAAGAACATTGTGAAAGATTCCTTTGAATTCCAAATGATTGGAATTGACACAAGACTTTTCACCTCACAAATGTGCAAAAGGCTATAAGAAAGGGATATATGTTTTGTCTTGACACGGCCCTAACAAACTTATACTGAACACAATGCAGGAGTTGCAGTGAATGACATTTAGATTGCTATCATTTATTCGAAACATTGATTGCCCCTGTTTTTCTTTTCTTTTTACCACAAACTGTATGGGAATAGGAAATATTAAAAGCTAATATTGCTTCAGTTAGTGATTTTATTTTCATTGTGGCTGCATTCCAGGCAAATTATTCAGGAGATGGCAGGATTGGCTAACTTAACAAAAATAAGATCTCTGGCAGGGCATGCTCTAAAAATAGAGAACCTGACCAGACAATCCAAAAAAAGCAATAAACAGACTCTGATATTATTACTGCGGCCTGGCTTATTCATAATATTATTGCATAGTATGGAATCAGTAAAATCGAGTGTCACTTGTCACAGAGCAGCCTCTTACAGACAACCTTTCTCTATGTTCAGCAGCACACATTCATATTGAAATGTATGCTATGCTTGTAACTTGTAGATTCCCAGTCACAAAGAAGGAGCACATTCTGTTGTGACTTTAATCTTTTTTTTTTTATCTGCACAGGAAGATGCTGTTATGAGGATTAGTTGGGTGATTGGTGCCTGAAGATCTGATTAAGGGGTGTCTAGCTGGTTGATTAGAATATGGGGAGCATCTGGGGTGGATTGCTATCATACTGTGGTTGGTTGTTCAGAAATGGAAGGGTGGAGTCTGCAGAGTATATAAAGGAAACAGCTTGGTCAGGTAAGGTTTTGGGGATTCAGTTTGCCGCTCCATTTATTTCATTTCAGTTGTACTTTTCTTTAGTTGTACTTCTTTAGAATATTTTTGGAGAACTCCCCACAGTCAATGAAACCTTTTTCAATCTCTTCTTTCTGACACTGTTCGTGGTGCTTTATAGCACACTGAAGAGAATTTGGAGGGTGGAGCGTTGTCTCAAGCCATTTATTTACGCCTCTAGTGTTTTAAACACTAGAGGTGGTAAAGCTACAAAATGGGTGTCCTTTATCTAATGCACACCATATGACAAGAATGTTTGGCAATACTACTTTTACACTGGTGCATGGTGTTGCAGTGAATAAACCCCTCATTACAAGTCAAATGCACATTTGACAGTTCAGTGGTTCAAAAACCATCTAAGCACTGATCTACAGAGATGTGGAAAAATGAGATGTTCGAAGAGTCATCCTTCACCATGACTCTGCATGTGTGGTTTACACAAGAAAACGGGCCTGAATGCTTGACCCCTGCAGTGAGGGAATTTTCCTGCTATAGTTTGGGTCCACTGGTTTGACTAGAATTAGGAAGGATCGCTACAAATCAATACATAGTTATTCTGTGTGATGAGCCACCTGATAGCCGAGTGTTTAGGGCACGTACCATATGTGATCAAACGCCTGATTGTCTAGGCAGAATTTCTGGGGGGTATTAAGGGGTGCTGAATCCAAATCTACTGTATGCCTAGCTCAAAATGTACCATTTAAAGATGGTGGCCACCATATAAAAACATATATTTCTTTAGTAAACAAGGTAGAAACTTGATTGAATTTTGCTTTAATAGGTTTTCGTGTATGGGAAATCCACTGCCGTATTCTGATTAGAGATCAGATGTCAGGAAAGTGCTTAGAACTGATATATTGTGAACATTGTCATTTATAGGGGATATTACAAAAGACTTGCGAGTTGCGACAAATTCATTAACAAGAAATGTCTTCATCGATGTGTTTGTAAAAGTGTCTCAAGACTTTAAAGAAAGAAAGAAATTAAACTCCCCTAGGGCAGTGTTTCCCAAACAATGGGTTGAGACCCATTTTGGGCCACAAAGCCATTTTTATGTGTCACAAGTAAAAATGTTCAATTATTTCACAAGATTAAAACAATTTCAGAACTTAAAAAAGTCAAACAAATAATACTTAAAAAATAATTTTAGTGACAAAATGATGCGTGGAAATACTTTCAAGCAATCTGGACTAAGTCACCCGTGCAAAACAAGAAAAACGTGCAGACCAGTCGAGTGCTCCAGTATATTTTATTTGGGTAGTCTCTCCTGAAGTGCCCAGATATTATTTGGAATATGGAAATATTCCTAAAGCTGTGCATATGATTGTTATTTCCCCATGGGGCCAATTTAATGATAATAAAAATGCATGTTGTCTTGATGTAGCTATCACATCTACAGTACGCTCAAAGTATGTATGGAAGACTGATAAGAATCCTTTATTTTCCATACCATTTGAGCTTTTGCATTTGGTATGTGGGGATATAAAAAAGTTATTGTATTTATTTTCTCGGATTATAGATAGATGAAACCACAGAGTCCTAAAGAAACAGTCACTGAACATGATGTTTGGTATAATATTGTTCATAACATGGGCTGGCCAGTAAGGGATATTTAGAGTTAATTTGTATATTGTAAAATAATTCATATTACCTGACTTCAGTCAACATGAAAAGCTTGGTTTAATTCAAAGCAATAATAATGATAGATTTCTATGGATTATTTTCTACACCTCATTTGGGATTGTCTTGTTCTTTACTTAACTGTTTGGAACCTGTTATTGTGTTTGCATTTGCATTTGATCTAGTCTTGATTTTAGTTTTTCATATCAAGTCAGTTTATATGAATCAATCTATTCATCTATCTATGTATGATACAACAAGATACGTGTGTCTTCTGTATATTAGATGGTGGAAACTTTAGTTGAAAAACATGGAATGCACATTTAAAGATTTTATTGATTTTATTACATATTGTTCTCTTCTTTCTTCACAGCAGCGTTCATGTTGTCTTCAGAGCAAAACGCTATAGGGAGAGAGAGACACATGGTATAAGGAGAGAAAGACATGAGACTGTCTTCCTCTCAGCTTTCCTATACTCTTTGTTTCTCCTACACTGTCTCCCTCGCAGCTTTCCTACTGTCTGGCTCTTCTACACCGTCTCTCTCATAAGCTTTCATACTGTCTGACTCTCCTACACTGTCTCCCTCTCAGCTTTCCTACTGTCTGTCACTCCTAGTTACCCTGTCTCCCCTCAGCTGTCCTACCGTCTGTCTATCCTACATTGTCTTCCTCTCAGCTGTCCTATACATTCGGTCTCTCCTACACTCTCTCTCTCTCTCTCTCTCTCTCTCTCTCTCTCAGCTTTCCTACTGTTTGTCTCTCCTACAGTTTCTTTGTTGGCTAATGATGGAAAGAATATACAGCATATTTTTCCCTACAATAACTGTTTGTTAGCTCGCTATCTGAGCTAACTGAGTGACAAGGCTTTTGTTTAATGAGTTATTTTGTTGGATCGAACCTTGTTCCTGGTTGTAGTGGAAGCTGGCTGGCAGGGAGAAATTCAAACACTTGGCCTGCTGATGAAACACTTCCAGGTCAGATTCCTTCATGCTCGGCCCCCTCCCTGGAAAAACAATATAAATAATTATGAAATGTTTCATTTGATTGATTATATTGATATATTAATTATTAATTGTACCGTCCTGGGCTGTTAATTGGCTGTGGAGAGACTTCGCAGCATGCCTTGGGGCACATTTTTGTCTGTCAATGGCGTGTTTAGGGAAACACTGTGAATAATCATTGTAGAGTCTGTGTTTTGTCTTTTTACCATAAGTGTTACAATATCGGGGCATTAGCGGGGGGATTTGCAATTTGAAAAATGAATAAATAATAATAATAATAACTAGAAAATGTGCTCCTCGGAGCACAGGTCTCCGCCAGTACTGTTCCTGATTAATCCTGTCTTAAGTGTTACTTGATTAATCCTGTCTTAAGTGTTACTCCACCATTTCTCAGCCATTTCGTGATTACTCCTGTCTTACCTCACTTTGAAAGAGTCCAAGACTCTTTCAAAGTGACACATCTATTTATAGGCCGCTATACGTCATGCGTCTCACTAGCCAATCAGAGCACACTCTTTCAACGTATTGTCACGTGTCACGCAAGGCTTGACCAATGTTAGCTTGGCCGAGGGGAGGGGGGGGGGGGCGGAAAGTGAAAACATAGTCTCCTGGCGGAGACAAAAAGTGGATGGAGGGTGAAAGTGTGTGTATGTGTGTATGTGACATACTATACTTACCAAAAATATACAGAGAGTGAATGGGGATGTCGACCTCTCTGACTGAGGTGGTGAAGTTAAAAACCAAACAGTTCACACAAGTAGACAACAAACTGAGCCTGCTAGCAGCACCTTCATCTGGGGAAGAGAGGCGAGTAGTCCACGATGATGTCACATGTGTTGTAATTTACATTTGTGATGATGACAGATTTTTTGTATCTTAAACCCTTGGTGATGTCATTTGTGCTGTACCTTACATTCATGATGATGTCACATGTGTTGTATGTATCTTACGTGCAACATCTATGGTGATGTCAGAGATGGCAGTCATCTTGGCCTGAGAGCTGGAACAGGTTCCATTTCTGTAAACAAGGACATATAGTGATATATTCTCTTATGAACACATCCTTTATAGGCAAGACAGTTTTATCTTTATAGTTTGGTGTCCTTCTGCTTTGTTTCGAGGCAGGTACGTTGATGTCCATAATGAGCCAAACCATGACCGACAGATCTTTTGGCATCTAGTGTACTTGAACCCCTGCCTACTGTATAGCCTGATGGGGTTGAAGTAGAGGTCTGGGCGGATTAATCACCCTTTTGACAAGCATGTTTCTGCATTGCAGCCGTCTGCTTGATGTTGGCTGCTGAGCTTCACGGCAGAGTTGTTTACTGCAGAACGCCAGGAGTTTTTCAGCAGCCCCGAACTCCCACATTTTGGTATCCATTCCTGTTACAGTAAGTTGGTATTTGAGCTGGTCTTTGAAGCCACTTCGGTCACGCTTACCCTGACACAGCTCATTGTGTTGGCCTAGAGCAGTGTTTCCCAAACAGTGGTTGGGAGTCGGGACCCATGTTTGCGTTGCGGAGTCCGCGGACCCATTTTCATGGGTCACGAGAAAATATCCCTTTTTTATTTCATTTACTACAAAAAAAAAAGATTTTCAAAAAGTAAAAAAATAAATCTTAACATTTTCAGATGTTAAAAGAATATTTTCAAGAGAATTTAATGTATTTAAAACAATACGACATGTGCAACACGTTGCTTGTAGATCTACTATTTTCACTAGATTGGGTCCCAGGGAGACATCACATTTCTCTCTCGGGTCTCAAGCTAAAAGGTTTGGGAACCATGGTGTAGAGAGGACTGCTTTCGGCAGTCTGGTGTCCTATATTTGTGAGATATCATGTCTGCACGCACGCACGCACACACACACACACTGTGCACACAAAACTCACATGTGATTGTGTTGCGTCATGACGAGCGTGCTGTTGTCCTCAGGAGAAGCTGTGATGTCAATCAATGAAGAATGTGTTACCTTCAGAATAGAATTAAAGTGGTCATGGTCTGAAAACCCCTCAATGAAGTTCCACCGACCAGAAATCTGTCAGAGGGAAAGACAAACACACACACACACACACACACACACACACACACACACACACACACACACACACACACACACACACACACACACACACACACACACACAAAATACTTATTTGACCCCCATGGCTCTATGTGCCTCTAAGTTCTGTTTTCACTCCACACTAAATATCTTCGCCGAACATATGAGATCTACAAACAAGCTCATAACTCATTGTTGATCTGATATTTTTCTGCCAAGTTTTGCCCAGAATAGGAATGCTGGGTTTCAAGAGAGGGTCACATGGTCAACAACATAGTCAAACAAACAAAGCTACAGACAGACAGACAGACAGACAGACAGACAGACAGACAGACAGACAGACACACAAATATGCAGTAACATTGATGAAACATTCGTTTGAATTGGACCTTAGCATAGTTGTCCATAGTCAGCGGTGTGACGATAGTCTCACAGTCCTGTGGAGGTGTTGCTGCTGGTGCAGTGTTACCAAGACTCAAACTCACGACCAAAAGAAACGCGACGTTCCACACACTTAACATGGCTGACCCCAGATCAGGTTTATTCACAAATGTTTACTGTAAAAATGTTTACTGATGAATTATTGTCTTTGCAGTAACTCTGTCAAATGGTCTTTGAAAGGTGACTGAAGCCAGCATTATTTATAAAGACACTATATGGAGTGGTCAGGTGTTCCACAAACTCTAGGATTTGTTAAAACTGTTATTCCCCAAATGTTCAAACATTAAAAGGTGTTACTTTTCTGGAACTCTTTCCCCACCTACCAGGATTGGGCAACGTTGGACTTTCAAAGCTTCTGCTGTCACAAACAGTCTCATTCTGTTCCAGGGGGTTTCAGAGTTGTCTCTCTGTGAACTGATTTCACAACAACACTGCTGGGATTTCTGCCAAAGAGTAAACAATAAGAATAAAATGGGTTTAAAAATATATATATTTCTAAGATAAGAAAAATAGAGCAGCAATGTGTTTGCACTAAATGTGTGCAAATCAATGTTTATGCACAAAATGTGTGCACATTCAAGTACAAATGAAAGGAAAAAAGGAAAGGAAAAAACAAATCTATAAGTCAAAGAGATACACATGAACCTACAGTCTTTGTTGTATATTTCTTCTGATAAATATAAATATTTATTTTCTTTTTGATACATGGGTTCTTTTTTAACATTTCTATGCCCACCAATCTGCCGTTCTTTGTAGAGCACGCACACAAATGGACATGAAACTGAAGACTATTGGTGATGCAGAGTTTAGTTCTTGTTGCTCAATTTCCCAAATGCTTTTTACCTTTCATGTCTGCTAGGAGCATACATGTTCTGTGGATCACACCTGTTGCAGCACTGGCATGTCATTGGCCTGCCCTATCACCAAATGCTTCACACCTTGCAACATCTGACACTAGCATGTTCTGTACTGTGTTGACAAGATGACAGCTAAAGTAAAACTAGAATACCAGAACAGATAAGACAGTAGATACAGACGGGTGACAGATTAAAGGAAAAGCCAGTGTCTTTGTACTTTTTTTTCTCCTTTTCTGATTACAATAATAATAATATAATTGAAATGATATGTTACTGTATGTGGTGATGCATTTTGAAGGACAGGCAACACTCACTTTGCGTGTGCTTGTGCTTGTACACACACACACATACACACACACACACACACACACACACACACACACACACACACACACACACACACACACACACACACACACACACACACATATATATATATGATTCTACATGTCCTGGAGCACCTGGTAACATTGACATGATCATGAACACCATTATACCAAGATATTTGAAAGCTACCATTTGTAACTTGTTTCAATTAATTAAATGTTGTTTTCACTGTATGTAAACTAGCACATCTGCAGTGGTTGGAGTTGGTCTCCCATCTCATCTATTGAAAAATGTGTTGGGTGGGCCTGGGCCATCTACTGATTGAAAAAAAAAAATTGTGATTCAAATTGAACATACAAATGATAAAGATCCCCAGACCTAGATGCACCACCATCTGTACTTTAGTTCAGACATCGTTGCAATTACATCTCTCTGTCAGGAGAGGGAAACAACGGATCCACATATTGTAGCTTTACACTTGTCAATAGGCTATTATGTTCACAAAAGTCCTATCAAATTCAGGGAAGTTAAATGTTATCTAAAAAGAACCACTAACCTGCTTAAAACACTGGGCCACAAAAAAATAGAATTTCAGTACTTTTGTCAGTACTTTTACTTCTACTCCAATATATTTCAGAGGCAGATATTATATTTTTACTCCACTACAATTATTTGAAAACTTAGTTACTAGTTACTTTGTAGAATTAGATTATTATTAGAAAACATACCTTGACCACTTCAGCCATATAAATGTTCTGACATTTGAAAATAGCCAAGCTAACAATGCATTGTGAGCTTGTGGATCTGCTATTTTCCAAAGATTTTAATACATTTTAAAACTTGTGAAATGGGACATTCGGCACAATGAGTACTTTCTACTTTTGGTACTTTTAAGTACATTTTGATACGAATACTTGTGTACTTTAATTCACCTAACATTTTTATTCCGCGATGTGACCGTGATGCTGATGCTACATTGTCAGCTTGTAGACCTGCTATTTTCACACACGTGCACCACACACACACACACACACACACACACACACACACACACACACACACACACACACACACACACACACACACACCAAAACAAATGGTGGAAAAATGTGGAATATCTTTTTAATAAATGTAGGGGTCCTTGACTTGAAAATGTTTGAGAAACACTGGTTTAAACAACATTAGGAAACAAGCCCAATAAGCCACTATAGGCCTACACAAACAAGCCCAAAAAGCCGCAAGCAACTTACAAAAACAAGCCCAACGTCGCTTGTAAAACGCGGATATGGCAACACCGTTGAGAAGAGTTGAAAAACGAACGAAACAAACTTCCGGTTATTTCGTCGTCTTCTTCGTTCATTTTATGGTAACTAACACCTGTGCGCCCTCTACTGCTATACACGGATCTGGATCGAAATTGGGATTTTACAAACAAAATACACAGTGTTGGGTAAGGTTGACGCAATTACACTACTGTCTCTCACGACTGACACATTGACATAAGCTGTACTTGTTCACTGGGGAGGATACAATGTAACACAAAACGTAAACAGCTGAGCTAGCATGCAAGCTAACGGCAGCATAAAAAGAATGAACGAAAGAAAGAAAGATGGGAAATAATAGTTTTCCCATAACCGTTTGACATACAACACGTGGGTCATGCAGATTATTGACCGGGCAACAGGCACAAAGTGCTTTCGGGCGTGTGGAGATGTCGCCATGACAACACATATACACAAGCCTAGCGTTTAATGTCGTGCGTGCACTGCTGTGCAGAAAGCGTGGGCGCGTGGATATGTCGCAAGACCCTGCACCCCCCCAACGGTCCTTTTAAGGACCACCTTCCTCTCCTTTTGCTGTGACCTTGCCGTGGTGTAGAGGCTTAGTGATTCAGTGATCCTGGGTCGCTGGGTGCTATGCTGGTGGCGGTTGATCCTGATAGGTTTAACTAGTCTGTACCGGATTGGTCACAGGAGAGCGTCCAAACTAACAACAGCAAAATCTCTTTAGTGAAGTCTGACCTCCTCACTAGGGAGCCATGTTCCCCATACACCTGATGAAGGCCCAGCTCTGTCCCCAAGTCTTGAAGTCCGCTTCAAGCTTTTCAAATCCGTATAGTGGAGAGGGGGGTAGGATAGGCCAGGGCTCCCTGGGCTTCCAGCCCCCCCCCCAGTTGTGTGTTTTTGGCCTGTTTCACACGTTTGATTTTTTTTAAATAGCACATAACATAACAAGCTCACAACACATCGCGACCCATTGAGCTTGTAGATCCACTATTTTTAAACAGCCGATGTATGCTATATTGTTTACAAATTTTAGTGAGGACCCCCTGGTTTTGATTGATTGATTGATTGACTTGGACAGGGGCCATTTTTGAATTGCAGACTCCTGAAGGTGTATCTTTAGGGCATTTTTGAAAGTGAGTAGGGTTTTACACTCCTTTACTCCTTTTGGTAGGGCATTCCACATTTTAGATGAGTAGCATGAGAACGAGTTCATTCCCTTTGTTGTGCCAAATCTGGGTTGAACATGGTTTGTGGAGCTGCCTCTGGTGTTATGATCATGGACTTGATTAACATTTTGGAAGTATTTTGACAAATACAGGGGGATCCCAATGTTGTGGTGTATCTTGAAGACCAGGCCCATAGCAAGTTGCTGTACTCTGTCCTCAACCCTAAGCCATCCAATCCTAGCAAAATGGGCATGGGTTAGATGGGTTTTGTAATTGAGGCCAAGAAGTAGCCTTACAAGTTTGTTTTGGGATGTTTGGAGCCTTGATTTTAAGGCCTTGGAGGTGTTGTGATACCATGAAGTGCATGCATAATCATAATGACCTTGTATGAGGGCTCCTACAAGAATCTTTAGAGTATTCTTACTGACTTTACGATCAAACCTCCACATCCTCCGTGTTATTTTGTGGACCTTTTTGATCGTCTTTTCAGCGTTTTTGTCACCTGAGAGGTTTGCTTCCAAGATGGAACCCAGGTAGGTAATTTCCTCCTTTCTTGTGATAACATTATCACCCACTTTGATCGTGAAACTCTCAGCCTTGCTAAGGTTAGGGTTGGACCCAAAGAGGATGGATTCAGTTTTACCCAGGTGTAATGAGAGTTTGTTGTCGGAGAGCCAGATGCAGATCTTGTTGAGTTCAGTGCTGAGAGTTTTCTCAACCTGCAGCCTGTCCCTGTCCGAGACCAGCAGAGCCGAGTCATCTGCGAACAGGAACAGTTTGCAGTCGCAAGCTGAAGACATATCATTCACATATATCAGGAACAGTAGTGGTCCTAGTATACTTCCTTGAGGAACACCACAAGTCACTGGGAGGGGAGGGGACTGGGTGCCGTTTACTTCCACCACTTGCTCCCTCCCCTCCAGGTAAGATATCATCCAGTTCACCGACATGTCATCAAAACCTATTGCTTTGAGCTTATTGATCATAATTGGGTGATTAACGGTGTCAAAGGCCTTCTGGAGGTCCAGCATGACCATGCCGCAATATTTGCCCTTGTCGACATCTTGTTTGATAGAGTCGTTCAAATAGAGAAGGCATGTGTCAGTGGAGTGGTTTGTTCTGAAACCAGATTGGAATTTGTAAATTAGATTTTTTTCGGCAAGGTACTTATCAACCTGTTCGTAGACTATTTTTTCCATGACTTTCGAGATGGAGCTAAGAATAGAAATAGGGCGGTAGTTGCCAGGGTCTAATTGGTTTCCTTTTTTGTACAGAGGGGTCACTCTTGCTTTTTTGAAGTCGTTAGGGACCCGTCCCTGTATGATGGAGAGGTTTATTATGTGGGTAATGATTGGAGCAATGGAGGCGGCTGAGTCTTTTAGAAATTTAGCGGGGATGTTGTCGGGACCTGTGGCTCTGTGTTGTTTGAGTGCACTCAATTTTTAGACGCTAGCGCTAGCGCGTCTCTACAGACAGTCTGAGTAGACTTTCGACACCCCCCCCCCCACACACACACACACACACACACACACACACACACACACACACACACACACACTAGAGATGCCGCGATCCGATTTATCAATGAAAAAATGTGGATCGGATCGGATCGGATTCCAGCAAAAATGACCGATAAAACGCTGCGATTAAAGCACTCCATTCCAGTAATCCGCTCCAGCACTTTGATCCTTCCTACTCGGAGCACGTTGGCTACAACCAGTGTTGCCATGTCGGCTTATTATAAGCGAATTTGGGCTTCTTTTTCTGTAAAGTTGCTTGTAAAAATCGGTAGTTAAGCGTTGCGTTTTTTGGGACTCATTTCATCGTGTATTTGCTTATTTAGGCTTGCTTACTTTTTTTTGTAATTATTGTTTAAACCAGGGGTTCTCAAATATTTTTTATAAATGTTTTGTGCCCAGGTTTTCCTAGACCTGGTTGGTTATTTCTCTCACAAAATTTGGCAACACTAGCAGCGCACAGGTGTTTGTTATTAGCACGACTGGAGGCTAGCTCTGGCCCATGTAGAATTAGCAGAACTTCAGTACGAGCAGAAAGAAAGCAGCGATGTCAGCCGTGTGGGAGTTTTTCGGGTTAAAAGCCCAAACGGACCCAACAGCCCAGTGCAAGTCATTTCTAAAAGACGTCCCACGCGGTGGCAACGTCGGTACACGGTACAACACGACCAACCTTATTAACCATCTTAAAAAACACCATAAAGCCCTATATTTGGAATATGAAAAAGCTACAGAAAAGAAAAGGCGACGACACGCTGGCCCCCAACAACCAACGTTGCCAGAGACATTTGAAAAGCATGAAAAACTCTCAAGAGAGAGCAAGAAGGCAAAAGAAATAACAGAACACATTGCCCAGTTTATAGTGCTGGATGACCAGCCACTGTCTGTGGTAAATAATGTCGGATTTCAACGCTTAATAGAGCACCTAGAGCCTCGCTACGTTCTGCCCAGCCGCAGTTATATTACTGGCAATTATATTATATTATATTATATCATTATATATAGAACTATAACAACATAGTATTTATATATCCGTTTTTATATTTATATTTTGCTATATTAAAATAGCAAGCCTATATTGGTGCTATTTAATGTACTTATATACTGTTCTATGTTTGCATATAATTTGCAAATATTAAAGATTTGGAATTGTGTAGATTTCTTTCAGAGACATGTATGGACTGTTATATCTTGAACATTTATTCATTTCCACTTACCAGACACTTTTTTTATGGTAAAAATGAGCATAAAAAGCAAAATACAGAATTCAGAAATATTAAAATGGAAAAAACAGAATTTGGGAAAAAAATAAAACGGATTTCATATGGCTCTTGCCGCGACGGGAGCGACCGGGGGGGGGGGGGGGGGGGGTGCCACGACGGGACGCGCGCGGGGGAGAAACCGCGCGACAGGACGTGCATTAACCCCACGTTTGCAACGACTTTCGTCTGCGCCCTTCACCGGGTATGGTCTAGTATTACTGACACAGCCATCCCGCAGATTCACAAAGAAGTGCGAGGTTTTCTGACGGCATATGTGGACAGTGCAGAAGCAATTAGTTTCACGACCGACATCTGGAGTTCAGATGTAAGTGCCTATATATAGCAGATCTACAAGCTCACAACGCGTCGCGATGCTACACGTTGTGAGCTTGTAGATCAGCTATTTTCAAATAGCCTTGGTATAAAATAGGGCTAAAGTGGTTAATGTATGTTTTATAATGTAATAATTTATATCTGCAAAGTAACTAGTAACTCAAGTTTTCAAATAATTGTAGTGGAGTAAAAGTACAATATCTGCCTCTGAGATGTAGTGGAGTAGAAGTACAAGTACTGAAAACTGGAAATACAACAGTAAAGTGAAAAATACCTCAAAATTGTACTTAAATACAGTACTTGAGTACATGTAGTTACTTTACACCACTGATGACATGCCTGTCTAAGACAAGTCCCAGAGTATTCCTAAAACTGTATATATCTGTAGGCTATTTTTATTTAGTTATTATTGTCCATTTTATTTTCTTGCTTAATATTTTCTTCTCTTCATTATATCAATTATATGTAGAACCATCTGTGGTACAAGTTCCAACAACATTTCGCTGCTTGTATCTTTATGAGTCAGTAACAAATAAAGCTTCTTGAATTCTGCACAATCCTAATGTTGTAATTCACTGCAGAAGGACTTGTTTTGTACCACAATAGGTAGGCTAGTCCAGTTACTTATTTTTATTTTAATGTTAAGACATTTATGCTTGAATGACAGTGATTAGGCCTTAACATGTTACAGCACTATAAAAAAACAAGACATGACACAGTCATAATATAGCCGCAAAATGTCATATTGAGGTATGCCATTTTTTGGCAGAGTTCTTCTACATTGCAGTATTGATACTTTAACTTGAGTAGTTGGGGGGGGGGGGCACACACACAATACAGCTGCTAATAATATGAATGTCAAATCATATTCAAAAGGACATATATTTTTTCAAAAAAGTTTTTCTTTTTTTTTTTTCTTCTTTTTTTAATGTTTTTTCAAAAAGTTTTTTTTTTTCCATTTTTTATTTTTTATTTCAATTTCTCAACGGCAGATTGGGGCAAAAAAAGCCTGCCGCTAGCGGCTATATTATGACTTTAGTCATTTCTTGTTTAAACACCTCATTTGTTGACACAGGGGAGAGTTTAAAATCATCTTTGCGTACACCCTGTTTATCGTAAAATGAATCAACATACTCTCCACCATGACTCCCAGAGTGAGGGGGTAGTTTTTCAACTAACTCTGAGGCCACGGTCGTGAAGAATATGTTGAGGATTTTACTCACTTCCCGTTTGGATGAAATGAGAGTGTCATTCACCTTGAGGTTTATGTTTGTAAACCTGGTTTTCAATTTCTTGCTGCAGCCTAGTAGGTTGTTGAATAGCTTCCAGAGCTCACGTGGTAATTTGACAATGCTCTCAAATACCTGGATCAAGACTTGTAGAAGTAATTGTATAGCAAATAATATCCATTATCTGCAAACAAAAATGAGATACGTAGATATACTGATAATTGTTATCTGAATTAAATTATACAATTATCCAAACTTAGATAGGCTGTATGGATAAAGGGATATTTCACTTTCAAATAAAATAAACATAAGAATATATAAAAAATATCATGGCCCCCTCATGCATTAGAATGTCCTTCTAATGCATGAGGGGGCTGTGATACATATTGTGTACAGGTACATAACACTGAAAAATGATAATATAGCATTTATGGTAAACCTCTAGTCTAGCACCTCTAATGTAACACTAAGTACACAACACCACTCAGTCAATGTCTGTAAATGGGGTTATTAATGTGTAAATATGGTTATTTATATTATATGATAGCACCCAGATTTGTGACCTGGCTGCTCAGTGGCATGATGTCAGGTAGGAATCGATACTCAGGGTAACCGGGTAACCCCATTAACCCTGAGACGGTCTCCAAATCAAGAAGCGGGGTGATATCAACTCATATTTGAGCACACTATTGAGAAAATGTGGGCTTTGAATGTATGTTTATGTAGACATAATGATGTTCAGATTTTATTAAAGGACTCTAATATGAGACACTAACAAACAATCCATTGAAAGTGTTCTTAAAACTACAACCCGTACGTTTTATGTAATTGTCTCCCTGGTGCTGACGGAGAGAGGTATAGTGCAACAATGTCCAAACTACAGCCAAAAATGTCTCAGTGGAAGAGTAAGGAGACCACCTGTAACCACTGCAGATGTATTAGTTAGTTAGATTTATTAGATATACATACTACTACTGTATACCATGCAGATTGGTTAAAATAATGTTGTATTAATTTCATACAAATAAGTAGCCTTTAATAACCTCTGAGGTTTTATTTGCCGCTAGATTTCTTTTTTTCTTCTTACATTTGTTCACACTGGGAACAATGAAGTTTAACAGTTTCATAGATGTTTAAAAGATGTTAATGCGAGCAGTGTTAAAAACTTTGCCAGTGGTATATAGTATCATATGGGGAGTCATTTGGAGACATCATGGCATATTGATAAAAGGTTGATGGAATTCGCCAGATAACTACTTTAAGTATAGTTTAACCAGAGATACAGACACTCAAAGACAACCATCGGTTCAAATGTTTTACTTTTTTGAAATACTGACAGTTAATTACTAACTAAAATGTTTGTGTATCATCTGTTACTATACATTTCTATTTAATTATTTAATTATTTCCCCCCCAATATTTATAGAATTCACATTTCTCTATTCCATCCCAATAAACATAATTAACATCCACTTTTTTAGTTTTGATAGTGTAAATTAGATAAGAATCTTCCCCTTACTATTCTGTACCTCATAGTGTTTGGCCAAATGATGGACACTACCTTGTGATATTTCTTGATACACACAGTGTATCTGACATCTGTATTTTCTCCTGTCAATAGTATTGTATGAAAGTTGCTGTTTCTGTACCTTTGGTGATAGTTGGTGTTTTTTCCCCCATTAAAGACTTGATCAGTGAAATTCATATCCCTGAAACATATTTTCATCCCCAGTAGATATTCATAATGGAACCTTTAACACAATGTATGTATATGATGAGGCCTTTTTTGATCCCTTGAGTATAGAAGAAATACTGCTGAGGTTGTTAAAATTAGTTTGGAGTCTGTTTCCTGTTTTCTATGGACCAGATCCAAAACATGTTTGTTTACAGTGTTAAAATCACAGTTAACATGTTAATAATAAACTATATTCACACAGTTAACATGTTCATAATAGTCAATATTTATTATTTACAGAATTACATAAAAGAGTATATTTACAATAAACTATTGACTTACTGAGTTAGATATTACAGCATAGGGGATGCAGGATGTTGATGAAGTGGCTTATTAAATTACAATTAACACGGTTTTAGTACAAATACAGCCTTTCTATCAAATATTAATAACCACAGGTTAAAATTGTCATTTTTCTCAAAGATGCACAACAGATGCTAGTACTGTAGGTCCACAAGACAAAAATACACCAAAGGATGATTGACAAAGTGCAGTAGGGATGATATACTGTACTGTATGTACAGTATGCACTGGGAAAACACCAGCTCTGCTGAGAAACAAGTGAATTGAAAAATACATTATGTTGAGACCTTGAGGCTATGAATTCCCTTTGAACCACATCCTTCTGACTTTACAAAACATTGTCACAAAATAAAAAGCATGGGTAAATAAGCCAGGTCTCTGAGCATGGCAAGTCTATAAACCATCACGGATCATCACATCCACATAGAGAGCAGATAACCTCCAAGTACTGCACCCTGGCACTCAGCTGCTTGTTCTCGGCCTCCAGCTGCTCAACACGATTCTTGAGGGAAGCTACAAAGTCCTTTTTCTTTTGCCGTGACATTTTGGCAGCATCCTTGTTGCACTGTCCATAGGCAGACAGGCCTGCTGTGGCAACAGGTTCTGTTGGCAGCGTCATCTCGTTGTTGGGTGGCATCACATGCAGTAGTTGCATGCCACCAGTAGTGTTTACTTCAAGAGTGAAGTAAGTGGGTGGAAACCCGGATTGGTTGGTCTGGTAAACAGTTTGTGGAACAGATGTTGGTCCTGATGATGGAAGGACGTTCCATGACTGTTGAGGCTGTGCTGTCTCTGGGGCCTTCACCACTGTAGGAGGAAGAGGAAAAGATGGAGTTATAGGGTTAACTAAAACGGTCAAAATAACAACAACTGGAATCCCAAAACATTTTAGTTAAGGCTGATAAAAGTGTCAAACTCTCAAAATCCTGGAAATGACATCTACTCTGTTAAAAAAAATCCTGCGGGGGGGGGGGGGGGGGGCAGACCGACCCCCGCTTGGGCGTGGTCAGTATGACCCCCCCCCCCCCCCCCCCCCCTGCCTCGAAAAAAAAATCTCCTTTTATCGGTCAGTCTGAGGTTGGCAGGTATGCAAGAGTGATAACTAACTGAAACTGTATTGCGTTTACAAAATTAACACAAATCATAGAGAAAATGTCCTCAGTTTTAGTCAGTATCCAAGATTTAGATTTTGCTTTTAAAAAAATGCTATTTTCCAGAGCTTTTTGAATCTCTCCCCTGCCCTGACTAACACTTAAAACTCATCTAAAACGTAGCCCCCGTTTGGAACCTCACTCTCCTAGCTCCATTGCAGTGAGGTTCCAAACGGGGCTAGGTAAAACCAAGCCTTTTGAAAATAATAAACTAGCAAACCCGCTTAATAAAATACTTTTTTTGAATGATAACTAACCTTAAATTCTTGTGATGTTGGTGGCATCCAATGATGCTGCTGCTCCAGTAAACGTACCATTTTACACAGTCGGACATTAATGTGTATAATGTAGCTTGACTGAGGCTTGATAGTGCAAATTAAAAGCTTATGATACCAAAAGTTGTAAGTTGAAAGCTTTGAATGTATCAGATCAGGCAGTTATAAAGTTATAACTGATCAAAAAGCTCCAGTTGATCTCTCTCTTCTCCACTGCGACCTTCCTTGGATGAAGACAAACTGTAACGTCTCGAACCAGTTACGTTCACCTTAACCTGCAGCGCTCAAGCATAAACATAAACAAGTTCAAACTTCAAATCATAATACCATGGATGGATCCCAAAATGCACCCGCAACGTGCATCTCAGCCAATCACCGTGATTGGGAGCAGGGTTCTGTGGACAGCTGGCTTGGGATTCGTCAACATGCTATTGCTATTTTTTTGGTCGTAAAACGGCGACGTTTTTAAAACAGCCGATCAACAAGCTCACAACGCGACGCGTCGCGACGTGTTGTGAGCTTGTAAATCAGCTGTTATCGCTCTGCGAGAATCTCGCGGTATCGCACGACTATTCGACACAACGGCCGCACATCGCGTGTATGATGAAGTTAGGAAAGATGGGAGTTATGGGCAATGGTGTAAAGTAACTAAGTACATTTACTCAAGTAGGCTACTGTACTTAATTACAATGTTGAGGTACTTTTACTTTACTGGAGTATTAAAAATGTCAGTACTTTACTTCTACTCCACTACATCTCAGAGGCAAATATTGTACTTTTACTCCTGTGGAGCAGTTATATTTGGGGTCCTGTGTATGGCATAAAATATTTTCAGATGGGGGTTCGCAGACAAATACATATTAATTTGGGGGGCCCTTGACTTGAAAATGTCTGAGAAACACTGGTTTAAACAACATTAGGAAACAAACCCAATAAGCAACTACACTTTAGAAACAAGCAACTTTACGGGAAAAACAAGACCATATTCGCTTATAATAAGCGGACATGGCAACGCCGTTAAGAAGAGGCCAGAGCCGTATAAGAGAGTTATTATGACATTAGCATTGACTTTGACTCCCATCGTAAGAATGGAATGCGGAAGTGCTCAGTCTGTCTCAATGAGATAGTTCCAGTGTTTGGAACTATAGGCCATAGCAGCCCGCTTTGCGGCGAGATCAAAGCGTGACCCTACTCTCTCTTCTACACTTTGGAAGAGTAGTCTCGCGTAGCCAGACAACTATTCCACAATCTCTGAATGCTACTACAACTCCCGAAATCCAAGAGAGGAAGCTGACACTTCCGTTCACGAAAATACATTTTAAAATATCTTTACATTTTATTATTTTATTTCCATTTCTGCTAAGCAGCAAGCTAAATATACTTAGATCATTTGTATTTATATTAGGATACATTTGCGCGACTGTAAAGACGAAACGGAAGTGGGAAGGAGGCTTTTATATTCTTTATATTCATATTCTAATCTAGCCTACGGAACCTCTCCCCCCTCCGGAACCTCTCCCCCCTCCACTGTATAGCTCCGAGATGAGGTTCCTCGTTTCCCTCTGCCGTTTGAGCAGGACAATTGTCGCACATTTCCACTTTACATGTTTCTTACCCCTTTCTGCACATCATATCCAAAAAGTAGGCCTAAAGCTTTTCCGCCATTCTCTCAGATGTTTTAAGTTCTAGCGCACCATAAAAGCTATCCAACGAGTTGAAGAAAGTATTTAATTTGCCTCGGTCCTCATCCGGTTATATGTTTTTAAGACATTGCGCAAGAGTTGCGCCCGTAGAGATAACATCACTGATTCCCCTACTGGTCAAATGTTGAATTGCATCTTCTAGTGCAAAATATTATGGAACCCGGCTGAGGACAGAAAGAAAGAAAGAAAGAAAGAAAGAAAGAAAGAAAGAAAGAAAGAGAGGAAGAAAATAACAGGCCACTGTTACAGGGGGTTGACCGTTGACATACAACACGTCATGCAGATTTTTGACCTGGCACCTGCAGGCATAGGCACAGCGTGCTTTCGGCCGTGGCGTGTGTTGATGTCGCCATGGCAACACATATACACAAGCCTAGTGTTTAATGTCGCGCGTGCAGAAAGAAACAAAGCATCAGCCAATGGGCAACGGGCAGCCAACAGTATATAAAGCGTCTATACAGGACGTTTAGTTCATTCCTTCTTTCTTGTCACAGAGAAAGAACAGAACCCAAGCAGCAGAGAAGACGACTGGTCCATTGTTATGGCTGTAGCTTCACTGTTGTGGTCAGACCTGGTGGAGATGGAGGAGTGCAGGGAGCCGGAGTGGAGGATCAAGGAGGATGAGTGGGAGGCCATTCAGGAAGAGAAGGAGGAGAGGATGGAGGAATGGGAGTCTCTTGTGGCAGACTTCTTTTCTCTCAGCAAGGTGGAGCAGAAGGAGTCTCTGCAAGGGACTCTGCAAGAGTGGGAGAAGAAGGTGGATGAATGGGAGGCCATTCAGGAGGAGAAGGTGGAGATCATGGAGGAATATGAGTCTGCTGTGGCCGACTTCTTTTCTCTCCGCAAGGTGGAGCAGAAGGAGCCTCCGTATTCCTCCATCATGGAGGAATATCAGCAGCCTCCACCATATAATCCATCATATTCCATCATGGAGGAATGATTCATCATCTCAAGACCCTGCACAGACCCCCCCCCCCCCAAAGGCCCTTTTAAGGGCCACCTTCCTCTCCTTTTGCTGTGACCTTGCCGTGGTGGAGAGGCTTAGTGATTCAGTGATCCTGGGTCCTATTCTGGTGGCGGTTGACCCTGACAGGTTTAACCACACCGGATTGGTCACAGGAGAGAGTCCAAACTAACAACAGCAAAATCTCTCTCTGTAGTGAAGTCTGAATAATTACCATAACTATAATATGAACAATTATAATATAATAACTAACATTATTACACAATATTAATATTATTACAGTGTCTGTGTGTACCACACATGTCTGTGTGTACCACACATTTTTACTACAGGCTGCTGCAGTTCTTCATAACACCGATATTCGTCAAAAATAGTTTCTTAATACTAATAACATTGTGGCACTCTTTGATGTTCCATTTAATATTATGCCCAGTCCCTTTGTATTTTATTTGAGGTTGTTTTGTGGAAGTAACACAAAAGTAAGGCAAATGTAATAACACATTAATTACACAGAAAGTAATATTATGTACCTGTGTCTTAAAAGTAACTTCCCCAACACCTACAATACCTACAAATATAAATTCAAGAAAAAATATGCATTAAAGGCTTGCAAGACTTGCGACATAATGTTTATTTGTTTTGTACAGTATTTCCACAGGACAACTTTGAATTCAATCTTTTTTTCTTTACATTTCTAATATTGTTAATGCTTTCTATATGTTTGTAATTCTTATTTTCATGTTTGTGTGTCATTTAGTCAGTTTAGGTGTATCAGTTTCTCTTCACTCATTACTGTTGGTAAAGTCAAGTCAAGTCACAGTTTAAGATGGGTAATTGTAATTGTAAATTGTAATTTTAATTGTAAACATTTGTAGGCAACATTACTTGACTAATCCAAGCATGGCTTCAGTATTTGATATAGACATCTACAGTTTCTAGGATGGAAGACAAGAAAGTCAGATTTGAAATATTTTAGTGATTTTTCTAATCAACAGATAGCAGGTTCGTGATTATTTCCTGACCTGACGCCTGACAATCTTGTAGTTTAAACACAATTACTCAAAAATATAGCCCCAAGTATCTAATAACCACATCAGGCAATAAGAACAAGAAGACCAGAAAATCCCCTTTTTGTCTCATGGTGACGGCACTCATTCTGGCATTTCGCCACTTCTCAGAAGTGGTTCGAAACGCATCAGAATTGAGGTGCGACAAGGGGGAATTGTCCCTGTGTCGATGTAATGTATCAGAACATACATATACCTCCATTTGTATGTTTTGATCACGTTTTAATGTCAATTACTTCACAATTTCTGAACAAAAAAAAGTCAAGTAGTTGCCTCTTTACACTACACCCTGCAGTGGAAGGAGTACAACAAGAAAAAAGTAGCTTCAATATCAGTCCTCTCCTCTGGAGGGGAAGGGGGTGCCTGACTTCGGCTTTGTTTTTCATTGCAATTAGTTTGGTGCATTCTCTTTGTTTTTGCTCCTTGCCGATAAAACTTTTATAGAAGAAAAACTTGGTGTAAGTAACTGACCTATCAGACCTTCCACTGAGGGTGAGAGACTAATCTATTGATGGCTGTGTGAAGATTGCCAATTACAGTCAAATGACAAAAGGAGATAACAAAAACCTTAAGATCAGTTTTTCACTCAACCCACAAGCTTTGGTGATTTGATTTTATAAGACGTTATACAGGAAAAACACATGTTACATCATGTTCATCGTAGAAACGTCAAGGATACAGACACATAAAAGTCTTGCGATAGGGGTGTCACGATTCACTTACCTCACGATTCGATTCAAAATTGATTCCTAGGGTGCCGATTCGATTAAAATTGCGATTCTGCGATTAATTGATATTCGATTCGATTCTGCGATTTATTGCGATTTTCTAGGGTGCCGATTCGATTAAAATTGCGATTCTGCGATTTATTGCGATTTTCTAGGGTGCCGATTCGATTAAAATTGCGATTCTGCGATTAATTGATATTCGATTCTGCGATTTACTGCGATTTTATAAAAAAAAAAAAATTTAAAAAAAAAATTTAAAAATCGATTTTAATATTTTGAATCGATTTTTAAAATCGTGGCATTAAGAATCGCGATTTATTCATGAATCGATTTTTTTTGACAGCCCTATCTTGCGACTTATTTTCATTGTGGTCCTTGGTCTGAGACAAACAACACTGCAACAAAATACATACAGGTAGACAGTACAGTAATAAATAAAACATTCAATGGCTACACTACCTACAGCATAAATACATAATCGCATTGCTAATGTAGCCCACACAGTCAAATTAGCCAGTCAATCCCAGCTCACTGCGTTCCACTACAATCTGGCATAGTCGGCAGGACGAGGAGCGTAATATCCTCGCATGAGGGACATGAAGGACGTCGTACACTGCGACGTACACTGCGTGAAGTGTGAAGCGTGAGGACGCGCTCCAAAGATCGGGGGGGTGATTGTAGCCCCCACAGTCAAATTAGCCAGAACAGGCGTGCAACAGACCTGCCATTCGGGCTCAGCCCTATTGGCATGACTGGTAACACGTCGGACTGGCGAGTGGGAGCCTCGGGTTCAATCCCAGCTCACTGCGTTCCACTACACCAACATATGTGACCCTATATTCTGCAACATTCTCTAATAGCCATGCTTTGACCCTTATCTTAAAAAGGAGATGGCTGCTGGTGCTCTTCATAGGGGTAGCGAGTTCCAGTTAACTGCTCCCCCAAATCTAAATGAGCGCTTTCCCATTTCAGTGGTGAACCTGGGTATGGTCAGGTCTGCTATGCTGGCTCTGGTTAGGTGGGAATGGGCTTCGCTACGCTTCTTAAAACGCTTACATAAGTACACAGTTGTTTATGTAGATGTTATGCACCAGGTTCAGCTGTAGTTGAACTGACCTGGCTGCCAGAGGGAGCCAACCCAACTGCTGGAAATTATGTTTTCCAACATGGTCCCTTGCAGACAGCCCCAAGACAAGCCTGACCAACCAATTTGAGAAACCTCCAACTTCTCTTTTACAGTAGGGCTTTGGTTAGGCCACCGTACCATGAGGCAATAGCATAGTCGAAACAACATAAAACCAGTGAGTTTGCTAATAAGCAAAGACTGGCCGAGTCAGCCCAGAAACAACCGAGTACAGAATGCCACTTCTTGGAAGAAACAATGGAAAGCAATGTAACGTTTTAAGATAAGAAAAATAGAGCAGCAATGTTTTTGCACAAAATGTGTGCACATTCAAGTACAAATGAAAGGAAAAAACAAATCAATAAGTCAATTAGATACACATGAACCTCCAGTCTTTGTTGGTCGGATTGGCATTTTAGTGAATAGCAGTGCAGAAAGCAACAAAGCATCAGCCAATGGGCAACGGGCAGCCAACAGTATAAAGCATTTACAGGACGTTCACAGTTCATTCCTTCTTCTTGTCACAGAGAAAGAACAGAACAGAACCCAAGCAGCAGAGAAGACGACTGATCCATTATTATGGCTGAAGTTTCACTTCTGTGGTCAGACCTGGTGGAGATGGAGGAGTGCAGGGAGGAGGAGTGGAGGATGAAGGAGGATGAGAGGGAGGCCATTGAGGAAGAGAAGGAGGAGAGGATGGAGGAATGGGAGTCTCTTGTGGCCGACTTCTTTTCTCTCCGCAAGGTGGAGCAGAAGGAGACTCTTCAAGAGACTCCGCAAGAGTGGGAGAAGGAGGTGGATGAATGGGAGGCCATTCAGGAGAAGGTGGAGATCATGGAGGAATATGAGTCTGCTGTGGCAAACCTCTTTTCACTCATGTGAGATCTCAAGACCCTGCAAACGTTTTCATGTTGACCGCCAAGTTGTGTGTATTTGGCCTGTTTCACGCCTTCTGTAGATTTTTTGAAAACAGCAAATAAACAAGCACACAACACATCGCGACGCGTTGAGCTTGTAGATCAGGCAGACGGTGAACTGCATGACGGGATGTTGATGGATTATCAAAAGAACATGAAAGACAAATGAGACATTATTTATGAACTTGTCTTCTTTTGCTTCTAAACCACAAGGTTGGATTGAATCTTTGAATGTGATTAGCCTGTTATCTTTTCTTTTTTTCTTCTTTTTTTGTCACACAAAGATTCTTTTGAAAATAGTAGATCTTCAAGCTCACAGTGCATTGCGATGTGACACGCTAGATCGGATGGTTTAAAGTGCGCATGTGGCAGTCACTTCTTTTGGGCTTGTTTTCATAGACCTGGTTGCTTATTTCTCTCGCAAATTCTGGCAACACTGTTCTGAGCCACTCTGTTACAACAAAGATGCGCGCACTCATCCCCCATTTTGACCTCCCCGGCTCCCCCACCGCGAAACTTGATCCGGGTCACGGCACCGTTATGACGCCCGGGATTCGAAACCAGGATTCCCGTGTGGAAAGCCAACATCTGAAGCACGAGTCTACAGCGGAATTCCCTCTTAACCAGGAGAGATATATGGCTTTTGGTATACAGGCATGGCTCAAGAGCCACTCTGCTACACATGGATGCAGATATTTAGAGGATTGTAACATTGAACAGTATACATTATTTTTAGACTTTGTGTGTACTAGGTATTATTATTCACACAAAAAACCCAAACAAAGTTAAATGTTCACCATATTAGTTAGCAACATGGCTAACCAAAGGCTAACCCATGTTCAAACAAAGCAACAGTGTTAGAGAGTGTAATAGCTATACAACAAAAATGGAATTAGCAAAATGTTCAAATAATAAAATAATCAAATAGAATAGAGTTGGATTGTTTTGGAGCTTTGCTGTGACCTTTTGGCCTAAAGTTGTTAGCATAGCTTGGTTCATCACAGAACTCTGCCTCTGACACAGACAAAATTACATTTTCACAATGAGTTAATTTATCAGACAGGTTGAGATTAATCTGAATAGCTTGGACACAAAGTTAACACGACACATCAGTTTGGCTCGGTTAACATAATCTTGTTTTAGCATAGGCTAACTACATTAGCTAGTATCACCAGCCAGTTTGTGCAATGTAATGGCAGCTGAACATCACAGTAATAAACTTGGAGATTATAGCTAGCTATGCTACGGTGTTAACAACCCATTAAGACCTGGAACGCATCTGTGTCACTTTAGATTTCTTTGGCTATTCAAAAATAGCAGATATACAAGCTCATAGTGCGGCACCGAGTGCCGCGCTATGAGCTTGTAGATCTGCTATTTTTGGAAAATCTTATTTTTTTGTTTTCTTTTCTTTTCTTTTCAAAAAACTTTTTGATTTAGATTTTTTTTTAAAGAATCACCTCAGGTCTTAAAGGGTTTTAAAACATCCTGGTTTTAACTGGTTTTGTCCAAAGTCCCATAATTATCTGCAAAACACTCAAATGTGCTGATAACTTTCACTACCTAATTGTCCTGGTTTTCACCACAATAATAATATTATAATAGCATAACAGGTTAATCGTATAATAATACTATTACACCTGTTTCCAGCACTTATATCTTGACATTTATCATTCTGTCCCACTCATTTTAACCGCCATCCATTTGGTGTAAGCGGTAAAATAGTTGTCCCCTATATCCTGATGAAAACGTGTCTGGTGCGTGTATACATGAGCATAAATGTGTGTGTGCAATGAGTGCATGCACATATGATTCATTTTAGGTTCTGATTTTAGTGTACTGGTTGCATGTATTGAAGATATAAAGTAGCTATGTAACCCTATGTTAGGCTATACAGCTAGCTGACAAGGTTTTGTTTGCAATGCAGGGAACACAGTAGGCCTACATTCACATAAGTCAAAACATTCAGATGCTACTGTTGTCAGATTGAAATGTTATGAAATAGTATCATCCCCCAACCCCATTAAAATAATTAATCATTTTTCTAGGGAAGGAACTCTTCTTACAGTTGGTGGCGTGCTAAATAATGGCGGTTAATAAACATTAAATATATATAAATATATATATATATATAGGCTATACCATTTATAAACCTCTTAAACCATCGTCTACTGCATCTTTTCTACACACAAACTGATAAAGCTACCTATTTGAATCAAATTGTTTCTAGTTGCAAACTCATTAACGTGATGCAATATTAAAGTAATTATTTCCTACAAATTAGTGTTTTTGTTCAATAACGTTATTCAAGATAATGTTTTAATGCATTTGTAAGGTATATCCAAAACAAACAAAAACATGTTCCAATGTGTGAACTGGGTTAGCTAGGTAGCCATGTTGCTACCTAAAATGGCGACCATTTAACTTGGTCGGGATTGTCTTTGAATAAAACCTAGTGCCAACAAAACCCTCCAAAAACAGGTATGTGAAAAGGACAGATCTACAAGGTATCAACACGTCGCATTTGGGACGCGTTTAGCTTGTAGATCTGTCCCTTTGGGCAAACCACACCGTCGTACTGCGGATATAGAGTAGTTCCGCCCCTGTGTGTGACGTAGCAGGGAGAGCCCACGCTGGTGGAACTCTATGGGTGGAGCACAACACAGATTCTCTTTGGAAGCATTTTGGGTTTATTTTTAAATAATATATATTTGTATTTTCATGGCATTAATATTTATGTGCCTGCCGTGCAAGAGTGGTGATTGGGGTGAGTGCGGCTTTAATGTCATTATTATTTTTGATGTTATACAGAGTGAATTCACACTTTGTTGATAGTTTGCATGCTAGTCCGGTTAGCATGATAGCATCATGGTGGTCAGTCAGGTGGGGGGGCTCGCCTCCCCTGTGTATATCACACAGTCACTTTGAACACACACTTTCGATATTATCAACGTCGCTTGGTGATCATAGAACAAAATAAAATAAATACAAGATGACATTATTTATGATCTTGTTTAGTTTGGCTGCCAAACCACCGAGATTGTGTTTTTTAAGGAGCTTTGAATGTGACATGTTGTTAGCCTGTTAGCCTAGCTTCATGGCTGCCATGGTTTCCTCACAGTAATTTCTATATTTACCGTTTTTATGTCAGTGCAGGCAGATATTCAGAGGATTCAAATATTGCCAACAATGTTATACATTGTTTTGACTTTGTTTATATTATATTGTATTCACAAACAACCTAGACCAAGTTAAATGATCACCATATTAGTTAGCAACATGGCTAAACAGAGGCTAGCCCAATTGAAACTAACAAGTTGAAGTCAACCGTGTTTATTTATATTTACACATAACAATGTATTAAAAAAATATCTTCTATGAAGTCATTGAACAAAACCCCTAATGTGTGGTAACTATTTTAGTTGAGAGTTGATTATGGGTTTATCACAAAATATTTAGTAGAAACCGTTTGATTCAAATAGATAAATATTATTGCTAACGTTTAGAATTAAGTTGAACTCTTCACAGAAATGGTTAAAGGCATAGTATGTAACATTGCCCTGTGTTTACATAACAAAACAATAGTTACTTATTTGTTTATACCCATCATTTCCCTCTATACCAGCAGTCATTAGCCACTGGAGCAGTGTGGTGTTCACCTTCAGAAACACACTGCCCTATTGCTGTAATTTTGTGTTTTCACTGTTTGTTTTGGTTGCCCAAAAATAATCCCTGTCGACCAAAACATTAACAAACAGTGAAAACACCAAAATAAATAACAATGTGTTTCTGCAGGAACACCACCACACAGGTAAAAGTGATGTAAATGTATTTATTATTTTGTTATGTAAAGAGGTCTATAGCAGTAACAAAAAAAAGTATTTTTAGTGTTTATTGTGGTTAAATTAATAAAATAATGTAACATTGTGATTTCATATTTTTGTCCAGTTTTGTCAATCTAGTGGAAATCAGTTCACTACAAGCTGAGACAGGACTAGTGGCCTGATGTCAATGGTCAACATGTAAACATGAGGAACAGACGCTGAACTCTGCAGTCTTCAACACAACACTGGATGTAATTTTCTTGCTGCATACTGCAGGACACTAAAGTGTGAGACAGACACTGATGCTTGGGACTGCTGTCGGACTTGCAACTTAAGCCAGATGGAGGTCACGTCGGGCCAAGAGCCATCCAGTAAACGATGGTTGCATGCTCATTGCATTATAGAGGGCTGTCAAAATGGCCGGAAGAAAAACCCTAAAATGTTGTTTCACATTGTGCCAACAAAAGATCCTCCCAGGTTAAAACGCTGGCTAGTCGCTCTCAATCTGAACTTGAACACTCCCCAGAGAAAACTCCATGGCCATATTGTTTGTCAAAATCACTTCGTGCGCAGCGACTACCAGCCAACCACCAGACCAATATTGAATCATGATGCTGTGCCCTCCGTTGGGATCAACACACAGCCAATGATGGATCCAAAAATACAGGTTAGTCTGAATTCTCTCATGTTGCTAGGATACGAGCTAAAAGTGAATCACTTCCGGTTGTCTCTTGATTGGTTAAAATTATCTTGTGTTAGTGTAGGCTAACTTTAGTGCTATTAATTCTAGAGTCACCATGGAACATTCTTTTATTTATTTTTTAAATAAACAGATTTTATGTTTGAAGTTCAAAACTTTAATCGCTGGGAAGATCCAAACCTCAAATATGGACACAGTCTTGTACCTTTCACCTTTTTTTTCTCCACGTATTCCAATTATTTTTCTGAATGGAATCAAATGTTATGGTCTTGATTCATCACATTGCTGGTTGACTTGATTCCAGACTTAAATATAATATTATTATTGCTATTCTGAAACGTCTATAGAATAAATTAATGAGCGATTGCTATTTGGAGTGAGCATGATAGCTCCAAGTCCAACTTCAGTCTAGTAACAACCTGTACTTGTGTGGCTACAACATGATCTTAGTAACCTCATTCGCTGGCAGCTCGACAATGATAGGGATGCCCCGTATCCACTTGGAAACGGGATGTGATTGTGAAGGGCTTGTAAAACTGGTAAAACTTGAGGAGGATTTCAACATTTTCACAACATTTTAATGCTCTCTGTGCAAAAGGCAATTCAACAACATAACAGAAAATAAATCACATTTTGACCATATGGGACCTTAAACCGTATATAGCCTACTTGGGTTTTCCAGGCTTCTAATACTTTGTCCACTCCTTTTTCCCCTCTACATCAAATCTCTTCTCCGAAAATATTCAATCTACAAGACGTATTCGGAGCTTGTATATCTGCCATTTTCGTTGAATAGGAAAGCTAAGGTTCATGTGGTTCTCCACATAAACCCTGGCATCCCTATACTGGGCATGTCGTCATAGGCACAAATTCTCAAAAAATAACCTAAGGGTGTATGCTTAATTCATACACACATGAGTAGCAGATCCCCAAGCTATTATTAGAGAAAACAAAAAGTGTTTAAAGACCAAAGAGTTGTTGCTGTGGTTCACTGCTGCTCTGCTCATCCAGTCATGTGACCGGGACCTTGTCGTCTGCAGGCCGTGTTGAAGGCCTGGGAGGAGACAGCAGTGAGACCAGAATTAAGCGATGACGAGCCCCTCATGGAGTGTGATGAAGATGAGCTGACACTGACACTGTCTTCAGAGGAGGATGAAGACCAAACGGGTGCGTTTTAGTCATTATGAAATGCTTATGAATGTGGATGTTGTGGTGTTCTGTGTCCAGCTAACACCATCATCATCATTGTTTTTGGTTTGTTTTATTGTCTCCGGCCGAAAGGCATGGCCGAGACTATGTTTTGCACCCTGTCCGTCCGTCCGTCCGTCCGTCCGTCCGTCCGTCCCTCCCTCCGTCCGTCTGTGAACAGCTATTCTCCGGCACGGTTGGCTTGATCACAGCGAAACTGTGCACACACACTCCCTGGATGCCAATTCAGAACCTCTGCCCCAAAATGTTCACATGGTAAATGGTGCATTTATATAGCGCTTTTATCCAAAGCCATTACATAGATTGTGCATTACATTCACCCATTCACATTCACCCATTCACACACACATACCGATAGTGGAGGAAACAATGCAAGGCACCAACCTGCTCATCGGGAGCAATTAGGGGTTCAGCGTCTTGCTCAAGGACACTTCGACACTAACTCTGGGGGAGCCCGGGATCGAACTGGGAACCTCACGGTTCCCATCCAGCCACTCTACCCCTGAGCCAATGCCGCCCGTATGGGCCTGTTATAGCGCCAACAGGAGACCGCTTTTTGTAAAACACATTTTTTTTACAGTACTCCTACAGATCTTTTCCAAACATCACGCAAATTAGTACACAGTATCTCTATAGTCATTAAACAAAACAGGTCTTTCATATTTTTCATATTGCATCCTGATTGGCTAAGAATGGCTTCCAAAGTTTGCAGGAGTGCTCCGTTTTGAACAAAATGCCTCAAATCATGAACACAGCGTGCGATTTCCCTGAAATTCTGCATGCACATTCTCACTAGGCAGAGGAAGAAATGCCACTTAATTATTTTATTTTTTTCAAATCAGCCTCATGGTGGCGTTATAACAGTCCGAATCGTGTTTTTTTACCTATAACTGCACCGATCTGTGTAAAACTTTGTATGTGCACTCCCTAGAGGCCAAGGAAAAAAATCTGCCTTTCATAGGGCCACCAGGAGGCCGACTTATGTAAAATACGTTTTTGGATATTACTCCTTCAAATTTTATACACATTTCACGCAAATCGGTACACATGATCTCTAATAGTCATGTGATCAAGACGGATCTGTTAGATCTTTCATATTCCGTTCCGTCCTGATTGGCTAAAGTTTGCAGGAGTGGCCTGTTTTGAACAAAATGTTTGCGGTGAAACTTTGCACGCACATTGGCACTATGTTGAGGAACAAATGCCACCCTTTCAACATTTCCCTATTATAGCACCACCAGGAGGCCAACCTTTGCAAAACACTTTTTTTATTACTCTTACAAATGTTGTCCAGACATCACGCAAATCGGTACATATTATCTATTTAGTCAGGTGATCAAGACCGATCCTTCCGATTTTTCACATTCCAGCCTGATTGGCGAATTCCGAACATTGCTGGCCCACACTAACCTACCTGACCTGGTGGAGACCTGTGCTCCGAGTAGCACTTTTTCTAGTTGCCCCTGCTCTTAAATGTTTTTATTTTAAATTGTGTTTCATTATTCTCCTTTTTGTTCAGTGATTCTTGTGTTCTGAAAGCTGCCGTATAAACAAAATGTATTATTACTACTATCATTATTTGTTACTAATACTGATTAAAATAATATTTTATCAGTCTGATGTTATTGTTATTACTATGAATCAATTGTTAACATTTTGTGTGAATGTAAAATAACATTTCCTTCAATTGTCTGTTAAGTCATCTGATAAAGCTCCTTTAAGGCGGATGATAGGTACACACTAAAGTGTTATTTTACTATTTAGTTTCGACCTTGCAGTCTTTTTCTAAGACTGCTACTGTTGTACATACATACATACATACATACATGCAATGCATGCAATGCATGCATGCATGCATGCATGCATGCATGCATGCATACATACATACATACATACATACATACATACATACATGCAGTGTGTGTGTGTGTGTGTGTGTGTGTGTGTGTGTGTGTGTGTGTGTGTGTGTGTGTGTGTGTGTGTGTGTGTGTGTGTGTGTGTGTGTGTGTGTGTGTGTTGTGGTCTGACATGATGTCTCCTCTCTAGATGTGGAGACAGCAAAGCAGGTGGTGAGAAGCTGCATTGCTTCTCTACCTCCTGTCCTCTCCAGCCCTCCTCGCCTGGCAGTCCAGCCCCATACTCCGACCCCCAGTGGGCCCGTGGCACACAGCCTCCACAACAAGCCATCCCCTGAATCCGTCTTCCCTATCCGTGGTCGTCCACTCAAACCCATGGGACCAGACAGAGTCAAACCCCTTCAGAAAGGTATGGAGACTCGTCCTTCACTTCTTTGCAGCTCTGATAATCTTTACAGTGGAGACCTGTGCTCCCAGTAGCACCTTTTCTAGTTGCCCCTGCTTTTAAATGTGTTTATTTTAAATTGTGTTTCATTATTCTCCTTTTTGTTAAGTGATTCTTGTGTTCTGGAAGCTGCCGTACAAACAAAATGTATTATTACTACTATAATTATCTGTTACAAATACTGATTAAAATAATATTTTTGTTATTGTTATTACTATGAATTAATTGTTAACATTTTGTGTGAATGTAAAATAACTTCCTTCAATTGTCTGAATTTGTCTAGATCCTACTGGATCCTCTGTACGAGAGGAGAGCCAGAAGATGCAGGAACAGGAGAACAAGGAGTTGCAGGAGGACCAGGAGATCTTCCTCTTCGCCCCTGTAAGTATCCTGAGTTTCAGTGGTTCTCAAAGTGGGGTCGAGGTACTCTTAGGGGTCCTTGAGGAGTTACGATTCTGTAACTCAAGAGAGTGTACAAATGTGGACACCGATCAGAGTTAACACTGAGGATTTTATTGGGGTCCCAGAGATGAAAACATCCTATTGTATGGCACTGGTGTGTTTCACATTTACTGTTGTTGCTGCTTCGACACCTGAATTTCCCCACAGGGATCTATAAAGGTCTTTCTTATCTTATCTTAGATTGAGGAAGAGGATAATGAGGAAGAGGAGGCACAGGAAGAGGAGGAGCAGGAAGAGGGGAACGAGGAAGTGCAAATGGAGGAGAGTTCCGCAGCAGGAGATGCAGGGTTGCATCATGAGGAGGAGAATCCTCCTCCTGAGTGGACTGCTCCTGCTCCAAAACGCACCAGGCTCCACGTACGCTACATACATACATACATACATACATACATACATACATACATACCTAGACAGGGTTTCCTTCATGTGGTTGCAAGAGGGGTGTGCATGTGCGTGGCGCTGCGCACACACTAGGGCTGCACGATATGAATATAATGTCATACCTAAATATTTATTCAAAATTAATCAAAATATCTCAATAGCAAATAATACAAATACAATATCACTATGGATTCACACTATTTTACATGTTAAGTGTAGCAACAGTGAAAACTAAGTGTTCTTCAAAAAACTGTCAATTCTGCTCTTATTTTTAATTCCACCGACCGGAAGTCAAAGGCTTACTTTACTTTGACTTGATCAAGTGCTCTTGTTTTGAAGGCCGACTGGAAGTCATATTCTTACTTTCATCTGAGTGTCATCCTCTTACTTTCATCTGAGTTGAACTACATTCTAAGCTTTGCAAAAAACAATTGATTAACAAAAACATATGAAAACAACATTAACTTGAACTCCAGTGAATATAAAATACACATGAACTGAACTTTATTTAATTTAACCATTCATTTAACCGATCTACATGCCCACAACGCATTGTTTTCTTTGCATTTATTTGTTGTGTGTTTGTTTCTTCCAGTCACCAGAGCGGCAACCTCACGGTCCCCTGTCCTCAGCATCCAGTATCTCTCTGACAGGCTTCAAGCTAAATGGAAGCCATGTCTCACTGCTGCCTGTAGGTTAGTATACTGAATGACACAGTGGCCCTCATTTATCAATGCGGTGCAGCCCAAATAATGGGCGTACGGCGAGATCACCGCACCTTTCGGCATTTATCAATATATCCTGACTTCATCCTACCATACGCTGAAATCTCACGTCTGATCGGGACCAGTTGTTGACTATTTATTCCATTCTAGACCTGCAGAGCAACATTGTCTGACTATCTGACAGGCATCTAGACACATAATCCACTCCTAAATGTATATCTACACTAATAGATAATCCCTGTGAAAATATAACATTTTATAAAGTAGTTTAAACAAACTGCTTTAACAGTCATTCAGATAAGATTGCAGATCTGGCTGCATTGAAAATAGCAGATCTACAAGCTCACAAGCCAGCGTCGCATCGTGTGTGTGTGTGTGTGTGTGTGTGTGTGTGTGTGTGTGTGTGTGTGTGTGTGTGTGTGTGTGTGTGTGTGTGTGTGTGTGTGTGTGTGTGTTTCTTATTGGCTTTTCATGCTTTGTTTGGGTCGTATTCTGGTTCTTCATGTCTTCATGTGAAGTCGGGGCTTTTGTGAATATTTAAGGGGATGTTATTTAAATGACGCTCGTTTTCAGAAGTGAGATTTATCAAAGCTCCGACCTGATGTACGCTAGGATCGGCTGTGTAGAATCCTTTGATAAATGTGACTTCGACGTTGGTGTACGGCCGAATAGTATATGGAAAAATATACGCCGGTTTATACGCTCCGTTGATAAATGAGGGCCAGTGTCTGTAGGTTAGTATACTGAATGACACAGTGTGTGGGTTCTAGGGCTAGGTGATATGGACAAAATATGTTTGACCAAATACCTCAATATCGATATTGTGAGGATAATATCATATTGTGATGATAATATATATCTATACATTATATATATATATATTTTTTCACTTTTCAAAAATAGCACTGTGAACTTTTAGATCTTCTATTGAAAGGGATATTTCACAGGAGGCAGTGATTTTTCAATTTATTTTTTCAATCATTTTTTCATTCTTTTTTTATTGTATTTTTTTTCTCACAAAAAAAGTAATTGAAAAAACACGGCCCCCTCACGCATTAGAAGGCCAATATCAGTCACCAGAACCAAGGACGGGTGTTTGTATAGGAAAGGAGCGTGAAAATTAATATCAAATATCCAAATACTGAAGTAAGCAACTTAAAAACTGTCTGGAGTGCACACAAAAGCCTGAGGTAGATGTTAAAATTACCCCAAACAAGTTTGAAAGTGAAATATCGCTTTAAGCCGTTTTAAGTATAAAATAGAGCTTAAGTGATAAAAAACAATGAAAGACAACACTTTTCACCATATTACGATATCCAAATACCCACACAGTAGTCTCATATCATCATGTAATATGTCCATTATCCATCGATTTGTGTGCGGGTGAATGTAACACACATTGTAAAGCTCTTTGATAAAGGCAGTATAAATGCCACTTAATGTTTACAAAGACTCCAACATGGCTGTGACAGTCTTAGATGGCTAAGAATGGTGCTTATGTCGATACTTATAATGTTTGTCCTCCAGGGAATGGTGTGGAGCTGAAGCTGATTTCTAGAACTGGAGGCTCGGCCCGTGGGTTCACCTGCATTAAGCTCAGCCCCATCACTACCAGTTCCACACCAGTACACACCAGTAACTCCAAAACCACACCAGTACACCACTACAACAATATCACACCAGTACACACCAGTAACTCCAAAGCCACACCAGTGCACTACTACAACAATATCACAACAGTACACACCAGCAATCGCAGCAAGCCCTTCACCTCTTCAACTCCGCCCAAGACCGACAGCTTCCCTGTCATCACAGGTAATACTTACTTTATCAAACAGTTTTTGTTAGGATGATTTTAGGTTCCTGAACATTCAGTAAACATAGATTATCTGTGTGCGTGTGTTTGTGTTTGTGTGGGTGGGTCGGTGTGTAATAGGGGTTGTGTGTGGTTCTGCAGCGGAGGTGTTGAGCCGTCGGACTCTTAAGTCATCTGATAAAGCTCCTTTAATGCGGATGACAGGTACACACTAAAGTCTGTTATTTTATTATTTAGTTTCGACCTTGCAGTCTTTCTAAGACTGCTACTGTTGTACATACATACATACATACATACATATACTGCTCAAAAAAATAAAGGGAACATTTTGATCCCTTAATTCTTTTGAGCAGTTTTCGTTAGCATTATGTACACAGTTCATGAAAAAACTCAAAAGAATTAAGGGATCAAAGTGTTCCCTTTACTTTTTTGAGCAGTTTACATACATACATACATACATGCAGTGTGTGTGTGTGTGTGTGTGTGTGTGTGTGTGTGTGTGTGTGTTGTGGTCTGACATGATGTCTCCTCTAGATGTGGCGACAGCAAAGCAGGTGGTGAGAAGCTGCATTGCTTCTCTACCTCCTACTCCTGTCCTCTCCAGCCCTCCTCGCCTGGCAGTCCAGCCCCATACTCCGACTCCGACCCCCAGTGGGCCCGTGGCACACAGCCTCCACAACAAGCCCTCCCCTGAATCCGTCTTCCCTATCCGTGGTCGTCCACTCAAACCCATGGGACCAGACAGAGTCAAACCCCTTCAGAGAGGTATGGAGACTCGTCCTTCACTTCTTTGCAGCTCTGATAATCTTTACCCCAAAGGTCTGATGCCGAAAATCTGCTGTTGAATGGGCGGTGAGTACACAGTCGCGTCGGGTCGCAAGTTGTAGGGAAGCGTCGAAAGCCGCCCGAGCAAGATCGGTCGGCTTTCGACCGTCGGATAGCACCGGGCTTATTGTCGGAAAAAGTCATAGTCTATTTTTAGCACCATAGTAGCTGCCTGTCGGATCTCAGGTGCATTCACACCTTCCAACCAACTGATCTACCGAGTCCGACTTCATTCGACTACCAGTCTGTAGTAATCTTTATTAGTCTGAGCTCTAGAAACACTGAATACACTGGTGTGTTCAGTGTGTTCATCATTATGTATTCAGTGTATTCAGTGTGATGTTGGATCCTCACATGACCTGACAATACAATGACAGGATTCAGGCTGAATTCCGGCAAAGGTAAAATCACATCTGAGTGTTTTGCTAACCCTCTCTCCGCTCCCCTCTCCTCCAGGTCTTCGTGGTCAGGTCAGACCTCCAGACTGTACTGTGTGCCAGTCTCAGTACAAGATGGTCCCATCTCTCAGAGGCTTTGTGTGTGTAAGTGATGACTGCTTTAACTTTACATTACATCAAATAGTGCTGGTGTCACTGGGCTGTAATGGTATGGAATTTGTATTACCGTGGTGACAAGCAATGTGGTGGCTAGGTGATTTTAAAATGATCCATGGTGCGAGAACGGGGCTCTTGTCAACTAGCTGGATGTCCCTTGTCATCTGGCTCAAACGTGCCAAAATAGGCAATGTAAAATTAGGCTTAAGTGATTTCAACTGGATAGCATTAAGCACTTCAACTTAAACTGTTCATGATTCTGTCTTAATGTCTGTGTAAATCTAGTCTCGCGTAGCCAGACCCCACAGAAAATGAAAAACAGCGACCTCTGTTTCTGTTATTGTCTGTGGGGTCTGGCCGGAGGATAATGGAAGACTAGTGCGCAGGGAAACACCGGTTTCATGTCTGCCTTCAGCGCATCACTTCCGGTTGGTGCGACTACATTTTCATTCCCACTAACAATATTTCTACACGGAACACTAACACCACTTCTCCCAGAGAACATGGATGGTTTTGGTTATAAGCCCACTTGTTTCTATGATGAAAGAGTAATTTAAAATGTGAATATCTTTCCGTGGTTTTGTCCGCTCCGAGGACGCTATTGTTAAATTAGTTTCGGCTAGTTTCGAGGGGGGAAGGGTGGATGAACACGTGAATCCCGCCCACTACATTTGATTGGGTAAAGCGCGGCCCGCTTCCTGATCTGAAGGCACGCCCACTTGTAGCCAATGCGCACACGTTATGACGAACCGCTCCGACAGATTCCACCGCAGGTCAGAATCTGTTCTTGAGAGATTAGTGTAAATCAATAGTAAATTGAACACACAAAATTAATGCCATATCTCCAAACTTTGGAGCCAATTAAAACATTCAGATGAGGAAGCAGGGAGGGGGAGGGGAGGGACAGAAGTGGTAGAATCCAGGGGGAAAAGATGTTGATTGTACGACCTACGGTTCAAGAGTTATAGGCCAAAACGTGAGATGGGCTGTTGTAGCGCCACCATGAGGAGATTTGAGAAATTTTGGATGAAAGCCTAATCATTGGAAAAAGATGAGGGCAAACATTGAAAATATGTCTGGGAGACATAGTGGTCAAATCTAGACTGTGGTTGTAGACCACCCAGGGTAAGTTCCAATATGTTGAGCTCACTTTGTTTTAAAACACATTCACTAATAAAGACTACGCCTTCAGACAAATACAGATTCAAGTTGTTTATTTAAATAATAGTTTATTTGGTGATGGCCATATCCAATGACTGGAAAACCAAAACTTAAACTCAAATATAAATGGCAGACAACCTGCTGTGCCATTTGACCAAAGAAATTTGCGCCAATATACCAGCCCCGCGCCTGCGTATAAAATTGTGCCTGAGAATTCTAGGGGAAACGGTACACACACACACACACACACACGCACAGTCGCACACTGTCATAATTGTTGTCATCTCTTCCACAGCTGTGCAGTATCGAGATCCTCCAGTGTTTGAGGCAGGCTCAGAGGTTTGAAGGACATTTTAAGAGGAAACGCAGATCGCCCAGGTCAACTTACTCCAGAACAGACCTACAGACTGTCTCCGAAACCTCAAAGGTACAACTATGAGTTTACAATCAATCAATCAACTATTGGTGACATCATACTACTGTATACACAAAATTCAAAATGTACACATTATTTTGTGTTATATTCTAGTTAACTTATTTTATTTTATGTCATATTGTACTTAATGTATTTCACATAGTACATATTGTATGTTAGTTTATCATATCATTAATGTCATTTGTTCGTAAATGAATGCGCTTCTTCGCCATACAAAAATTGTCATGCAATGGTAGTTCAAATAGCCGATATACATGCTCACGTCTGCCGTTGTGAGCTTGTAGATCCGCTATTTCTGAATTTCTTTGAAAGTAAAAGTGGTTAAGTCCATCTGTGGGTTTTATGAATATTGAACCAATGAAAAGTTTTAACAAGAGCTTGTGACTAAAGAATAACATTGGATCCATTGGAACACAGGTTACTTTTTCCATTTCCTGTCTAGTAACAGTTTTGGACATACTGTACAAGGTTTCTCCCCGACAGCGACGATATACTCTATTAAATCATGTACCTCTTTGTGTGTGTTTCAGACCCGCGGCCCGAGCCTCCTGCCACCTCCTCTTCATCACCTCCCTCCCGTGTCTCCTGCTCGTCATCATCCCGCCCTCGTCACTCCTCCTATGCCACACCTCTCTCCTGTGTCTCCTGCTCGCCAACAACACCCCCCTCCTTCTGTGTCGTCTCCTCTCAGCTCCACCTCCACCAGCTCCTCTGCCGGGCTCCACCCCTCTCCGTCTCCTCAACAGGAGAAAGTTGTCATCCAGGTCGAAGACTTCTTCTACGGCACAGACGAAGGCCTCGAAGGCCTCAGGTCAAAGGGCACACAACCATCGGCCGGTCGCTACGTGTGTGATCAGTGTCACACCACACTACAAAACAACATCAGGTAACACTGTAGTAACAGTACACAGCAACATCAGATAACACTGTAACACAACACTACATTTACATCTTATTTGTCACTACTCATACAGGTACAAGAAGCGAAATGCAATTTTGTGCGGTCCACAAAGTACTGTGCTACAACAATGTAATGACAAAAGTAATAATAATACAAGAAAAACGAATAAGATAATAATTTAAAATGAATACGAAGAAGCCTTCTGCAGCATGATTAGATTGAGAGAAAAATGCGGTAAAATAATTGGCTTCTCTTAACTATAAAAATGTAAAAAGACACAAAGATGTAATTAATCAATTATTATAATTGTGATCATGTTTTTAAATGTATTAACCATGAGTAGAAATGTACCAAAACTTTATTTCTGTTAGAGGGTTATCTCTCAAGAACAGATTCTGCTCTGCGTTTGAATATGTCGGGGGGGGGGTCGTCATATCGCGTACGCACTGGCCTACAAGTGGCCGTGCCTACAGATCAGGAAGCAGGCCGCGCTTTACCCAATCAAATGTAGTGGGCGGGATTTACGTGTCCGCCGATCCTTCCCCACTAGCGTCCTCGGAGCAGACAAAACCACGGAAAGATATTCACATTTTAACTTGCTCTTTCATCATAGAAACAAGTGGGCTTATAACCAAAACGATCCATGTTCTCTGGGTGGTGTTAGTGTTCCGTGTAGAAATATTGTTTAGGGATGTCCGATTTTATCGGCCTCCCGATATTATCGGCCGATATTAGCATAAAAATTGATATCGGGAAAATATCGGTATCGGTTTTTGAAAAAAAAAAAAAATTTTTTTTTTTTTTTTTTTTTTTTTTATTTATAAATAAGTTACAGGAGTTCTTACTGTATATGGTGTGTGTGATATGAAATTTGAGCTTACCCTAATCACAATAATCCCCGCATATATCGGTATCGGTTGATATCGGTATCGGTAATTAAGAGTTGGACAATATCGGTATATCGGTTATCGGTAAAAAAGCCAATATCGGACAACCCTAATATTGTTAGTGGGAATGAAAACATAGTCGCACCACCGGAAGTGATGCGCTGAAGGCAGACCAAAACCCCGGTTTCCTTGCGCACGGGTGCTACGTCTTCTTCCTCCCAGAGCCAACTGAGATAATCAAAAACAGCAGAGGGCGCTGTTTTTCCTTTTCATTTGGCGATGGGTTCCCAGATTGGTTAGAGGGTCGCACAGAAAGTGTAAAATCCATAAAGGTCCTTTCATGTAATTCATTTTCAATGAGAGGCGGGCGATTATTTGGGAGGCGCGGAGAAGTTGAGGGGCGGTGAGGCCCCGTGAAATTCTCGTGCGTGTGCTCGTTTGTGCACACGCGCGGGCGGCAAGAGCTGGATTGTGATGAGCTTTTCTTTTCACCGCACCGCGCAGGAGGAAAAAAACAACTGATCCGAGCGGTATCGCCCGCGTGAACCGCTTGCCGTGTGTTACGACCTTAACTCAGTCCAAAACTATTGCATTTACTGTAACTTCACATAGTCGGAAAGCACATCTTTCACTACAGTATCCAGTGTGCTATGAAATGTTCACAACATTCTGCATGCTCTGTTTCAAGAGATATTAAAAAGTTCACTTCTGAATGTACCGTGTCTGTCTGTCTGTCTCTCTCTCTTTCTCCCTCTGTCTCTCTCGCTACCCCAGCTTTATGTCTCACATGAAGCAGCACATAGAGGCAAGATATCAGGAAGAAGACAGAGTGAATCACTGTCATCACTGCTACAGAAACTTCAAAACTCCATTCAAACTGCAGCGCCACCTAGAGGTCCACAGCCCAAACAACATTGCACGTATGTACAAAACTCTTATTTTTATGTTAAAATCAGCTTCATGGTGGCCGTATAACAGGCCGATTTGTGTTTTTATCTATAACTGCACCGATCTGTTTAAAACTTTGTATGCACACTCCCTAGAGGCCAAGGAAAAACCTGCCTGAATCTGACTTTATAAAACACATTTTTTGATATTGCACTTTCAGATTGTATCCAAATTTCACGCAAATCGGTACACATGATCTCTATAGTCATGTGATCAAGGCGGATCTGTTAGATTTTTCATATTCCACCCTGATTGGCTATGATTAACTTTGCACGCACATTAGCACTACGTTGAGGAACAAATGCCACCCTTTTAAATTGCCCTATTATAGCGCCACCAGGAGACGGATTTTTGCAACAAATTTTTTTTTTATTACTCGTACAAATTTTGTACAAACATCATGCAAATCGGTACACATTATTTCTATAGTCAAGTGATCAAGACGGATCCGTCCCATTTTTCATATTCCATCCTGATTGTCGAATTCCGAACATTGCTGGCCCACAATAACCTACCTGACCTGGTGGAGACCTGTGCTCCGAGGAGCACTTTTTCTCGTTTTTTATTTATTTATTTTTTCTACTTAAGAAAACATTGTTTTGTTAGTACCCACTAGCTGGATTCTAGACTGCAGTGGTATCTGAGATTGCCCCTGAAGCTATATGGTTTTAATGAAAAATATATGAACTAGTGATAGAAACTAGAAAATGACTGTAGTTTCAGAGGTGTTTGTACCTTCTCTCTCTCCGTCCACCTGCAGCCACTTGTAAGATCTGTGAGCTGTCCTATGAAAATGAATCTGCTCTCCTCCACCACATGAAGTCCACACACAAACCTGGAGAGATGCCTTATATCTGCCAGGTATATGTGTTCTAATTATATACCTTTTTACATTTTGTTTGACCCTATTTTCGTGCTTATTTGTTTGTGTGTGTGCTGTAAATTGCTAATATTTTTAACATTTTATTTAACCACTTTCAACATGGTCCCCCCATTTTTGGCATGTTGTTCTCTGTGAACCGTTTAAAAAATGTTCAAAAATGTATAGGGCTTAAAGGAATAGTTCACCCAAAACATTACTCATTTTCTATCAATTACACAGCCCATGAATTCATGGAGATTCTTTTGTTTTTTAAGTATTCCTAAGCCAATAATTTGATTAACGGGTGTATTTCGGGTAGGAGACACAAAGGATACTCTTTGTGTCTCCTACCGGAAATACGCGCGCGCGCGCGTGTGTGTGTGTGTGTGTGTGTGTGTGTGTGTGTGTGTGTGTGTGGGGTTTACCTTATTAGTCCCACAGGATGTTTGGGTGTATTCTGTAAATTTGATACCTTTCTCATTTTATTTAACCCAGTTTTTTGTGTGTGCGTACGTGTGCGCGCCTAGGTGTGTGAGTATCGTTCATCGTTCCACTCGTCTGTTGTGTGTCACTTCGGAGAGGCTCATGTGAACACAGCCTACCTGCTGTGTATCCACTGCCTGCGAGTGTTCAGGTCCAAGGCAGCCTACCAACAACACACTACCAGACACATGGTACACGCACACGCACACACACACACACACACACAGATCTGTGAGATGCTGGAGAAAACCCTTAGAACAAATGGGTTTGAAAATGATTATGGCTGCACGATATTCGGAAAACATGCAATATCATGATAAAATTGTTGAATATTGCTATGACGATATGACTTGCGATAAGTAAACAATTTTTGAAGTCTATAGTTTGAACGCCTTTCTGCTTTTGATTTGCTGCTAACATAGCTGCTGCTAAAGAAATGAAGATTACTGTATATTTTCATTCCAACAACATAGTTTTAGTGAAAACATTGCACCTAGCTACAGCTGCTATTGACAATGAATATATACCACCAATGTAGCAATACAGTGTCTCACTGCGCCCCGTAAAAAAAAAGTCTTCTAATAGATAAATTAAAATCCTTTATACCTGGATTGTTGAAATGTACGGTATATTGCTAAATGTATATTGTGCATGTTGATATTGGATTCGCATTACATTATTGATATATTGTGCAGCCCTATTGAAAATTAACACCTGTAATTGTGTGTGTGTGTGTGTGTGTGTGTGTGTGTGTGTGTGTGTGTGCGTGTGCGGGTGCGTGTACGTGCGCTTGTGCATCCAGAGGAAGTTAGCGTACTGCTGTGTTATGTGCCGGCTCATGTTCCTGTTTGGCAGAGACTTAAAACTCCACAAACAGTATTGTCATAAAACTCACATCAGACCTCGTCAGCTGGATGGACTGAAACCAGGAACCAAGGTGACTACAATGAACCACTTGAAGACCCCATGACATGGCCACAAACCATGTTTGATTCTACATATCACGTGATTCCTGTAAAACAGTAAGCTAGGGGGCGTGACATATCACAGATATTGATTGCCGTTTACAGTAGCCCCAGTTGGACGACGTTATCAGTGACGGCCTGAGCCTGTTGTGCTAGGGACTCAAGGTGCTATGGACTCAAGGTCAAAAATTCAAATATAATACAATGACAGCTGCCTAAAGAACACCTTTTTGTCATTTTTGGGCAGATACTGCATTTACAGTGAAGCACAATGTCCAATGCAGCACAAGAAATATGTGATTAAAAAAAAACCCTGCAAACATTGAGTTTGATGTCATAACACCTTTTAAACCCTATACTTTGTTGAGCAGATTCCCAAGGGCTCCACATTAAACATCTTTGTCGACAATAGCCAATCTGCAAGCTCCAGATGTATGTAGATGTAGATTGGCTATTGTCGCTGAAAGTCCCCCCAAGAATAGGGATGCTATCTTCAAGTTATTAATACATTTATCAACTTTGGTCATAATCTGTCATTATTAACACATTCACTGCCAGGTATTAATTCATTCATTCATCCGCCACTGCTAACGGTTTTACCTTATTTTGTGTCTTTTTTACGGTCCACCCAGTGGCGGAACAACTCAAAGCCGCGCCGGGAGGCACAGCACAGTGATCAGGCCCCCCCTGCGCACGCACACGCGTGCGTGGACGCACGCAAAATTTTGCGGGTTTTGGGCGGATTCGGTCACTTTTTGGGGGGCTTTTTGGCACTTTATTTCGGGGGTAGGGTTAGGTTAGGGTTATGTTGTTTAATTCTTATTTTTGCCTGATTTTACCGATTTATTATCTGACGGCCCGGGCCCTCCAGGGTCGCGGGCCCGGAGACGGCCGCCTCCCCGGACGCTCCGCCACTGGGTCCACCGTTCTTCTTTTTCAACCCGGATGTAAACAAACGATGTCTCCGTGGGGAGGGGAGACGTCTCTCCGCGTTCCACCGGAACAAAAACATTGTAACCGCGATGGTCCGCTCTGTTGTTATCGGCAGTTGAATATGGCTTGTTTTCAACAAAATACGCAGTCTGGGAGAAGAAATCCGAGATAGATGTGTTTTTCTAAATCTCATAACATAGGAGTGGACAGGGTTATTTTTGGGGGGATGACGTCATTTCCGGTTCTATCATTCTCTCGCAGTCAAGGCATCATTCATAGGTTGGTGAAGAGCGGCCTCTAGCGTAATCACTACAAATATAATGTTTTTTAAATTGACGGAGATCTCCATCAATGGCAGTCAAGCGTTGGATTTGAAATGACAAAGATCTCCGCCAATGACAGGGAATGTGTTAAATGTGCTTTATAAGTAAACTGGAATCACTGTCTGTCTGTCTCTCGGTTTGTGTGTTCAGGTAACAGTGAGTTCACTGTCAGCAGAGCCTGTTCAAGATGATACGGCCAACTGTCTGGTCCCTTCCCCTGAGGTATGTCTGTCTTTCTGTCTCTGTCTCTGTCTGTCTGTCTGTCTGTCTGTCTGTCTGTCTTGTCTGCCTCTCCGTGTTAATAAAGTGTGTTGTGTTGTCTAGCAGGTGTCACATGGTCCTGGATCTTCTCAACATCTTAACAACAAAGAACCTCCAGTGATTATTCTCGATGAACCTCCAGTGATTATTCTCGATGATGACAGGTATGATCTCCAGTCTAAACCATTGTCTTATGGATGGGATTTCTTCAAGACATATTACTATAATGTTATTGTCCCAACAATGCAGGTGGCCACGGCGTGGCTCCACTACTACCTTACACAATAGACCGTAAACATCAGATACATTGTTACATTGATTTAAACATTTAAATCAATGTAACATAGAACCAGTGCAACCAGACATTTTGGTGATTTTAGACTTGACTTAACACAGAAATTTACTTGAAATGACTTTTTCTCCCTCAATGTTTATGCATTTATTCTTCTTTGGAATTTTAACCACTGTCAGCCTATTGTCCCTATTTTGGGCATGATAAACATTTTCCTAAGTTTTTAAACAATATATAGCCAAATAATATAAATAATAGCCACAATAGCTGATTAACACGCCACGATGCGACACATTTTGGGCGTTGAGATTTACATGGTTAAAAAGTACACCACAATCACACACTCACACAATTGTATTAATAGCCTATTAAACAATTAGGTGTACCTTTTATATTGTTATTGTTATGTCTTGTGTTTTCTTTTTACAGCAACGATGCCACTGACACAAACACCTCGCAATACCCAACTATGTACGTGTGGTACCCACAGTAAAACGTATACCATTCTGTTTGAGTTGAACGTTGAATTCACACCTGAAATAGGCCATGTATTTGCTCAATCTTGATTAACTGCTAGTTTAAAACTTTGTTATCAATATTCGGTACAGTAGTCTTTTTCTGTGGTGTCAAGTGTATATGCCTAATCCATGCCTACTTCAGAGCACAGCGCTCTTATATTTGGCTTGCCGCTCTGTCTCAAAGCGTCAAAATTGAGCTTTTCTCAACTTTGACACTTAGCTTTTTGCTTTATGCACCCTGCTGCAGTGGGGAAAGTCGCCTCTCCACAGACTGCGTTGAACCTCGGTGCATTTACAGAAAGCGGCAGCTGCTGGTGTGAATTCAGCGTAATAATGATTTATAACGCATTCCGGTGGACGGTGGATGTCACTCAACCTTCAAGACTACGTATTTTTGTTGTTTCATGCCTTATTTAGAAAGGAGGGTGGAGACAGACTGGAAACCCAGGGCGGAGAGAGGAGAGACATGCAAGAAACCATGGAAGCGCGATTGGAACCCGCAACAAGGACATGGTCAGTGCTCTGGCTTAGTCCATGTCACTCAACCATAAAGACACAAGGACACTTTTGTCCTTGTGTTGGTTCTCCAAGTGGGGTCCAGGGGTCCTTGAGGGGGGGTTCCCCCAGCATTATTAATTAATATAGCATTATTACTTTAACCATATTTTATACTTTGGCTATTCAAAAATAGCAGATCTACCAGCTCACAGCGTATCACACGCTCTGATCTTGTAGATCTGCTATTTCTTTTAAATCTAGATTTGTTTTAAAGATTTGTGAATAGAAAGAAAAATAAAGTTAAACACAAATCTTCACTTCTGGGGGTCGCAGTCACACAAAATGTTGAGATGGGGGGTCCATAGCCAAATACATATTATTTTGTGAGTCCTTGACATGAAGAAGTTGAATTTGCTGTGTTTCACGTGTTTGATATTATCACAACTGTATTTACTGTATTCTTTTGTTACTCTCCCTGTTCTGTGTGTGTGTGTGTGTGTGTGTACGCAGCTGTATAGAGTGTCGGTATGCTGTGTTAAGCAGTTGGAGTCATTTCGTGGCTGGAGTGAGGTGCAGTTTGTGTACATACGTCACCTACTGCTCCAGAGCCTACGCCGACCACATGATGAGGTAACAAACGCTGTCCCCATGTCAACACAACACCATCAACACTTGTCACCTTAAAGCCTAATGTATACACCTAAGCCTAATTTATGCTCCATCTGCATCGCATCGCACGCTGATAATAACCAGCAGTCGTAGTAGTAGTAGAAGTCGTAGTATGGGACCTTTTCACTTTTATTTCAGTGTGACACAGCTCTGTGTGACCTGTAAGGTATTGAGTGACATTAGCTCACGTTGTGTTGTGACACAGACCTGTTTGTATGATGTACATTTACTTTAGTTCCTGTATACCTACTAGTAAACAATCAACTTGAACGCACGCTCTCCGTCTCATTATTATATGTAAACCTTAAGAGTACAAGCTTAACACAACATGGTGTTAGAAGCTCAGACAAATTACTTAAGAAGACAAACTAAAATTAAAAAAAAAGCCACAGTTGGCTCCGCCAGGCAAGTTCGACTTCAATAACATTAATGACTGGCCAAGATGGATGAAGCGAATTGAAAGCTATAGAATAGCTTCAGGATTAGATAAACAGTCAGAAAATTCAATTTTAAATTGAATATAATTATAAGACTAACTTAAAGCTTTAATTTATATTTCTTTGTACAACTGTACAACGGTGTCACAACAAAAATATGTAAACAACGCTTTGTGAGCATGTAGATCGCTATTTTTGAAAATCAATAATTAATTTAAAGGGGCTACACCATGAATTTCATTTTTTTTTAGGTTTTTAGTATTTTTTGGGCTCGCCAGTGTCTCTTGTACCCAAAAAAATATTTTTTTTTAACATTCAGTCATTCATGCTCATTTCATGGATTTCCTGAATGGGCGTGTCTGAACAGGCCATTTCAGAATGGCAGGGCAAGTGATGTCACTTGCCCTGATTTTGCATTGATGATGGCCAGACAGAATTGCTCAGTAGCTCCCCCCTGCCCAATAGGACGTTTTGGTATTGCAGCTGAAAAAGCTTGGAATGACAGACAGTCAGATTGTGAGAAAAAATATCTGGATGTTTTTTAGGCTTACAACCTGTTTAAAACGTATTAGGGGGCAATATTTATATATAATATTTTTTTTTTTAATTCATGGTGTAGCCCCTTTAAAAGAATATATTTTTTATTAATTATAAGTATATAAGTAATCGATTAAATGGACTAGTTCAATTAACTGTTGCACCCATAATTCAACAATTAAAACTGAAAATGTGAAAAGAGAGTTACGCATGTAACTTAAAGAGGTGGTGCCATGGTTTTGCACTTTTTCTGTTTTTCATGTGTCTATGAGGTTGATAGAACTTCATTAATCCCCCTGGTGGTGCTTTTATGGTGTTTTAGTATGTCTTCTGTGACTATTTTGAGTTTCTACCTGGAGGCTGAAACCTTGAGGGTCAAACGTGCCAATAGAGAAACAGCGCTTTAGTGACATAGTACAAACATACCCTCCCCCTCATTATCATAACACAACAGATGTGGGCATGGGAGGAGAAGGGACTAGGACAGGTGGGTGGTGCTAAGGTGGTGGAGGAGGTGCTAAGGTGAGAACCAGGTATACTTAATGAACTGGAGGCGTGTCCACATAAAAACATAATTTTAACAATTTCTGTACACCTTTTTGAAAAAAATCTTCCTCCTTGTATAACCATAATACCTGATGATTATGTTTTAGGGGGGGGGGGAATCACTGAAAATCACGGCACCCCGTCTTTAAGGTTCTATGAATTCTGGATGACTGTCAGAGGACGGCGTTTTCGACACCTGGCGTGTGATGAATATCCAGGTGTTGAAATCACAGCGCTCTGGCGGTCAGGAGAATGAAATAGAACTACAATGAAGAAGGCCATCCACATAAACTTTGTTTTGCTATTACTTTATTATAAGCTGATATTCTGCTAGCAAAATCTTTCTATGAACCTCGTACATATCTTTTTATATCTTATATTTTCTTTTTATAGCAACCATGTGATTGAGAAGACCAACACAAACTACGTGTCTATGTACCGGTCGTATCCACGGTAATGATTCTACCATTGTGTTTGTACATTACAGAGACCAGTACTACTAATAGTTACAGTTCTAGTAACAGTGCTATTGATAAAAGTACAGTTGTTGTAGTAACATTACTATTAGTAGTAATAACAATATTATTAATAGCAGTAGAAGTAACAGTGTTATTGACAACAGTAGTTGTAATAACACTACTAGTAGTGACAGTATGATTAAGAGTATTATTGATCCCAGTGCTAGTAGTATCTGTATTATTAATATTAGCTCTGTATTATTAATATATTAATAGTTCTCTTTGTTATTACTGTATTAGTAATATTATGTTTTGTTTGTTTTCAGGTTGCCTAGGAGACTCAGGTGTCAGTTTTGTACATATATGACAACAACAGGAGACATGATGGCCAATCACCTTGCAGAACATCCTGGACACCGTGGTAACACAACACACAACTAACAACTAACAACACACGGCTGCAACTAACAATTATTTTATTAATTCTGTGTAGGGCTGCAACTAACAATTATTTTATTAGCGATTATTCCATTGATTACTGTTTTGATTAATTGATTAATTGAGAAGCGTGCTTTTTTACATTTTGTTTAATTTTTATATATCGACCAATCCATTAACCACTGAAATATGATTATTTTATACTTTTTTGCACAATGTTGTTGTGCAAAAAATGCAAAAATAGCTTATCTACAAGTTGTAGATTGTCTATTTTCCCTATTTTTTTTTTATATGTTTTCTTTAAACCTTTAACTTAAAATGGCATGCACAAAATAGGGCTTGATTATTAATCTATTTTATTAAGGTATCGATTATTTTGAGTAACTGTTATACCCGTGTGTGTGTGTGTGTGTGTGTGTGTGTGTGTGTGTGTGTGTGTGTGTGTGTGTGTGTGTGTGTGTGTGTTGTCCCTCTCTTGCAGCGATGGCTGTTAATGTTTCGGAGGAGCAGAGAGGGAGCAACCCAGTCAATGTTTTGGAGGAGCAGAGAGTGAGCAACCCAGTCAATGTTTCGGAGGAGCAGAGAGGGAGCAACCCAGTCAATGTTTCGGAGGAGCAGAGAGGGAGCAACCCAGTCAATGTTTCGGAGGAGCAGAGAGGGAGCAACCCAGTCAATGTTTCGGAGGAGCAGAGAGGGAGCAACCCAGTCAATGTTTCGGAGGAGCAGAGAGGGAGCAACCCACTCAATGTTTCGGAGGAGCAGAGAGGGAGCAACCCAGGAGGTGGATCTTTCATCCCCATCCACCTCCTGCCAGCTGGCCCGGCCTCCCCCAAACTGTCAATCAACACTCTCCCCTCCCCTTCCCCCCTCGCCTCCCATGGCATACCAGCCATCACCCTCACGTTCCGGAGTCCCCAAGACACAAAGGTAGCTGTAATGAAACCAGTGTTAGGCTTGTTACAAAAAAAGTAATATATTACCCGTTTCTCTTTTCAAAAGTAATATTACTTTACTTATTACTCTCCGACAACAGTTACTAGTTAGATTACTCGTTACTTTTTTGTTACTCACCGACAACAGTTACTAGTTACTGTAAGAAAGGTGCCCCCCTTCGTTAAAAGTGACACTACTTAGTTACTTTTCGTTGCACCCCACAAATTATTAGTTATTTATTTTGTTTGTAGGCTACAATCGATTGTCACATCACTGCATCGATGCAGAATGGTCAATGTTCGCATTGCGATGCATCTTAGAATCAACAATTTTCCACCTCTATACAGGTACGTTTTAATTAGAGGAGCACTTCACCCATTTTCAACCTTATTTTCATATAAATGGTCCTCACTAATGCTCTTTAGATGGCACCATTTATGTCTACTCACGCTGTGTCTCACTGTGGCGTGATTTGGGAACGTACGGGACCGGTTGGCAAACCCCTCCCCCGACTGTCTCCACTGGCTGAATAACGCCTGAGATGAGAATTGTCAATATATCATCCATGATCCATCCATCTGCAGGCTGGCAGACGGTTGTTACTTAATCCATTGAAATAAAGAAAAGGAACGGATGGTTTTCTGCAGTGGAAACGGCAATGAAAGCGACCAATTCCAGAATAATCATTATCTCAATATATTCTATATATCATCTATATTCTATATCATCACAGGGATGCGGGGGTTAACAGAGCTGCTCCTGCAGTCTAAAATATCCTCATTCCACTCGGGGGCAGGGTTTGCCAACCGGTCCCGTACATTCCCAAATCACGGCTCACTGTGGGCAGTTCAAAAACCTGCCTACCAGTGACATCATCAATGGGGATTCCAAGCTGATTGAAATTTCTTACTGGAAAGTTCACATGCTGAAATAGAAGCCGTTATTGCATTAATATGAAATAAAGAAAATTAATTGACCACCTGCCTATCATGTCATTGGTATGCTGGTTTCTGAACTGTCCACAGCCCACCAATGAGACACAGAGAGAGTAGACGGAAATGGTGCCATCTTATGATAAGCAATAGTGAATATATGAAGATGAGGTTGAAAATGGGCGATGTGCTCCTTTAACCCATTCAATCCGGGGGCGCATCTCTGTCATTTTAGATTTCTTTGGCTATTTTAGAAAAATCGTGAAAATCTTTAATATGTATTTTTTAAAGCGAACATTTGTAAAATATTTTGTTCCAGGAACCCCCCAGAAGCAAATATGTGAGTTACAAATGTTCACATCAAAAATATATATATTCAACGATTTTCAAGATTAAAAAAAAATAGCAGATCTACAAGCTCATAGCGCGCCACTCACACGTGCTATGAGCTTGTATATCTGCTATTTTTGAATAGCCAAAGAAATCTAAAATGACAGACCCGTTCCCGGATTGAATGTGTTAACTAGATCTAATATTAAAACCACAGAGGTCTCTCCTCTCCTCTCCTGTAGGATTCAGAGAAGAAAAAAAAGATGTCGACCAGGTCCCAGCGTCCTCCTCCTCTGACGGTGTCAGAGTTGCAGATGGTTCTGTATTCTCTGTGTAACGGAGTCCCTCAGGCGGCCCAGTGTTTCCGCGGCGACCCAGCTCTCATCCGTGCCTGGACTCGGCAACAGGCCCAGGACACGATCAAAGACAACACACACTCTACCTGGAATTCAGACCGCCTGGCTGAATGGGTCCTCACACAGAGAGAACAACAGGTCTCTCTCTCTTACACACACACACACGCTTGTATTACTATACTTGTGATGACATCAACATTTCAGGACAGCAATTTTATAAATGCCATTGGCATTTTTTGTGTGCCATTTTTGGCTTTACAAAAAGTGTGATTTCATTTGTAAATGTCACACTATATACAGGACGGGTCATCCCTATGTTCCCGAGGTTCTAAACTAAATATTAGCAAAATAAGCAGTTGTCATCAAGATTTATGTCCCCCTTGTCATATTTGTATTTTAAAAAGGGAAAATGTACATTAGTTACTTTGTACATATAAAATAAAATACAAATATGTTGATATTGAGCTCCGTGGGAATGGCGTGGCTCCCAAGTGGACCTGTGACACCAGTAAGATTTGGCCGAGGGTTCCATTGACTTCCATTATAAAAAATAAAGAAATATTTCAAAACTATATAAAATATGAAAAACAAATGTATGGAGGTACTTCAGAAGTCTTCTGTGGCCTACTGGCAGTGTGTACAAGAAACCTGGCACTGATCTTGCCAGTAGTTTGCAAGATTAGACACACAGAGCCTACAGAGCTACGTGTAGAACTATTGTTTTTTTAGCGTGCCGTTTATCCAGATTATGTTGTTGTTGCAGTTGTGTGTCAGTGAAGACAGCCTGATGCGAGCAGCCACCAACGCCCTGAAACCGTCCAGCTGTGGGCTGCGGGAGGCCTACTGTTGGGCCGTCAACTTCATGTTGAGCCACAGCCTTAGCCTGCAGCCTTTCGCCACAACGACGGACAGCAGGGGGCCAAACAGACGACTTCCCAGAAACCTGAGCGAGAGCGTAAAGACGTTCACGCACTTCCTCCAAAAACAGGTAGAAACATTCAGATGGACGGTTTAACTGGTTTCCAATACACATGGATTAAAATTTTGCTTAACTCTAAAGGTTGACTTACATATTTTCATGCCGGTGTCGCACACGGAAAACAGCCAGTCTACAAGTTTGCAATGCGTCATGCCAAGACGAGCTTGTAGATCGCTATTTTCCGTGCACTACAGCGCTCAACCAAGTATAATTCAGACCGCATTGTGAGCGTGTAGAGAGATTTGGTGTAGAAGGAAACACAAGCACACCAAGTGCAGTTATAGAGGGTTTGAAGTGGTCAATCCATGCAGTTGCAGACTGGTTTGCCTCCCGGTGCTGTGGGCTACCTGGATGAGCTCAGCGTCTTCATCGATCCGGGCCGCCTGTCGTTGTCCTCGTCGGCGTTCAGCCTGTTCTCCTCGCAGGCGGACACTCCTCCCCTGGTGGACATCATGCTGTGTGGACTGGCGGACGGAACCTGCTTCTCTCCCATCATCTTCTACACTGGGACCAGCCCCGTCCTCCCAGAAGGCTTCCCAACCAACATCACCCTGCTGGCTGCAGCCGACGGATTCACTGAGCAATGCAGGCTGGACCTCTGGCACCACAAGGTATACTGCTGGTTCAGATTTATTTTATTTGTCATTTCCATCTGCAAGCATAAGAAAACAAAATTGCGTTTCTCCTAAGACAGTGGTTCTCAAACCTTTTCATGTCAAGGACCCCCAAAATGATATGTATTTGGCCGCGGACCCCCATCTAAAAATATTTTGTTCCAGGGACCCCCCAGAAGCAAAGATTTGAGTTACAAATGTTCGCTTTAAAAAAAATATATTCAAAGATTTGCACACATTTTCAAGATTTTTCAAAAATAGCAGATCTACAAGCTCGTAGGGCGGCACTCGGTGCCGCGCTATGAGCTTGTATATCTGCTATTTTTGAATAGCCAAAGTATAAAAGGTCTAATGATTATTCTGATGCTATATTTACACATTTTGCTGGGTACCCCCTGGAACCCACTCAAGTACCCCTGGGGGTCCCCGGACCCCACTTTGAGAACCAAGGTCCTAAGAGACAGCGGAAGAATGATTAGAGCGAAAGAATGAGTTGTGCAAAATTAGGTGTATAAATCTATCTATGTGAGGAGTGGCCGCAGCAAGCGTTGGACGTGCCGCCATGTTGGTTCCCCTTTCTGAGTAGTTATAGGTCTGACTAGTTCAGTGATTCTCAAACTGTTTAATTTCAAGGATCCCCAGTTTGGTCAATTGGTCAGAAAAGGTATTGTGTGTAGTAAATAACATACCATTATTTTGATCCACAGTTTAAAAGTGGCTTAAAAATTGAGAGTGAGATATCAAGCCAAAATAAATTGAAAAAGATGAACTAAGCATTTTAGATTTAATTAGTTTTGTAAACACACGATACAGTTTATTTTTTTAATTGTTTTATAAAGCTCGTTTTTATTTATATTTCGATTAACTACAATGTTTTTTTCACATCTAGTTTTAGCCATGTAATTACGGTAGTTGTAGTTAATTAAAAACCTGTGTGTGTGTGTGTAGGTATGGCGCCCTCATGTATCCAATCACAGTAAAAGTGTGTTGATCATGGACTCTCATCGAGGTCACGTGGATGACAACTTCCTGTCCACTCTAAGCTCCTCCCACACCGCTCCAGTGGTCATTCCTATTGGCTGTTCTTCCCATCTGCAGCCGCTGGATGTCTGCATCACTCCTGTTGTCAGAGAATTCCTGCAGGTACCTGTCTGTCTGTCTTGTCTGTCTGTCTTGTCTGTCTGTCTGTCTGTCTGTCTGTATGAGCAATATGACTTCAAATCAATATCACAATTATTTTAAACTTTTGCCACGTTAAGATTAATGAACTTTTCTTTTTTGGGCGGTGCAACCGCCCCTATATGTGAGGTTTGGACATCGATCCAAATTGCACCCCCCCAACCCTGCGCTGTGATTGGCCACCATTGTACCCCCCTAACCCTGCACCGTGATTGGCCACCATTGTACACTTGTTGACTCTATTCAGGACTGTGATTGGCTAGTGAAACACATGCCACATGTGCAGTCCTATAAATAGGACTGTGCACTTAAAAAAAACAATTTTTTTTAAGTGAATCACCCACTGTGATGACCACTGTGACCACACCGCCCACTTCACACTGGGTGTGATTTTTGGGGGCGATGTAACCGCCCCCTATAAGTGAGGTTTGGACACTGACCAATCCTGCACCGTGATTGGCCAATAGTCTACAACGCAGTCTACAACCCTAACCCTTCCACAGTCAATGCAAATCTATACTTTTGCAAAGTCAGCCAATCACATTACAGCTAGTGTCATCACCACTAGCTGTAATGTGAAATTCAGGACTGTGATTGGCTAGCGAAACACATGACACATGTGCAGCCCTATGAATAGCAGTATGGACTTAAAAAAACACATTCTTTTTTTGGGGCGGTGTAGCCGCCCCCTATAAGTGAGTTTTGGACACAGACCAAAAAATTTGTGTACCCCCTAACCCTTCCATTGTTAATGCAAATCGATACTTTTTTCATATCAGCCAATCACATTACAGCTAGTGTCATCACCACTAACTGTAATGTGATTGGCTGACTTTGCAAATTCAGGACTGTGATTGGCTAGCGAAAAACATGACACATGTGCAGCCCTATGAATAGCAGTATGGACTTGTGATGACCACACATCGCCCACTTCACACTGGGTGTGATTTATTTTAATATAGTGAAAATAGCTGATCTACAAGCTGTCACAATGTGTCACAATGTGAGCTTGTCGATCAGCTATTTTCGCTATTCTTGTACACCACCATTGTACTAGTTCTGTATAATGCAGGGTTTATTGGTTTATCAGAAAAAAATCTGTTCTATCTATTAGGGCTGTCAGAATGAATTTCATGATTCGAAAATAATTCGAATGTGAAAAAATATTATTACATTCGAATGCTAAAATTGCCATTAGAATTTTTGTATTTCTTTTTTTCCTGACCTACCAATGCGAAAACAAATGCTTTCATCACGTCACGCATGATCAAAAATAAAGTTTGAGTGCATGCACTGCACGCTGAAAGAACGTCGTCGCTGCCATACCACCCAATTGTGTCTGTGTTGTGCACGCTCGGCCGCATGCCTGTGTGAGTGTGTCTGGTCTGGTCACGTTGTTTCAGGTTATGTGTGCACGTGGGTGTTTATTATTGTACAACTATACAGTTTAGTAGTTTTGTTCCCTACCTATGCTGAATGCACTTATTGTAAGTCGCTTTGGATAAAAGCATCTGCTAAATGACTGTAATGTAATGTATGCATTATTTTATATAATTATATATATTATGTAAAATATTCGAATATTAAAAATCAAGCATTGAAATTCGAATGGGATTATAGAGGAAAACTGACAGCCCTACGATCTATACGATTCGTTGATATATACAACATTTTAAAAACAATTCTAAAAAAATGAATGAACTTGCTTCTCGACCATTCCATTAACTCATTGGCTGCCATGGACGAGTTAACTCGTCGAATTCTGCCAGTGCTCACACTGCCAACGACGAGTTTAAAAAATGATGAAAAATGGCAGTCTGGGCTTTTTTTGGTGGAATATACTCTAGCAGTTAAAGAGTTAAGAAAGAGAAAGTTGGTTATTGGTTGTAAATATCAGTTTCAATATATTTCCGGTGAATTGCCCAACCCTACTCTCTGTCCATACATCATGAGTCTGTCTGTCTGTCTTGTCTAACATGTGTGTGTCTCTCTCTCTCCTGCAGGCTCGTTGGAGTCAGCTATTATCTTATGGAGGGGTTGAAAGTTTGAGTGTAGAGCAGCTGGTGGTGACTCTGTGCTGTTGGCTCAGTGAGGTGGCCTCAACGCTGTCACATCATCAAGACATTCTACGCAGGTACCTAGTTTATATATCAGCGCTGTCATGCCGGGCAGAAACCTTGTATGTCCAAAACTGTTCTTTCACTGCTCTTTCCTCAGCACTCTTGTATGATCAAATAGAGCATTAAACAATGCAAAAAGGTTTAAATGTGGAGATACAATGTTTCTGGCCAACAGCAATGATATACAGTATGTACTGTGTGTGTGTGTGTGTGTGTGTGTGTGTGTGTGTGTGTGTGTGTGTGTGTGTGTGTGTGTGTGTGTGTGTGTGTGTGTGTGTGTGTGTGTGTGTGTGTGTGTGTGTGTGTGTGTGTGTGTGTGTGTGTGTGTGTGTGTGTGCGTGTGTACGTGCGTGGTCATCACGCATTTTGCAAAAGATCTGAAAAATCTTTGAACTGGTTTTGGTTATTTAAGCCAGATTTAGAATCTTCAGGTATGAATAGCATAATAAATATATCAGTTCAACGCACAACATATTTTTCCAAAGATACATTTTGTGCTGAGAAAGTGTTAAATTCCTTGTCAAAACTGCAGCTTCAATTCTCAGAACTTTCAGATGAACATAATTCATTAAGGTGTACTCAATATAAGATATTTTGTAGCTCTGATCCTGTACTTTGATCACCTTCATTTCAATTAACTCTAATTTCCATGATGACCCACTTCGTTCCGCCAGGTCATTCGCCATGGTGTCTGCTACGCCCGGGAAGCTGGAGCCAGTGGCAGCCAATGAGATGATCCAAACTCTTGCCCAAGCTCTGATTGACTGACCTGCTAGAGGCCCTGAGACAGAGACCGTGTGGGAGAGACAGACAGTAGAACAGCTGAGAGACAGACAGTAGAAGAGACAGACAGTATGACAGCTGACGGCTCTTTTTGACTACAAAGGGTAACCCAGAACGTTCCTTAACCTGGACCTTTTCCAGAACACGCGGTTTTCTGTGACGGTTTTTTGTTTGCGTTTCCATTATAACCAGAACCAGGGAGGTACTTTATAAATAATACTAGTTTAAAAAAGGAAGAATCATTCTATAAGCTTACAACTCAACGATCTGCTATATTCGCAGTTTTTGAATCAGTTTTGTTTTTTAAAGGAGTAGTTCACCCAAAAATGACTTATTTTCTATCAATTACACACCCCATGAAGCCTTGAATTCATGGAGATTCTTTTGTTTTTATCGCATTCCTGAGCCAATAATTCTATGACCGGCGGGGTCTGAGTCTCCTACTGTACCTTGTAGAAGAGTCTCCTACTGACCTGGTCATCAAATTATTGGTTCAGGAATGCAACAAAAACTAAAACATCTCTATGAATTCAAGGCTCCGTGGGGTGTGTAATTGATAGAAAACTGTCATTTTGGGGGTGAACTATCCATTTAAGTACAATTTATGAGTTGTGTGAGAGTTGAGCAAATTAGGTTCTGAGAACCTTATCTGAAACTGAGCCACAGAGAGAGTAGGAGAGACAGACAGGAAAGCAGAGAGACATTGAGGTATACAAGCTTTAGTTCTTAAAATCAATCAGAGAGACATTGAGGTATACCAGCTTTAGTTCTTAAAATCAATCATACTAGATATAGAAGAGAATCTCCACAGGCATGTCGGGATGTTTGCTGCTGTTGAACAGAACTGAATCACTTCCTTAATCCATCAAGACCGGGAAATCATCTGTCATTTTAGATTTCTTTGGCTATTCAAAAAATAGCAGATATACAAGCTCATAGCACTGAGCTTGTAGATCCGCTATTTTTGAAAGAATCGTGAAAATGTGTGCAAATCTTTGAATTTTAAAGCAAGCATTTTTAACTCAAATCTCTGCTTCTGGGGATTCTACAAATGTCTTCTAAATCCTAACGGTTTATTTTTTTTTTGCTATAATATCAGTGGTTCTCAAACCCTTTTCATGTCACCCCTAAAATGATATGTATTTGGTAGCGAATCCCCATCTCAAAATATGTTGTTGCAGAGACCCCCCAAGATTTGAGTAAAAAGATGTCGCTTTAAAAAATAAATAAATATATGTATATATTCAAAGATCTGCACAATTTTTCAAAAATAGCAGATCTACAAGCTCTTAGCAGAAATGTCTGGGTGCACCAGACATTTCACCAACACACAACAATCGCAAAACACACATGTCCTGGGTGTTGGTACATCATTGTGTATGTGTATGTGTAATCTCTTTGCTGGTTATACTTTACAGACCTGATGACATGCTGTGTCAGGGTGTGGGTGGTGTACTGCAGAAATCTGCACAACCACGGTCTTATATTGTCACAGGGAGCTGACCAGTGTTTCATCTATGGTTTGTAAATATATATTGTTTCAGTTGTTTTATAAAGAATATTAAACATGCTGCTATACTGACATTGTGTGAAAATGTAATTGAATTTTCCTCTTTGTTGTGGTCATTTAGCTGATAGTTTTGCAGTGTGACAGACAGTAGAAGAACAATTCACTACAAGCTCAAATTATTACAGTTAAGTAAACAGTGTTTTTAGCGTTCTTCAAGAGAAGAACGATTAAAAGTCAGTGCTCAGCTTCAATCTGTAATCGCCTTAAGTCACCTTAAGAGTATATCAAGGATTAAAGGACATGTCTCAGCAGGATTTGGAACGTGTCCGTGCATTCATGTTCAGTAGACTTGACTATTGTAAGGGCAGGTACACACTGCAGGACATTAGGTCCGATATTGCTGTCGCCGACCTTTTTTGGCGCTCGCCGACAAAACTTCCCGATCTGACGCAGATCGGCCTTTGATCGGCGAGATAATGCTCGCTGTGTGTGAAAGGCTCCGCGACACGATGTGGCCGCGATTCTCCGCTCTGCGACGGCTTTCCGACCGTTTTCAGATAACTAATCTGTTAGATATTCAGATGCGTCCCAGACAGGACAGCAGAAAATATCATACAATATGAAAGGATCTGCGATCACCTTGCGATGAGATGAACGCTACAGCCAATGAGAGCACATTACAGTCACCGTGGCTATGGAAGGTCTGTGGACCTGACCACAACAAACAGATTCTCATCATCCCCCGCATAGTTACCGCCCAGTCCTGTATTAAGTTAAACATTATTATAAAACAGAATGAGTGAGAGAGCGTGCTAGAAGAGGGGCTGTTTATTTGAGACTATTGCACAGAGATAGAGAGAGAGAAAGACACAGAGAGCGAGCGATCTGTGTGTGTGTGTGTGTGTGTGTATGTGTTTGTCGTCTGTGAGTGAGTGTTGCCAGATTTTGCGAGAGAAATAAGCAACCAGGTTTGTGAAAACAAGCCCAACAAAAGCGACTATGAGCACTTTAAGCCTATATACAAATACATTGGATACTTGAAAATAGACGATCTACAAGCTCACGTTGTAGATAGGCTATTTTTAAAGAAGAAATGTTGGGGGCGGGGGGGGTTGTGGAATATTTACAAAATCCACACAGATCTTGTATGGGGGTCTATGGCACAACATATTTTCAGAAGGGGGAGGTCTGCGCCTCTGTGGACAATTAATTATTATTATTAATTTGGGGGTCCTTGCCATGAAAATGTTTGAGAACAACTGGTTCAAACAACATTAGGAAACAAGGCCAAAAAAGTCTACTACACTTTCAAGCAACTTTACAGAAAAACAATCCCAAAGTCGCTTATAATAAGCGGACATGGCAACTCTGTCACTGACCGCTTCTGCGCTCTTGACGTGCGAGAGAGAGAGAGCGAGAGAGGAGGGAGAGGGAGAGAGGCATATCGTGGGATACGTCGATTAAAATGAATTGGAATAAACACAAATGTATGTATTGGGTCTGACTCTGGAGATGGCATCCTAGTGAACTATCCTACAGTGTGTCAGCCCTTGTCGGGGATCAATCGTGTTGTGAAGACCACAACGATATTATGACAGCCGATTTCAAGAAATAAACTCCTGCAATGTGTAATGCTTCACGATCAGATGACTCCCCGACCACTTAAAGGTCCTGCAGTGTGTACCTGCCTTAACAGTGTCTTTACAGGTTTCTCAAAATGATCATACAGCTGCAGTTGATTCAGAGTGCTGCTACTCAACTTAGTAGAAAGTGGATCATATCACTCCAGTTCTTAGATCTTTACACTGGCTCCCTGACCTGTCTGTCAAAGAATAGATTTCAAAATACTGTTAGTTTATAAAACATTGAATGGTTTAGGGCCAAAATACATTTCTGATTGTTGTGCTATAATATGAAACATCCAGACCTCTCAGGTCTTCTGGGACAGACAGGTTTGATTAATTGATTACTTCATTATCCGTTTACAAACAGTACATACAGTACATAAGTACAGTTATGCAAGCAATCCTAAAAGGATAACACAAAAAAGCCTTGATGGCTTGTTTCCAGTCCTAAATATAGAAGAGAATCTGCACAGGCCTGGAATCGGGAGCTAAACGTTGAGAAGCAGTGTTCAGTTTTTATTGCATCACACATCTTGAACAAACTCCAAGAAAACTGCAGGTCTGCCACAACTTCTTTTAAGTCAAAGCTGAAGACTTTTCTGTTTGCCGCTGCCTTTTACTGAGGATTTGGATGTCTTGTGCTGCCCTGTACTGTTACTCTCATATTTGTTTTCTGATTTAGTTTAACTTATTGTTTTATTTTTGCACTCGCTCTCAATGCTGTCTTAATGTTCAATAATGTGTGCAGAACACTTAGAATTGCCTTGTTTAAATGTGCTATACAAATAAACTAAAGTAATAAATTAGGGGAGCCCTGGGCTGTCCTATCCCCTCTCCACTATACGGATTTGAAAATCTCAAGACTTTGGGACAGAGCTGGGCCATCGGGTGTATGAGGAACATGGCTCCTTAATGAGGAGGTCAGACTTCACCACAGAGATTTTGCTGTTGTTAGTTTGGACTCTCTCCTGTGACCAATCCGGTGTGGTTAAACCTGTCAGGGTCAATCGCCACCAGAATAGGACCCAGGATCACTGAATCACTAAGCCTCTCCACCACGGCAAGGTCACAGCAAAAGGAGAGGAAGGTGGCCCTTAAAAGGGCCGTTGGGGGGGGGGGGGGGGGAGTCGGTGCAGGGTCTTGAGATGATGAATCATTCATTCATGATGGAGGAATATGATGGAGGCTGCTCATATTCCTCCATGATGGAAGAATATGATGGAGGCTGCTCATATTCCTCCATGATGGAATATGATGGGGAATATGGTGGAGGCTGCTCGAGAGAAAAGAAGGCGGCCACAAGAGACTCATATTCCTCCATGATCTCCACCTTCTCCTCCTGAATGGCCTCCAATTCATCCACCTTCTTCTCCCACTCTTGCAGAGTCTCTTGCAGAGTCTCCTTCTGCTCCACCTTGCGGAGAGAAAAGAGGTCTGCCACAAGAGACTCCCATTCCTCCATCCTCTCCTCCTTCTCTTCCTCAATGGCTTCCCACTCATCCTCCTTCATCCTCCACAACTCCCTGCTCTCCTCCATCTCCACCAGGTCTGACCACAACAGTGTAACTACAGCCATAATAATGGATCAGTCGTCTTCTCTGTTGCTTAGGTTCTGTTCTTTCTCTGTGACAAGAAAGAAGGAATGAACTTTTAACGTCCTGTAGACGCTTTATATACTGTTGGGCTTGTGTATAGTGTTGTCATGGCGACATCTCCACACGGCCGAAAGCACGTTGTTTCTGTTGATAATCTGAAATGACGTCACGTGCTGTCAACGGTCAACCCCCTATGTAACAGTGGCCTATTATTTCCCTTCTTTCTTTCTTTCTTTCTTTTTATGCTGCCGTTAGCTTGCAAGCTAGCGCTGCTGTTTTGTTGCACATTTTATCCTCCGCAGTGAACCAGTACTGTAGACGCTTTATATACTGTTGGCTGCCCGTTGCCCATTGGCTAATGCTTTGTTTCTTTCTGCAAACACTAGGCTTGTGTATATGTGTGTGAAAGCACGTTGTGACTGTTTCCAGTTCAATAATATGCATGATGACGTGTTGTATGTCAACGGTCAACGTCAACCTAATAATACATAATTGAAATCGATCACAGATCAAGATTCCCCAGTCTCACAAAAGGACACGAGCAATACATGAACATGGCCACAAGATAGCGCCAGACACAAAGCAACGCCCAGGGTTTCCAGGTTACGCCCATGGTGACGTCAGTGTTGGCTGTGCGTGCTGACGTCACCTTCCCGGAAGTGTAACCTGCGTCCCTTCTTCATTTCCGCAGCTCAGCTGATGTTTGTCAACATCATTGATAGAAAAGCACATAACACTAAAACAGGGCAGATCTTCGGTTATAAAGGGGTTATTAGAGGTTTATAACCATGAATGTGACTCTAGCAGTGAAGCAGTATGTCTCCAAGATGATTGAGAACAGCGGGCCTGGAATGAAGGTTCTGCTCATGGATAAAGAGACGGTGAGGACATGTATTTATTAATGTCATGTCCTTTTTTATTTTGTATTAATGTCATGGCCCTTTTCTGATTAATGTCATGTCTTTATTTTGTCAATGTCATGTATTTATTTTAATATTTTCAGTCCTTAATACCAGTCCTGTAAAGTAACTAAGTACATTTCCTCAAGTGCTGTACTTAAGTAAAGAAATGTAGTACTTTTTCCACCACTGCTTAATACCACAAAAACCTGTCCTCAGTTTAGCTGGTTTGATTCAACTGTAATCCTTCGTTTGATCAGTCTAATCCGTGATTTGTGACTAGTTTTAAACTCACTGCTTTTTCATACATCATTGATTCTCAACGCTTTTCATTTCAAGGACCTCCAGTTTGATATACATTAGACCAGTGGTTCTCGAACTTTTTTATGTCAAGGACCCCCAAATTGACACTTATTACCCCGCGGACCCCCATTTGAAAAAATAAGCCAGGGACCCCAATAAGAGAAGGTTTTTACGGCTCTCTAGCAGTGATTCTCAACCATTTTAATTTCAAGGACCCCCAGTTTAACATGCATTAGGCTACGGACCCCCATTTTAATGCCATTTATACCTCTGGGACCCCAATTCATATTGTAAAATCAATGTTAATTTAACTCTGAGAGTGTACAAATGGAACCAAATGGACCCGTCAGGGTTTGGTTCCATTTGTACACTCTCAGAGTTACAGACCCACAAGGGTCCATTTGGCTCCTATAAATCATTTAGCTGGGGACCCCCTGGTATCCCCTCAAGTACCCCTGGGGGTCCCCGGACCCCACTTTGAGAACCAATGCATTAGACGGTCTAATGCATTGGTTCTCAAAGTGGGGGGTAGGTAGAGAAAAAAATCTCGCCTGCCCTAAATGTAATTTCTGGGAAAGCCACTGATTAGACCACAGACCCCCATTTGTCACAGTTATTATTATTATTTAATCTAAATCTTTAAAACATAATTGTAAAATTCCCACTGCTGCTGTTAATTTAACAAATTCCATCTGTACACTCTCAGAGTTGCAAACCCATAAGGGTCCAGTTGGTTCCTGTCCGTCATTTAGCTGGGGACCCACCGTCCGGGACCCCCTCAAACATCCCTGGGGGTCCCTGCCCAGCCCCAGACCCCTCGTTGAGAGCCAGTGGGTTATGAATTAAAACCTGTTTATGTTGATGGTTAATAGGATAGAAGAAAGATGACATGCACTTTGAAACTGTTAAAGTAAGATCATGTCTTGTTTTATGATTGATTATTCATTCTTATTATTATAACGTGTGTGTGTGTGTGTGTGTGTGTGTGTGTGTGTGTGTGTGTGTGTGTGTGTGTGTGTGTGTGTGTGTGTGTGTGTGTGTGTGTGTGTGTGTTCCAGACCAGCATAGTGAGTGTGGTTTACACTCAGTCAGAGATCTTGCAGAAGGAGGTGTATCTGTTTGAGAGGATCGACTCTCAAAACAGAGACAACATGAAGCATCTCAAAGCTCTCTGCTTCCTGCGTCCCACCAAGGTACTTACTGTGTGTGTGTGTGTGTGTGTGTGTGTGTGTGTGTGTTGTAGCACTAAACCCATTGAGACCTGAAGCCGATTCTACATGTCTCCTAAATCCCAACAGTATTCTGAAAAAGTATGTTTCTATATTAGTGGTGCTCAATACTTTTCATGTCAAGGGCCCCCAGAATTATATGTATTTGGCCGCGGATCCCCATCTCAAAATATGTTGTTCCAGGGACCCCCAGAAGCAAAGATTTGAGTTAAAAATGTTCGCTTTAAAAATATATATATATTCAAAGATTTGCACACATTTTCACGATTTTTCAAAAATAGCAGATCGGTGCCGCGCTATGAGCTTGTATATCTGCTATTTTTGAATAGCCAAAGTGTAACATCATGCTTTTTTTTTTTCTCAGGTACTTTGTAAATATGTATATAACTTGTTTCTGGCCTTCTATTGTTCTCTGTTGATCTCCTTCCCACTTAACCCCCTACCCCTCTTCTTTTTCTCTCTCCCCACTCTTCTTTCTACGGAACTTAACGTTGCGATGGGAGTGTTGTACAAAAACGAATTTCACCCACTTTTTTACCTTGTAAACCTGTGATGTGACAATAAACCTGATTCTGATTCTTTAGCTCAAATAAAAAAAAGATGCGTTCCAGGTCTTAATGGGTTGATGCACCTCTGCATTAAGTGTCTTGATCAGGGACACTTTTAGACACATGTGCTGCGTTCACACTGGCAGATACAAAAGATACAAAGCCACACAGCATATTTGTAGCTTTGTATCTTTGTAGCTGAAGTTGAAACCAGCTCAACTTTTTTGTAGCGGTTATAGCTTTTGTAGCAGCTACAAACGTCGGATGTATCTTTGTATCTTCACGTCACTGGCTTCCATTGAAGAAAAGAATGGTAGCCTGTATCTTTGTAGCTGACAGTGTGAACGCAGCAATAAACTGGGTGGACTGGGGGTCCGGGTGGGTGAACCAGTCGGTGACGTTCTGTTTACCAGGCGACCTCTCTCTCTACCCACTCAGTTTCTGCCGCCGGATTCAGGCGGATGGTAGACTACTAGACATCAGGCCGGGTTTCATGTTAGTGGACGAGAGCAGGACGGTACAATGATATGAGGTCACAGTAACGGTAGACAACAAGGCCACAAGTTGGAATGGAATTTACAAGCGGATGTGTAGCGGCGGTTACGTAGCTCCCTCACACAAGGACAAAAACATGCTGTGGCCTTAACCTGAAGTGTGTGTACTGTATGTGTGTGTGCGTGTACACATGGGTGTGGGAGGGTGGTCCACGCTATGTCTAAGGTTGTAATTTCTATTTAATCCCTTGGTGGCTGGTGTTTGTTCATAGGAATCACCATAGAAATGTATTTCTACTGTAAACTATTGCACCAACTCTCCTCTCTTATTCTATTCTATTGTGTGTCCTACAGGAGAATGTTGAGAGCTTGATCCAGGAGTTGAGAAGACCCAAATACAGTGTTTACTTCATCTGTAAGCACGCTCTATTTTCTTCTACGGGCTGCAACTAAACCTTATTGATTATTGCCTGTATCTGTTGTGCAATCTGTCTATGTGATTTTGATTTTCATCACTGTTATCTGAACCCAAACACATCTTGAAATATCTGTGTATACCCAGCAGTCAAAAACACAACTTTACATTATATAATATGGAACAAAAACAAACATTGGCATTGTTGGTTGAATTGAGACACTAATATTATGATATAGTGTAATATAATGATCATATAGTATATAGTATAGTAGAACATACTATATGATAATAATGATATATATTTTGCTACTGTTTGATTACAGACTTCAGTAATGTCATCAGTAAAAGTGAGATCAAGACGTTGGCGGAGGCTGATGAACAGGAAGTGGTTGCAGAAGTACAGGTGAGGAGACACACGCACACACACGCACACGCACGCACACACACACACACACACACACACACACACACACACACACACACACGCACGTAACTCATAACAATATGTATTGTGTTGTGTATTCTATTGACTGTGTATTGTTGTTGTATTTACTGTGTTTATTATATTAGATATTGTGATGTGTATTATAGCTGTGTATTGTATTAACCATGTGCATTGTATTAACAGTGTGCATTGTGTTGTGTATTTTGTTAACATTGTATATTATGTTGTGTATTGTGCATGGATTAAAGTTCTCAATTGATTCCAGTAATTTGGATTCTATAGAAGCCAGCATGTCTTCTATGAAAGCATGTCGTGCACAAAAAAATAGCCAATCTATCATCTATTTTTGGTTATTTTAAGATGAAAGAGTATTTGAAGTGGTCAAACTAGCAATAGAATACATGTTCAGAAACATCTTCCATAAACATGAATTGTCTCAAAAAAAGCAAAGTATCATAAAAGCAAAGGGGAAATAATCTGTGATTTGTTCAACTGGTTGACTGTATGTAGAACAGCAGCAACATAGGTTTAGAATAATGATAATACCTAAACATAACCAGACCATTTTCAGTCATGAGATTTTATGTTGCTTTATTCCATGATTGTGTTAACAGTGTGTGCATCATGTGTTGTAGGAGTTCTATGGAGACTTCATTGCAGTGAATCCTCATCTGTTCTCTCTCAACCTACAAGGAGTGACCAGGGTAATGTCACACGGCTGTACAATCACTCACAAATGACTCTCGCTACACATTCACAAGCTGCATCGTATGACGAAGTATAAAATGGGGTTGTTGGGAAGTTGTTTATCACATTAAACCCTGTTCTTGGCATGTCGTAATAGGGGAAGATTAGGCCAAAATAGGTGAACATTCAACAAAAATAGCTGATCTACCAGCTGACAACATGTTGCGTCGTGATGCATCGTGAGCTTGTAGGTCGGCTAGTTTCAGAAAAGAGCTTTGGTTTATCTGTGAAAAAAGGACGGGGCAAGTACAGGTTAAGTCGTAAACTGACAAAAAGTTGATGGTTAAAACACTTTTATACAATCATTCAGTAATGCTCCTTTATTTACGTTATTTATGTGCAGTCCAAATAAAAATACATTTTCCACAAAATCACAATAACATGATCCTAGTCTTTAACCCATTAAAACTGGGAAAGTATCATTTTAGATTTGAGATATTTATCGTCTCTGTTGGGTGGAAACCTCATATGTCCAAAACTCTCAAGCATTCAAATTCAAAATCATCAAAAGTAGCACATCTACAAGCTCGAAACGCGTAGTAGATCTGCTACTTTTGATGCTTTTGTGTGACGCTGTAGTATGATCAAGTAAGGGATCTTTGTCTGAAAGGTTTAAGGTTAAACACTTTGAACCTGGGCTCCCTATTTTGGGCAAGTCATATAGGTAGATGTTTTCAAAGATCTTGTGTGTGTTCAGGGTCGTAGCTGGGAGCCGTCCATGTTGATGAGGTCCACTCAGGGTTTGACATCCGTCCTTCTGGCCTTGAAGAAATGTCCCATGATCAGATACCAGCTGTCCTCTGACTTGACCAAGAGACTGGCTGAGAGTGTTAAGGTAACACACAAGACATACACACACACACACACACACACACACACACACACACACACACACACACACACACACACACACACTTAGACACACACTCAAATATACACACGCCACACAGATGTTGAAATGTGTGTGTTTCTTCCCCTAGCAAATCATCACTAAGGAGTATGAGTTGTTTGACTTCAGAAAGACAGAGGTTCCTCCTCTACTGCTGATCCTCGACCGTAGCGATGATGCCATCACCCCTCTGTTGAACCAGGTAAACACGCTAAAAACATGTTAATATCACCCTTCTGTTGAACCAGGTAAACATGCTAAAACATGTTAATATCACCCCTCTGTTGAACCAGGTGAACACGCTAAAAACGTGCTAATATCAACCCTCAGTTGAACAAGGTAGACACGATAAAAACATGCTAATATCACCCCTCTGTTGAACTAGGTAAACACGCTAAAACATGCTAATACCACCCCTCTGTTGAATCAGGTGAACACGCTAAAATATGCTAATATCACAACCCTGTTTAACCAGGTAAACGCGCTACAGACACGATAAAACATGCTAATATTAATCCTCTGCTGAACCAGCTAAACATGCTAAAAGATCTCATGAAGTCAAGTTGATTCTAGTTGTTTTTTTCATACAGTCCTCTAATGGATTACAAATGCTGGTGCATGTATGAAAATACGAATTTGACCCACTTCTTCACACCAAACTTGTGATGTGACAATAAAGCTGATTCTGGACATACCATGTGAGGTGATAGTGTGTTTCTGTATGTTTTGTCGTACTGCCTTCTAGTGGACATACCAGGCCATGGTCCATGAGCTGCTGGGTCTCAACAACAACAGAATCGATCTGTCCAGAGTCCCTGGAATCAGCAAAGACCTGCGGGAGGTTGTCCTGTCTGCCGACAACGATGAGTTCTACGCTAACGTACGCAACGTCTTTAACATGGTTCTGCTTTATGTGTTCATTCTGCACGATCGTGTATAGATCTATGCTCATATTATTTTGTGTGTGCGTGTGTGCGTGTGCTACGTGCGTGTAGAACCTCTATTTGAACTTTGGCGAGATCGGCAGCAACATAAAAAACCTGATGGAAGATTTTGCGAAGAAAAAACCCAAAGGCGAGCAGAGACTGGAATCCATCTCTGATATGAAGGTAATACAGAGCCAGACATGCAGACAGACAGACAGACAGACAGACAGACAGACACAGTCAGCTTTAATTTGTCTCTCCATGATTACCACAAAAGTGCAATATGTTACTTATATAGATACTTTCAATGCATACTGAAATACATGCACATGACAGTGGATGCTAGGCCAAAAAGACTTTAGGAAAGTAAGCCCGCACTCCAACTGCATGGTAAAGAGCAACATCATTTGAAAGAGTTTGACAACGTTTCGATCCAAGATGGCTCTTCTTCAGGTCAGGTAAATTAACCTGAAGAAAATCCATCGCTGATCGAAACGTTGTCAAACTCTTTCAAATGAATTTGCTCATTACCATGCAGTCAGAGTGCTGGCTCTACTTTTCTAAATGCTATTGATCAGGGGTCTTCAACAGCGGGTCCGGGACCCCTAGGAGGTCCTCAGAGATACTGCAGGGGGGCCTCCAAATCCTTGTGTGATAGGAACTTTATTTTTTTATTTATACATTAATCACTTGAACCTTTAAGCTCACGATGTGTCATAGACGCGTTGTGAGCTTGTAGATCTGCTATTTTCAGCGAAGAGGTTTGGTGTACAGGGAAATGAGAGCAGACCCTTAGTACCGAGCCAAAGGTACACAAAGTATTGAGGGTTTTCTTTAACACATTGAACATGAATCCAGTATGTAGTGGGGATCCCTGCTTTATCTCTCTCTCAGCTAAGGGGTCCTTGGCCTGGAAAAAAACACTGCTATAGATATCAAAAGAGCTTCACAAGAACAATGATGGGGGGAACACAGGGTCACATGACTGTGTGTGTCCCCTGCAGGCGTTTGTAGACAACTACCCTCAGTTTAAGAAGATGTCTGGCACGGTGTCCAAACACGTCACGGTGGTGGGAGAGCTGTCTCGTCTGGTGTCAGAGAGACAGCTGATGGAGGTGTCAGAGACGGAGCAGGAACTGGCCTGTCAGAATGACCACTCCAGCGCACAGCAGGTACTCGCGCACACACACACACACACACACACACACACACACACATATATATACACGCACGCACACAATAGATTGCAGTGTGGCAGACACACATGCCAGATGAGATATTTATTTATTAATCCCCGCAGAGAAATTGAGGCTGTTACAGCAGCATAATGTGATAAAATAAATAATCTACCAGACAAATAGAAACACAACAGACACAGATGGGACATAATCGCACAAGACCAGGGCCGACACAGGACCATATGCATTGAGGGAGAGAGTTCTTATTAGGGTTTAACAGCGGGATTCCCGGGATACGGGAATCCCGGGAATCCCGAGGTTATTTACCTCAAAAATGAATAGTATTCATTTTTGTTAGAAATGAATACTAATTAGTAGAAAGGCCTATCTACAGCGCGGAGGAATAACTATTATAATTAGCCAAGTTACTTGCCGCGTTGCCGACCAGGGCAGGGTCCCATCGTCCCGTTGTGAACCATATGGGACGCACTGAATGTAACAGTAATGAACAAAATAAAACACAAGTGGCCGTGATGCCCCATGCCTGCCCTGCGCACGATGATTTCACCGTTTCCTCTGCTGTCAATACGATACGGTAGACACCAGTTGACTTGTTGAGATTCAACATCAAGTGAAACGCTGCATAAACAGTGGGTAGGTTTGATTTCAAGCCTATATTCCAGCTTAAAATGCGCGCAAGCCCAGCAATGCTTTTGATAGAGAGAGAGGAGAGACCGGAGAGCTGGAGAGAGAGAGCAAGAAAGAGCGCGTGCGAGAGAGAGAGAGAGACAAAGTATTAGACCGATGTGGTCCGATTTTTTAATCATCATTAATGTAGCCTACCCTACCAAGTACCAACACTTGCATTTTAGAACGTTCAAACTACCATTTACTAGAACTAGTAGAACAAGTGAACAGCACAACAGCTGTCTGTCTCATTGACTGTCAGTGGCAGCGCATGCATGTGCACGTCAAAATCACACTACAAAACCCGACATTTGATCAACAACAAAATATAGATGAATACATTTGACAACATACAGCCAACATCCCAAAATGGAGTCTTAATGTCCAGCAAGTAGCCTAGCCTAATATACATTAATAACTGCAAACAAATTACAAGTTTAGGCTATCAAATCAATATCCTACAAAAGTAGAGATAAGCTGTGACCTCACCGGCGCTCTGATGGACAATAAATAAATAATCATTTTGCAAACAACATCCATGTTCTGTTCTCTTGTCAATAATGATACAAATGGAACGTTTATTTCAGAAGCTAGAGTTTGACATTGTTTGAGTGCGTTTTGGGTGCACAGCGCAGCTCCTCGTTTAAGGTAATTGTCTTCACCCGCTGCTGCGCAACAGGGCAGATCTCCGCCAGGGCACTATATTATATTTATATATTATATTTATTTGATTAAAAAAATCAACTTAAGTCATTATTAGTGCAAGTTCATAGGTGGACACAATAGGGACATTTGGGCACCTCGATTTAAAATTGGCTATTTAAGTATCTACATATAAATGCATTTTAGTGGGCATTTTTCTTTTTTTTTTTACCCTTTAACGGGAATTCCCGGGAAGCCCGGGAAAAGGTCTGAAAATTCCCGGGAATTAAAATTAGATATTTCCCGGAAAATGTTAAACCCTAGTTCTAATGCATTATGCAGTCTGATGGCAGTTGGCATGAAAGAGAGTCTGTACCGCTCCGTATGCATATACGGGGGGAAAGTGAGCATCTGGGCTGAAGGTCCTATCCTGCAGCTCGCCATAGAGTGGATGGGAAGGGTTAACCAGGGTGGCGTTTAGTTTGTCCCTAATCCTCCTCTCTGCGACTGACTGCAGCCCTTCCATTCGGAAGCCAACAACAGAGCTGGCCTTCTTTATGATTTTATTGAGCTTGTTCAGCTCCCAGGCCTTGATGCCACCTCTCCCAGCATACCACTGCATAGAACAGAAGGATACTACACTGACATCCAGTGGTGTAAAGTAACTAAGTACATTTACTCAAGTACTGTACTTAACATTGACTGCCATGGACGAGTTAACTCGTCGAATTCTGCCAGGGCTCACACTGCCAACGACGAGTTTTTTCACACAGAACCAGGAGATAACGTGATCCAAAGATTTATTGCTCCATTCACTTCCTGGTTAACTTATTACTTAAAAATCCTGTATCTCGGATCCTGTGTTGTTGTTTTTTTTAATTATGTATTCTGTGAAATTAAAAAATTGCTGGCAGTCTGGGCGTTATTTAGTTGTATATACTCTGGCAGTTAAAGAGTTAGTTACAATTTTGAGGTACTTATACTTTATTGGAGCATTTCCAATTGTCTATATTTCTATTCCAGTACATCTCAGAGGAAAATATTGTACTTTTTACTCCACTACAATTATTTGAAAACTTTAGTTTCTAGTTACTTTGCAGTTATAAATTACTAGAGTTTCGGGGGGCTACGCCCCCCTCAACCCCAGCCGCGCACGGGGCCCAGCGTGGCCGTGTGTATATTGGGGGACCCAAATCGCCGGAGTGAAACTGTGGAAAAGTTTTTTTGAAAAAGGAAAAAATTTGAAGAAATAATATTTGTTATGTTTCAGGGGGTCCACAGGGGGTCCGCGGACCCCCTGATGGTCCACTGACCCCCTGTGGAGTGTTGGGACGCGCGGGGACACCCCTGGAACATTGCGGACCATTTTGGTGTTTTTTTTTTTTCATGAAGGTGGTTGCTTGTTTCTGGCGCAGGCTGTGCAAACCTGGCAACCCAGGCATGCTGCCGCACGTTTAAGTGGCGTAGCGGCATGAGGGTCAGTGGGGCCGTGGCTCGGTCAGTGAAGACCCTGTAGTGCGGATGATATGTGGCATAGAGGGGCAGATTGTAAATCCACAGAGGAAACATCCGTGGGCTACCATTGGTTCAGCGATGTGTGCGGTCGCCCTGCGGCCCCTCCTCCTCCACCAATGTGCAGTATTGAGAGCCCTGACGTCACAACAATTGGAGCGATGGGCACTGCACTGTGGTTGGTTAGGGTACACCTAGGGCCCAGGTAGAACCCAGTTAAAGCCTGCATGGGCAAACCCAGTTAGGACCCGCCTTGGTCCCACATAAACATGGCTAGTTGGGGCCCACCTAAGGGCCAGGTAGAAGCTACTTATAGCCTGCATGGGCATCGCAGTTGGGACTGAAGTGGATGCCGCTGACATTGCTGACATGGGGTCCATATGGTTTAGCCCACCTTGAAACCATATGGGAACTACGCTGGCATGCTGGCTGTAATGCAAACGCTGCATCATACCTGCAGTGTGTAGTTTGATGTTGTGTGTGTAGCAGATATACCTGCAGTCTGTAGATCAGTGGTTCTCAACCTGGGGGTCGCGACCCCCAGGGGGGTCGGCAAATAATTTGGGGGGGTCGCCAGATTTTTTGGTGAATTAAAAAAAAAAAAAAAAAAAAAAGTTTGTTTTTATTTATTTTTTTACAAAATATTTTTTTATGTTATCATTAATTCATGTTTTATCAGTTAATTTACTCAATTTACCCCCTTTTTGCAAAAATGTTTTGATAATAAACAATTATCAAATAACCTATTATAATTAAATAACCTTCGCGCGCGCGAACGGGACCGCTCGCACGCGCGAACGGGACCGCACGCGTGCATGCGGGGGGTCGCGGGAAATAATATCATTATTTTGGGGGTCACGGCCTGAAAAGGTTGAGAACCCCTGGTGTAGATCAATGTCCATAGGAAAGTCAATGCCCAGCAGTGTTTTTTTTCCCCAGCAGAGTTTCTAGTGTCTCTGTGTCTGTCTGGAAGAGGTTGCACATGAACTCTGCAGCCGCACTGAGGCGCTCCAACACAAACACTCTGACATTAAGCTGCTTCACACAACAAACATCAGCACCACGCTGCTGTTTGTCCAAAAGACACAATATCTCCTCTCCCACCGACGTCATGTGTTCATTTGTCGACAGCCGTACAGACTCCTTTTGACACATTTTACGTCGTTTATCCAGCTCTCACTGACTCTCCACATCGGGCTGTTATTTTGCTGCGATCAAGTCAACGATGTGAGAGATTAGCTATCACAGACGGACGGACAGGGGGTGAAACATAGTCTTGCGCCATGCCTTTCGGCCTGGCGGAGACAATTAAAAACCGAAAGTAAAGGAAATGGCCATTTCTGCAACAGAAGTAGTCAATAAACTATGCTATGAAAACATGGGCCACATTGGCAAAGAATGTAAGAAAGAGGCAAGCATGTAGAAAATAGCCGATCTCCAAGCTTACAAAGCCTCTCAACGTGAGGCGTTTCGAGCTTGTAGATCGGCTATTTTCACAATATTTACTTGTGGAACGGAGTCAAACTGAATGGGGGGGTCCCAGATCAAGTACGTGTATTTGGGGGGGGGGGGGGGGGGGGGGGGGGGGGCGGCGTGAAAGGGTTGATAAACACTGCTGTAATCGGAGCGAAATTATCTGAAATTACTACATGACCATAATGCAGGCTAACATGCGTTGCACGGGGCGGTCCTGCCATTACGTTAGTTACTGTAGTTGCTGTGGAGCTACGTAGTTCTCCAGAAGACACACACAAACATACACCATCTACAATGGACGAACTGAGCAGCAATATAGACATTCACCACACGAACGTGCATTGTTGACAAAGTGATTGCACAGCCGCTGCAGGCATGACAACCAGGTTGGCGTTAGCGACATGGCAGCTATCACAGCCCCCTGTCCGTCGTGCTGCAACTGCCTGTGATGGCTACAGCAGTAACAGCAAGCTGTCTGCGATGCCATTGTCTGGAGACTGCTCTTAGCGTGACACGACCAATGAGAGTGAGCGCTGTAGTTGTTGCTAAGATACGGTGGCGTCTCTGCCCCATAGCTTGTAGATCTCTCACACATGATTGGCGTAGGCTGCGTTGCCAGGTCTGACTTTGTGTGTAAGCAATGGTCGGCTTATTTTTGCGCGCCTTTGGGCTCGTTTGCATTGTGCGCACGGCAGCGCTTGTTTAGCGTACGTCAGCGCGACGTGGCAACGGACGTGGCAACGTGAAAGGTGATTGGCTGGTGAAAAGAAACACCCGACGTTACACCAGAAATGGTGCCTGGAGAAAATGGTGACCAAAAAAAAAGTTTGGAAAAAAAGGCAAAAAAACCCGCAGCGGCTGCGTGCTGTTGTGGTGATGAGGTCGTGCGCACGGTAAACGGTACGAAGCTGGCTCCCCTTCCGTTTTGTCCGACATTTGGTGAGTAGAATTAATTATGTTGCGCGGTGGAAAAGGTGTAGTCAGCAGTGAGATGTCCCCTACGCGAGGCGTAAATTCAGCGCGGCCGCCGTGGCGAGTCAGTTGGCCACATGTGGTCTGGCGGTGCGTTGTTTAGTCGATAACAGAGCTGTGGGGTGTGGACACCGAGGGTGCGGAAGTTGGTCGCCATTTATATAGTTAGATTACATTATAAAACATACATTAACCACTTTAGCCCTATTTTATACCTAGGCTATTTGAAAATATCTGATCTACAAGCTCACAACGCATCACAAGTTTGTAGATCTACTATTTTCAAACATTTTAGTACTTTTACTTTTGGTATTTTAAGTACATTTTGATACCAATACTTTTGTACTTTTACACAAGTAAACTTTGAATTCCGGACTTTTACTTGTAACTGAGTACTTCTACATTGCAGTATTGATACTTTTATTTAAGTAAAACATTTGAGTACTTTTTCCACCACTGCTACCCACTGCACTGACATCATCATCTGTTTGTGTGGTCGTGTGTGTGTGTGTAGAATGTGCGTCGGCTGGTGCAGAACCCTCGTGTTTCTGAGCTGGACGCAGTCAGGCTGGTGATGCTGTACGCTCTGAGATACGAACGCCACAGTAACAACATCCTCAGCTCACTGATGGACGACCTCAGCAGGAAGGGAGTTACAGAACGCCACCGCAGAGTATGAACTATTATTATTATTATTCCATTTTATCATTATTATTATATTATTCTTTTGTTGTTGTATCATCGGATATACAGTATACAGTATAATGAATGGTTGCATGTGTTATCAGATGGTTCAGTCTGTTATTGATTACGGAGGGAAGAGAGTCAGAGGAAGTGACCTCATCACCCCGAATGATGCTGTTGCCATCACCAAGCAGTTTTTTAAAGGACTCAAGGTACACACACACGCACGCACGCACGCACGCACGCACGCACACGCGCGCGCGCGTGCGCACACACACACCATATGCACACACACACACACACACACACACACACACACAGACCACTTTTCAAAATTTGTGAAATGTTTTGGCCCTACATGCCCAAAATAGGTGTGCAAGGTTGAAAGTGAGTGGAAACGATTATAACGATTATACAAAATAATTGTGATGGGCTCAAAATAATTGTGATGAAGCTATTATGTAATAATTGTGACGGGAGCCTAATGGCTGCTGGCACAAAGGACTGCCCCAGTCACTTTATTCTGATATATCATAGAACAACGTGGTCTCTATGAATACAAAACAAAGTGCTTGTTTTAAGTGTGTGTGTGTGTGTGTGTGTGTGTGTGTGTGTGTGTGCGTGTGCGTGCGCGCGCGCAGGGAGTTGAAAACGTGTACACACAGCACCATCCTCTCATCCATGACACCCTGGACCAGCTGATAAAAGGACGACTCAAAGACAGCCAGTACCCCTACCTGGGACCCAGTACTCTGAGAGACAGGTACCATTAACCTTATTAACAGGTACCTAATCTTATTTTGTGAGAGTGGAGAACTCCTTCTGCCACCTCCGTGAATGTCTGGTTTAGTCAACTTGGTCAGGGAGCGGCTCTGGAAAAGCGCTCTGGAAAGTGGCTCTTGAAAACACTGCAACTGATCAAATCAACTCAAAATGACACCTGGAATTATATAATTTCTGATTGTGTTATTGTGTCTGTCCGTCTGTGTCTATAGGCCTCAGGACATCATTGTGTTTGTGATTGGTGGAGCAACGTATGAAGAGGCGCTGACGGTGTATAACCTCAACAGAACCATTCCTGGAATCCGTATAGTACTAGGAGGCACCACCGTACACAATACTAAGAGGTTAGTACTATTAATACATACTGCATGCTGCGGGGTACTGCCATACACTAAGTATACACACATTGTTCCACGTACAAGTTGATTTATCCCAGTGGCTAAAACACAGTCTGTCTCTCTCAGTTTTCTGGAGGAGGTTACTTTGGCATCGGGTCCAGGGAGCGAGCGGACGCAAGGTGCAGGAAGATACAGACACTGAACAGAACACATACACACACACACACACACACAGACACACATACGTACACACACACACACACACACACTACTGAAGAAACGCTAACATTCCACATCGCTCTGTCTCTCCATCGCTCTCTCTCGTCACCATGGTTACAGTGATAAAGCAGTTAAAGTTGTCAATGTCACGTCTCCTGACGGTGACTCACATGTTTCTGTCCATGTTGTGATGGAGAGAAGACGACTTCTTGTGTGTTTATGTTTAAAAGAACTGTCCGCTCAACTGTCTACTCTCTAAAGATACGCTCTGTCAGTATTGCTAGGAATTTCTCAAATGAAAATCACAATCATTTCCTCCAAAATGTTGATGTATTTTTCAATGAACTGTCGAAGATTTCCGTTAAGGGTCCATTCCTTTGGCAAACGTGATTTGAGTTTCCAATGTTTTCTGTGGTATTTGAGCTGTGTCTTGACACATAAGATTATTGAAAATGCTTCAATAGGTTAAACATTAAACATGTTGGCGTTAAATAAAGGCTTCCCTCTTTTATTTTTAACTGAGTGCCCGGATCTCCAGCTTTTTATCTGAGGTTAAACAATTATTTCACAGATTTTGTTAGACATAAAACTCAGCTTGTGCACATTAATTGTTGGATAACGACCCGGAATCTTGATAGAATTCCGAAATTACAGTTCCATTTTATTGGTTATGCAGAGCGCAATAAACTACCAGGATTTTCACAGGTCAAATTCAAATGGAATGGATCTTTAAAGAACTTCACTTGGCACAGAAAATATCTGAATTATAATTTAATTCTATTGCAGTTGTAGTTTGTTTTTGGTTTCTTTGCTTTATTTTGAGTGGCTTGTCCCTTTGAGATGTCCTGCGTGTAAGACTAACTAATGATGTTGTTGAGTCTCAAGGAGAAAAAAGACATCGATTTTAATGAATAAACATGAATGCTGAACAGAATCTGTTGTGTTACGCATCTTAATTGTTTAATGCACTCTCAAGTCAACAGGAACACTGCAAGGCTCCATCTCCACCCCATGAATCACTCACTCACACCATTAAAACAGTTCTGAGATTTAAATTCAAATTCATTCAACTTCCTTAACATTGGCAATGATAAATACATAAATAAATACAACAATAAAGTTAATAATGAAAGCAAATAATTTAGCTGTTTGCAAAAAAAACCAAATAGCATATTATGTGGTGGCAAAAATATAAGCATCTACATGCTAGTTGTAGTAGGCTTGCTGTTTTATTGAAAGTAACTAGAACATTTAATTGTACTGTAATATTTTTGATGCTTTTGTACTTTTACTCAAGTCAAAATTTTGTACAGGTCTTTCATATGTATGGATATTTTTGTATAGTTGTGGTTTTGTTACTTTTACTTTCCACCACTGGTAGCTAATTTATCTGTCTGTGTCTGTCATTAAATGTTTCGATGAATTGAGTACAAGAAAGGACCCCAATGGAAACAAGCCATAGGCTTTCTTGGGTTTAAAATCCTCTTCGCAGACCTTGTAGTGAACTGTACTTGTCTTTCCTGTGCTTTTTTTTTTTTGGCAAACTGCGAACAAAGTAGTCAATCAATCAATCAATCAATCAATCAAGAGTACGTGTGTGTTGTGTGCAACCCCGTTAGTCGTCGTTAGATGGCGATGGCGTGTCGTGTGGCTTTTACCATGGCTTTTAACCGAATATAGGTTGCCGTGCGTGCGTGCGTGCGTGCGTGTGTGTGTGTGTGAGAGAGAGAGAGAGAGAGGGAGAGGCGGAGAGAGAGGGTCTTAGCAGCAGCATCTGTGTGGGAGGAGAACAGAACAGAAGGATGCTGTAGGTTTACAGGACAACGGACTGAAAAGCCATCTCTACTGAAGCCCTGACGCTCTGAGTCTGGATGTGAATTAATATCACATTAAAAGCACAGCAAGCAGCGGCGGGATGAAGAGGAGGGATTTGGCCAAGCGGGTAAGAAAGAACACATTATATTGTACTTTAAATAAATCACGCAAATTCCTTCTTTTTTGATATAGCTAAACCGGGACCGGCGGCGGATTCCTGTTAAACCGCAGGACTGTTTGTTAGTCAACAATCACCACCGACCCACACACACACACACACACACACACACACACACACACACACACACACACACACACACACACACACACACACACACACACACACAGACAGACAGATACGCAACACAACAGACACACGATACCGACCGACTGCTCCTACAGAGTCTGAGCCTCATCAGTGATGCTTAGGTTAGGCCTAATAGTAACCTAGTCAAGTATGCTATATAATGGTGCTGTTAGTGTTATAGAATAGTTTACAGTATATAGTATAGAGCAGTTGATATTCACCTATTACCCTACTGCTTGTTTTCTATCCTACCAGCACCTAAGTAGCCTACTTTTGATTTTCTCAGACCACTATTACTGTTTTTTATTCCACCAGGACCTCTAATACTGCTGGTTTTCTATCCTACCAGGACCTCTAATACTGCTGGACAGGACCTGTAGTTCAGTTTTCTATCCTACCTGGACTTCTACTGATTGTTTTCTATCCAACTTCACTGCTTAGAAAGCTAGAATTAAACAAAAATAATTGATGCTCCTGAATTTCAATAGCTCATTGTCAGTATATTTTTTGTTTTACGTTTACTAAAGTATTTTTTTGTAAAACACATAGCTGTTTTGCAAGGTGCTATGAAAATAGAGAACCCACTCTTCTGCTTCAAATTTAATTTCAGTTTGCTTTATTGTGATTTGAACTTCTAAATCATTAGACAATCACTGAAAAGGTCAGTTGAAAAATGTATCAGTTAAATTCAAAAGTATGATAGACAGCCATAGTGATAGAATAATCTGTTTTGTGTTTGTTCTGGACAACATGTCCTAGTTATTTTTTTTTATATAAGATGTAGATGTTTAATCTGTTCTCACGCGTGCATGCCCCAGAAGAACGGAGCACGCCACTCACCACACTAAACCTGTAATTATCATTTTAGAGAGAGAGAGAGAGAGAGAGAGAACTGTTCTACAATCTCTGAATGCTACAGACCAGTTGTTCCCAAACATTCTCATGTCTAGGACCCCTAAATTATCTATTTTGGCCTCGGACTCCCATCTGAAAATATTTTGTGCCAGGACCCCCATACAAGATATGTGTTAAATTTAGTGTTCTCCATATTTTTGACATTTCTTTTCAATATATATAATTAAAAAAAAGAAAAACATTTAAAAATGTTTTTAAATTGACATTGCAGATCGGCTATTTCCAATAAACAGATTTGTATGCTTTATTTGCTAATTTAGTTGGGAATCCCCCTCAAGGTCCCCTGGGGGCCCCCTTTGAACGGTATTGGACCAATCACAACGCAGAGTTCAGAATCATCTTTATTGTCACATCACAGGTTTACTAGTGTGAATAAGTGGGGGAAATTTGTTTTTGCGCGAGCTCCATCATTTTTGTTGCGTTGACGAAAATGTATTTTAAAATATATCATTAAAAAAATATTTCTGCTAAGCAGCAAAATGCTTAGGCTAATTTGATTTACAGTAGAACTTACTGTATTTACGTCACTGCACAGGCGAAACGGAAGTCGAGAGAGAGGCGGGACGTCCGCTTTGTTTTCTTTGCATTTTTAGTGCTTCCGTTGGAAATGGTGTGCGCCATCTGACTCCAACAGACCGCCTCGAGAGACTAGCCTTTGATCAAATTCCACCACAACAAAGGGAGAGAACAAAGATGATATAAATCTCTCTCTCTCTCTCTCTCTCTCTCTCTCTCTATTGGGACGATCTCGCCATATAGTTTTATATATTTTTGCTGTTGGGTGGAAACCTTGTATCGTATGTCCAGATTCCAGAGATGTTGCTTTTCAGAAAATGGAACAAAAATAATCAGAAATAGTGAAAATAGCTGATCTACAATCTCACAACGTGTCCACTGTTTTCGCTTGCTACCACAAATTATTTCATGGTAGCAAAATTATTTAAATTATTTTAATTATTGTATTAAATGACAAAAAAAAATAAAAAAAAATGGAAATATGGATATATGAGGTTTCTGCCTGACAACAACGATATTAACAATTAACGATGTTAGATAATGTTATTATTATGTGTAAATAATCGGTGTGACTGTCTGTGTCTGTCCATCCATGCAGGTTCCAGGTGACAGCGTCCACCTGTCTGTCCATCATCAGACAGATAGGTCGGGCTGGCTGAGGAAGTTCTGTGGTCGTGGCATCTTCAGAGAGCTGTGGAGAAACAGATACGTCTCTCTGAGAGGAGAGAACCTGCTCCTCTCTGATAAGGAGGTCAGAACCTACAGTATACCTGTCTGTCTGTCTGTCTATTTACCTGTCTGTCTATTTGCCTGTCTGTCTGTCTGTCTGTCTGTCTGTCTGTCTGTCTGTCTGTCACAACCTCCTCTATCAGTGCAGTATCGATTGACTCTTGAGGTGTGTGTGTGTGTGTGTGTGTGTGCTGCGTGTTGCGTGTGTGTGTGTATTTGTGTCTGTGCGTGCGTGCGTATGTGCGTGCGTGTGAGAGACAGACAGGACTCGGAGGTCAGGGTGCAGTCAGGCATCCTGGAAAAAATGCTTTGATGTTTAAACTGTCCTCAAACTTTAATCAGCTGCTGCTGCACACTGGCTGCGGATGAGCAGTGTGTGTGCATTCGTGCGCACTGTGTGTGTGAGTTAGGGAATCAAACAGCTCGTTTGTTGCAGCTGAGCCTCACCCTGCTGCTGGGAGGTCATAAACACAAACATGAACACGCATACACATGTAATGCCCGGGATTTGAACCCGAGTCTCCCGTGTAGAAAGTCAACATCTTAATCATTAAGCCAAAGGAAACTCTCTATAGCTTGGGGGAGATATTAGACTTTTAGGGCATCAGGCTGAGGTTGTGAGCCACTCTGCTACACTCACCCTCCTTTTGACCTCCTCCCACGGGGGAACCTAATCCAGGTGACGGCGACAGTCTAACGCCCAGGATTGGAACCACTGTCTCCCGCGCGGAAAGTCAACTTCTTAACCGTTAAGCCAAAGGGACTTCACTATTGCTCGGGGTAGATATTAGAGTTTCAGGCCATCAGGCTGAGGTTGTGAGCCACACAAATGCATTCAACATAAAAATGTAGGAGGGGAGGGTGTTCATCTGTGATGGATTAAGTGTCCAAATGGTCAAACAAACGTTCTCCAATTTGACTGTAATATACATTAGATGTGAAGAGAAGAACACAGAAGTAAAGGTCCAACTCTAATTTGACTTCTAGTCTCTTTTGGAGTGGTGTTCCAGTATCATTCCAACATGGGACAAGACCATAATTAAATGAGTCTTACATTTTAAAGAAGTTGTTCACTCAAAAGATTACTTATTTTCTATCACCATGAAGCATCGTTTTTGACACATTCTTGAGCCAATAATTCGATGACCAGCAGAGTCCCTGGCAGGAGACTCAATTGAGTCTCCATACTGACCAGGCACCCTGTCATCAAATTATTGGTTCAGGAATGCGACAAAAACAAAATTGTTGTAATTTATAGAAAATAAGTAATATTTTGGGTGAACTCCTTTAGCCACTTGAACCCTAGAATCCATATTCTGGATTTCCAGTGCAGAGATTTAGTGTACAGGGAAACAATTGTAGAGGCAAAATAATTGCTGATACATGGTCAAAAAAGTCAAATAATGGCCCATATAAACTGACATATTCGTTTGCCTCTGCATGGCTGAGACCATGGAGCAGGAGCTACAAGACTGTAGCGCACTGCGTGCCACATACAGCACGCTAAGAAAATCTCCTGGAAAAAATCATCTTGCAGAAGAACTGATCTATGGTGAACTGCCTCCTCAGGGTTAATAATTGATGGCTAACAGGCTGTTCTATATGCTGCAGAGTCACATACTGTACACCAATACATACTGTGTGTATGTTTCTGCATGTTGACCTAGAACACATTTCTTTTTTTTACATTGGCCTCAGGGAGGTAGAGTGTGAGTGACTGTGTGTGTGTGTGTGTGTGTGTGTGTGTGTGTGTCCTTGTGAGCTGTGTGAGTAAGAATAATGTGCATATATGGGTGAGTTGCATTTGTGCACGCAGTCATGAGGTTGTGTGTTTGTGTGCGTGTGTTTATGCATCTCAGCTTGTTCACAAAACAATAACTCCCGCACGCACATGCACGCACTCTCTCACACACACACACACACACACACACACACACATGATGGATTTGAACACATTAGACTGATGTAACTTCAGCTGATAATATGAAATCCTACTGCATCACTCTGTGTGTGTGTGTGTGTGTGTGTGTGTGTGTGTGTGTGTGTGTGTGTGTGTGTGTGTGTGTGTGCGTGTGCGTGTGCGTGTTCAAGGTATTATGACATCACCTTGCATGTACCTCAGTATGTCAGTATACTGACATGCTATTGGCTTAGACAGCCTGGGGGAATGCACATCGATGTTGAGGAGGTGCTGACCACGGAGGATACACAGCTATTTAAAAAAGGAGGTCACGCAGCTCGTAGCCACGAAGCAAAAACGTTTTTGTTTTAAAGGGATATAACCCACGTTTCAACAACAATAGTCTTCCTCAGGGTTTTGACAAAACTGAGTACACTGTTCATTTTGTTGACTAAAACTATGACGAACACAGCTAAGTATAAATCACGTATTGCAACAGCATCACGGCTCACCAAAATATGTAGATTTAGTCAACTAAAACCTTATGATATTTAGTCAACTAAAACTAAATGGAATGTTATTCAAAAGACTATGACTAAAACTAAGTCATCACATTTATTAGGGGATGAGCCAATCTCCAAGAGGCGTGTCTTCAATCTGCACATCATGGACTTTAGATCAGCCGTATCAAGGTCACACGGAAGTCAGTGGACTAACATCATTAGTGTGTGCATGTGTGCGTGCATGTGTGCGCGCTTGCATGCGCGAGTGCATGTGTGTGTTTATCTGCTGGTGTCTGTAATGATTTTCTTTAGCTCAATAACAGCCACACACACACACACACACATACACACACACACACAACAAAAGAGCAGTGGGGTCAGTTTTTAGAGCTGTTGATTAGAATTGATCTGACTGCAAATGAGATGAAGGGAGGGTGGTGTGTGTGTGTGTGTGTGTGTGTGTGTGTGTGTGTGTGTGTGTGTGTGTGTGTGTGTGTGTGTGTGTGTGTGTGTGTGTGTGTGTGTGTGTGTGTGAGAGAGTGCATGCATGCGTGCGTGCAGACTTGTATTGACTTTAAGTTTTCAAGTCTGTCTGTCTGCTGATGTCTCATCATACTAACATAATCATATCTGCACTAGTCCATACCTAGGTATGTGCACAGCGTACCCAAACTCAGTGCAGACTTGAGACCATAGCTGGTATTACAGAAGTGGTTCGCAAACATTTTCATGTTCAAATTGAGATTGTATTTGGCCGTGGACCCCCATCTGAAATCATTTAGTCAAATGTGTCTATTATTCCAAATGTCACAATTCTTTGAAGCTTTTCCAAAATGTTTAAAAAAAAATAGCAGATCTCCAAGCTCACTGTGCAAGCTTGTAGATCAACTATTTTCAAATAGCCAAAGTATAGGGTTAAATACAGGGTTAAAGTGGTTAAACTGTTCCTCATTTTGCTAGGGACCCCCAGACCCCACTTTGACTGCGTGAAATCAGAAATCAGCTTCAATCAATTTTAAGATTTACCAACCCACTGACTGATGATAGAAATGCACGAGAACGGCCATGTAACTGAGTAAAAGTCCCCATATGCGTATTGGTCACTATTGTAACACACTGTGCTACTGTGACACAATTGAAGAGATCGTTTTGTAATTAAAGCTTCTGTGCTTTATTGACCACACACATGCACATTAGTGCACCAAGTCTATTGGCTACATAACCTTTTGCTGGGACCGCTGCTTGCTATGCGTTTAAATCAAAGCCCTTTATAACTTTGCACGGCTGAGCCAGCTCTCTCTGGGTGCCGGCCTTCTCTCTGGTGTTTGCTTGTCTAGCTTTTGGGGCGGCCATAGCTGAAGGGGTAGAGAGGCCCCCTGAGAAACAGCAGATCCCAGGTTCGAGCCCCGGCTAAGTGTCGAGGAGTCCTTGAGCAATACTCTTCAACCCTAACTGCTCCCCACCCCCGAGCGCTCAACATGACCAGGTCTTTTTGTGTGTGTGCGTGCACGTTTTCAGGTTAAAGATGACCGCAGGTTTCAGGAGGTGTTCAGTCTGAGTGAATACGAGCGTTCAGAGGAACTCAGGAAGACCAACAGACGAAGTAAAAAGAACCACAGCAGGTTCACACTGCTGAAAGAACCAGGAAGTGTTGTGAGTTCTACTTGCTTACCCATCTATAGACAGGTAGATTCTACAGCATTTGTCTTTGTATGATGATGATTTCTCTCTGTTTCTCAGGTTCCTAACCTGGTCTTCCTGGCTGTGAGTCCAGAGGAGAAGGAGTTGTGGGTAAATGCGCTCAATTCAGCCATTGTTAGAGCCAAGAACCATGTTCTGGACGAGGTAGGAACACACACATACGGTTTTGCATACGTTTGTGGACATTGCAATGACTTACATTAATTCATCCCCTAACCCCAATCCCACGCTGTCTGTCTGTCTGTCTGTCTGTCTGTCTGTCTGTCTGTCTGTCTGTCTGTCTGTCTATCTGTCTATCTGTCTCTCTGTCTCTCTGTGTATCTAGGTGACAGTAGAAGAAGACAGTGTGTTGGTTCATCCAACCAGAGACAGAGTTCGGATCCCCCAAATCAGAAGACTTCCTACCAGAGGACACCTACTGGCTGTGGTACACACACACACACACACACACACACACACACACACACACACACACACACACACACACACACACACACACACACACACACACACACACACACACACACACACACACACACACACACACACACACACACGTGTCATGTTCAACTGATCCATTGCGTGAGGGGCTCCAAATAAGCCAACTCTACAAGCTGTCATGGCATTGCGATGCGTTGTAAGCTTGTAGATCTTTTATTTTTGACGAGCAACGCCTTGAACTTGTACGGAATGTTTTCAACACGGTGAATTTGGTGTCAGCTTGGCTATTCCGATGTTGCCTTTTATGGTGTTAAATGGGGTGCGGAACAATTCAAATGAGGCATACATGAACGTGCATTTGATTTACGAACAGATGTGATTTATCATCTGATACACCTGTTATCTGTACAAATCAAGGCTTTACACAACCTTTAGTGCAGGGGTCTTCAACAGGGGGTCCGGGACCCCTAGGGGGTTCTCAGAGTTACTACAGGGCGTCCGCCAAATCTTTGTGTGATAGGATTTTTTTGTTTACCTTGAACCCTAGCATCCCCTTTCTGAGGAGAACTTTAGCCAAAAATAGCCAATCTACAAGCTCACAACGCCTCGCAGATCGGCTATTTTTGGCAAAGAGGTGTTTGGTGTAGAGGGAAAAAAGAGCAGACCAAGTAAACAAAAAAAGTTGAACCTAAATCACAGTGTTATACAATATAGGAGGGGTCCCTGCTTCATCTCTCTCTCAGCTTGGGGGTCCTTGGCCTGAAAACGTTGAAGACCCCTGCTTTAGTGAATCCCACGCTGGTCTTTACTTAGTCACAACATTATACTAAAATATAGTAGAAACAGCTTTGTGAATGAGGCCCAATATCTCTCTCTCTGTCTGCAGGCATCCAGTTCGTCCACCGGTATGTTGACCCTCGACCTGGTCGCCGAGGAAGACAACGACCTCGGGGAGGATGGGAAGCATGAAGCGTCATGGGAGAACCGCTTCCGGGTCGACCTGGAGGAGGGGGGTCGGGGCGGCGGAGTCTGGGGGGGTTACTACGGAGACGTAGGGGTCATAGGTCGTCGGCGGGCGGGTACCGATGTGTCTAAGCTCCGCGTGACCTCCGGCAGAGAGGTCAGGGTGAAGACGAGCAGTCTGCCCAGGGGCAGTGAGAGGTCGTGGGGTCCCAAACACCCGGCGGGGTCCCCTCATCTGCACAGGGCCCAGCACATACACCAGGGACAGGTATTATCATTTATTATTAGTATTATTGTTATTGTTATTGTTATTTCAGTACGTCTGCTTTCGACTTTGAAGGGTAACCCAGAATCATCCATAACCTCAAATCTTCCAGAACCAGTGAAGTTTTGTGTTGTTGTTTTTTGTTAGTTAGGTACACAACCCTGGCGTTCTGGTTTACACAACCAGAACCACCCCTGAAGGGGGAGGTACAGTACATCATTTAAAGAAAAGGAATAAAAAAGTTAAGATAGCCGATCTACAAGCTCACAAACCATCGCAACGTGCCTCCTCTCTACTTTTTTTTACATTTTTTTTGCCAGAACTCAGGTTCAGTACCAATTCTTGAGCAGGGCCCAAATTAGGTTCTGCGAACATTATCTGAAACCAAGCCGTAGTGTATGGACACAAATGCAGTTCACTTAGTTCTTCTTGTATAGAAATAGGCATTAGATGTTCACCTGTCAGAAATGGCGGTGGTAGGAGAAACACTATTATGCCTGAAGCCCAGCTCACTCTACGGGAGTTTTAAAATCTGGTTGCATCACACTCTGTCTACAGGATAATCTTATAAGATTCTCTTCTCTATAATTGTAAAAACGCTTACACTGTAATATTTAAAAACAATTATGGGGCATCACACAGTACAATACGGGATTTTATTATGGTTATCGTGCCTGGCTGAGCAACACAGGACCTCATATACATGATCTCATCTCACGTGATCACGCGTGGAAGCAGATTGGACAATGGATCCGGTTGAACTTGTGGTGGCAAACTCCATGGTTGTGATATGTCTGGGAAGACACGTTATATAGGCAGTCGTGTTCTTGCCAAATGCCACCTGCCACAAGCCTCAGCTGTCCAACTCACCAGTCACCACAGTTCAAAGGTGCAATCTTAAGCCTCCTGAATAAGATTGGATCTTCAACGAACTTCGAGCGGTCGTCATGTCAAAAGTCTTCTCATCCATTGAACATCTGTCTCCTTGTAGTTGTTTCTCTCTGTCATGCGTCACTCCCACTGTCTCACTCGGACAGTAGTGATGTAATCAGACAGATGCATATCAAACATATCAACATCGAAGCGGCCCTGAATATCTGTGAGCAAATCTACAGCTACAGCATAATCTTGCCGGATAATCGCTCCTGATGAGGGTCAAACCGGGAGCAATCGGGGAGGTTTTGGGTCAGGGAGATTTGGGGCATTCAGCGGCATTCCCAACCCAAAATCTTCCCAATTATCCCGTAGAGGTTGAATGAAGCTGTCTATACCAGTGGTTCTCAACCTTTTTTGAGCTATAGTCTGGACCACTGTGTCTGGCCGGGAAGACGCTTTCTCGCTACTGGTAACCATGTAATCCAGTACAGCCAGTTCATGGTCGGGCCGTCTGCGACTAAACCGGCAACCCCCTTGAGCTTCAGTTCTTGGGGAGGGTGATCAGGCACCCTGCGGGACGAAAAGCAATACCCGACAAAGCAACATCCTTGTTGATGTTGACCCTGAGCTGCAGTCAGATGGTATCTCCGCCGTCTGGATCTCTCTTCCTGCCGTGGATCAAGATACCTGAAGACCAAGATGGTGGATCGGATGTCGCGCTCCAACTCCACCTTAAACCTCACGCGAATGGCTTCTCCTCTCTTCTTTCTCTCTCTTTTACTCTAGCTTTCCTATCTCTCCTCTCCCAAAAGCCCAGCGGCGATGGACGACAGGCGACGGGAGCAGGGGCAGGTGAGCCCTGGGAGCTCCTAGCACTGGGATCCACACGCTGGCGGCAGACGCGTGATGATCGCTGGGACGATGAAAATGGTGGCGACATCGCCCTTCGGTAGCTGCGTCTGTGTCAGGGCAGGGCTTTTTAGCCATAGTGCTGCCCTCTCCAATTCCGTCTGTGTGCCTGCCCTAGGCAGGCACACAGACGGAGAGATCAACCCAGCTAGCTCAAGAGGAGAGGAAATGAATCAGATGAGGAGAACGGATCCTCGTTTTCGAGGCTGCCAAGATGATGAGTAGCCTACTGAATATTTTGAACAATTCTCAAGGACCACACACACACTCAAAGTGTGACATGTTGTGAGCTTGTAGATCAGCATTTTTATGGTGCACGACACCGTCACGCAATGTACAGTATATTAAGCCTGTAACGGTCAATATTTCATTTTAAGCGTTTCTTCCCACACAATGCCTATTCGTTCAAACGTTTTCTTAAATTAGATGGACTTGATGAAATATTCGTTTTCATACATTTAACAAAAATACAATACATTTTACATTTTAAAACATTTTACTATGGACCACCTGTAATTATGCCATGAACCAGTGGTTGAGAAACAGTGATGTATACCATGGTGTGTTGTCCTCAGGGTCAGCCCAGAACTCCTCAGCCAGGGAAGAGAGTCAGTGTTCAGGGCAGAAGTCGATGTTCCTCCATGGATGGAGTTCTTTCCTGCAGGTAAGAAATAAAACAAAACACTGCTGCTTAGTGATGCGCATATTCTGCATTATTCTCCTAGTCAATCCCAGTCAACTGGTGAAATGGTTATTAGTATCTATCTTAATAATAACAATATATAAATAGCATATATAAATACAATCCTCCAGACCAGTACGTTCAGCCCAGCGACGCTGTCCCACTGAGGAGCAGGCTGGAGGTCAGCAGTCTGAAGGTCAGCCTGCTGGTCAGCTACACAACCTCATCGCTCAGAAAATGCAGAGAGCTCAAGAACTGCTGGAGGAGATGAGACTACAGGTATGGTTAGCTAAGTGGTTATATATTGTTGCTGGTGGACAGAAACCTTGTATGTCCGTATTTCAACTTTGTACTTATTTTTCTACACAGTGTTGTGCAATAGTGAAAATACCCATTGTACTATCAGCAATTTTTTTTTTTTAAGTGCAAGTGAAGCTTGCGAGTAAATAATAACTACATTCGACCCACTGGAACACAGGATATTTTTTCCATTCCCTTAAAGTTTACGGTTTAGGACATACAAGGTTTCCACCCGTCAGCAACAATTGGATGGATGGATGGATGGAGGGTTGGTGAATTCATTGATTCATTCTTTGATTGGTGACCAGGGTGTATTAATTTGAACACAATATTTAAAACCAAACAACTCCTGTTGTGGGTGGAACAGCAGTACAGACAGGTATGGGACCGCTGCAACATCATGTTTTCTCACATCAAACACAGGAGCTCCAGAAGGCTGAGAGAGGAAGAGGAGGGGAGCGTCCCTATCCAAGAGGAGTGGACTCCCCGCGTCTCCATCACCTCCGTGGGTCTGACTCCTCTCACTCCAGGTAGAAACACAACACTGCTTCTCATCTCAGTGTATCTGTACATGTCATTTAGTGTCCGGGTAGCTCAGTCGGTAGAGCACTCGCCTTCGGTTCTGGGTTCTGGGTTTGATTCCAGACACCGACAACTCCACGTATGAGCCTTGGGTAACTACTAAGTTGTGTGGTAAGTACTGTGAGCTGATCGTAGGTGATGTGCTCCACCTCAGAAATCCATCTCCCAGGGGTCTTAACGCATTGAAAAGGGAATAGTCACCCTCATTCTCGGCTGATACCGATCTGAAAATCTGAATACCGTTAATCAGAAGCACTTGTTTTGGTCAGTTAAGTTTACACATTCCTAACATAAATATGGAAGACAATACTGACATTTTCTTATGTGACAACTGTAACAACTTAAAGTGATGTCTTGCCTATATTGCCTATTGGCAGCTTGCGTTACACTGCTATTGGTGACTTATCTTTGTTGCATTTGTTGCACTGAATGGAGACCTTCTGTGAAGAGTAACATAGCATGAAAACAAGCATTTCATTTTCCCCAAATGAAGTACCAGGACTATTTGTTTCCTCCATAGAACAAGTGAATGGAATCAACATTTTTGGTTACTCAATCACAGCACACAAGCAACAGATAAAGACGATGGACAATGTTTGACTTCTGTCTGGGTAGTGGTACAACCCAAGGTTCTACCAATGCTCATCATTACTTTAAGCTAAAGTAAGCTAAAACAAATATTGTCTGTCCTCAGGTCACCTGGCTCTCCTAGAAGCAGGAGCAGCGAGTCTCCACGTCTACGAGGAAAAGACTCCCCTCGACAACGAGGACGAGAATCTCCTCGCTCCAGGGCCAAGAAGAACCGTTCCAAAGGCAACGAGTCGCAGAAGTCAATGGAGTCTCCTCGTGTCCTGAGAGTTACAGCTTCCCCTCGCTCGACCTGTGCCAAGAGCACCGCCCCGCTCGGCGATCTGGAGCAACAGATGGACTCCTCTCCTCCGCCTGACCGGCTAGATGGCGACTCGCCTAAAGTGTCCAAGTCCTACGAGTCGTGTCAGAAAGCGGCGGCTTCCCCTTGTGGGAGCAGCGACTCGGAGTCTCCTCCCCTCCTGCAGAGGAGCTTTCAGGAGTCGCGGAGTCGTAAAAACTTTCCCAGTCTCTCCAAGTCGTTCGACTTGCCCCATCCCGGGAGCCCTGCGTCTCCTCTCTCCAAGACCTCCCTGAAGGATCTCCTCAGACAGAGGAGCTTCGACTCGTCGTCCCCACGCTCCACGCCTCCGCCGCCCTCCTCCTCCCGGCCCTGCCAGCTTTCCGAGGAGGACTCCGAGGTGGAGAGGAGGCGGGCAGAGGCGGAGCACCTCCTAGAGGAGGCGGTGATGTCGTGGCGGGAGGCGCAGGAGGTTCTCCAGGAGGTGAGGGACCTGCAGAGCCGGACACTGAGGCGACAGCGTCGGCAAACCTACGACAAGACGACGACGTCGCCAACGACCCCGCCATCAATGGAGACAGACAACGGCTTACCCATGGCCAACGCGGGAGGAGCGGAGGGAGAGGAGGAGGAGGAGGAAGAGGAGGACCCGTCCATTTTGCTAACATCACCGGAAGACGACCAATCAGAGATGGCATGATTAGCATTCTTTTCCAAGACAGATTATTGAATTTTGTTGATACGGGTTTTAAGTATACAATGTTAAGGCTCATGAAGTTTTCCTGTGGCAGAAGTTTTTTAAGCTGACATTTTTTCAGCGTACAACGTTTTCCAAATGTATGTTTTTTTTTTCAATTGTTTTTTTAAACGTAAATTTTTTAAGTATACTTTACCCTCAGGCTGTGATGATAAAATGTGACAACTTGAGAACGTTTGTCTCAATGTTGTCTTTAAAGGCTCTGAGATTTTATTCATCTGAGCGTTTACTAATCCTGGAAAGTGCTGGAAATGTACAGAATTTTAAAACTGTTTTGCCATTTACAAGGCGAGAGTTTTATCCTCCACAGGTGATTGGCTCAGCTTTAGCCAATCAGATGAGCTTCCTCAGTCTCCGGGCTGAGTGTCACAGTGCACTTGAAATGTTCTTCTCTCTTCTCCCTAAAAAAGTTTTAAGGCACCGGCTTCGAATGCTATCAATGCATTGAATGGGAGATTATCACGTTTTATCAGACCATTGAATGGGCGAAGTAGGCGAGCTACCGTCTACCCCGCGATTTGTCAAACCATTCATTGGGCGTAATCAGGAGCTACTGACCTACCGACGGAGGCGGAGCAGTCCCCACAACAATATTTACGATTCTGTCCATATCGGTACATAACTCGAACGGCGCTGAGTAGGCACAGGCGAGGGTCGCACCGCTCCGGACGGCAACTCAGTCGCCTTAGCTCCTTCGGTGGCCCGTCGCGGGGCTCCACCTCGCCTGAGACTGCGCGCCTCCGTCATGGTCCGAAACCGAAACAACCAAAACCAAAACCGAAACTAAAGTATTTAAGTCATCTCCGTCGGTAGGTCAGTAGCTCCTGATTACGCCCACTGAATGGTCTGATAAATCGCGGGGTAGACGGTAGGTCGCCTACTTCGCCCATTCAATGGTCTGATAGAACGTGATAATCTCCCATTCTATGCATTGATAGCATCCGAATCAGGTGTTTAAGGAGGATAACTTCACATTCTTATGACATGATGTCACTTTTATTCTTTATCTCTTCTTTCTTTCTGTGCGTGGTGTTGAAGTAAGGAAACTATGAGAGAAAATGGGTTCATTGTTGACTGATGATGAAGCAATGAGGCCAGAAAAAGAGAGAGAGAGAGAGAGAGAGAGAGAGAGAGAGAGGTGACAACGATGTTTATTGTTGACTGATGATGAAGCAATGAGGCCAGAACGCAATTTTGTTAGCACAAGTTTACTTTTTTCAGGTACGAGATGGCTGGTAATTTGTATACTGTATTTCTTCTTTATGATGTTTCATTCTGTGTTATTATTGTAAATACTACTTCTCACTGCAATGATAATTGCTGTTGGTTCGAAACCTTGTGACAAACAAACACAAACTTACAACTCACATGACACCAACAGGGTTGTGGGTTCTATTCCCTAAGGCAAAGGCAGAGAGTTATGCACAGAGGAAAGAAAGCACTAACACAGCCAGTTACATGAGCAAAGCACTAACACAGCCAGCATTATGTTACATAGCAAAGCACTTAACACAGCATAGTTCAGTAGAAAAGCTGACGTGAGTTCGGTTCGGTTGGGCTCCCTGAACCGAAAAAAAAGAAAGCAAAGTCATTTCACACTACTACTACTACTACTACTACTACTGTCGCTTGCTCTTACGGCTTGCGCTGTTGGTGGAGAGTGGAGACTCGCCCAAGCACTGCTGAAAGTGGATCAGATGGTTAAAGAATTGTGGGGAATTTGTAACAGAGGTACATACAGTATAGGCTGTTAATGAATGGCCACAAGATAGAGATTTAAGGAAGTTGTACCGTCTGTTCCCACTGCTTTCACTGCTGACAGAATAGCCTGGTATGAATGAATGAATCACGCCTTTTAGCGACCGCACAACCGTCAGTCAGTAAAGACATCTAGGTGTGGCGACGAGATGACCGCCGTCCAAAAGTTATGAGACCGCCCAGATTGGCGTCATTTTGTAGTTGTCACCTAACCCAAACGGACAAAGTTCGGTCGGTGGCTGGTAGCATGTAGCCCCCTCAACACAGCCAGAGTTATGTTACAGAGCAAGGCACTAATACAAGCAGCAATTACAGTACATGTTCCAGAGCAAAGCACTAAGGGGCTGTGTCCACCGAACACGTTTTTTGAGCGACGGAGAGCTTTGGATATCGTGTCCAGCTCTACATATGCACTGAGCTAGACGCCTCTGCTAAATGATTGTGGGCGTGTCTCTCCATGCCTCTGCATAGGAAAGTGACATTGATGAACCGTGCTCCTCTCCCAAAAGTTTAACTATTTTTCCCAGAGCACTCCGACAAATAATGCTGGACCCTAAGAGGGCTGAAACATGATCGGCACTAGGAAGGGGAGTGCTCCGGCACATCTTTACCATAGAAATGCATGGCACAAAAGCACTGGCAGCTCGAAAAAATACTTTCTGTAGAAAGGGCTCCTAACACAAACAGAGTTCCAGATTAAAGCAATAACACTGCCAGAGTTACGTGTAACAGAGCAAAGCACTAACACAGGCCGGATCTGGGCATGTCATGATAGGCAAACGTTCGGCAAAAATAGGTACACATTCTGCAAAATAGATTAAAAAAAACTTGTGAGCTTGTAGATGGGCTACTTGTGCTATTCCTCGTACAAAGATGTATATATGTTTTAAGTGGCTGTGTAAGTGATTAAGATAAGAAAGCATTTTAAATCATAATTTCTTTCGTTTTTTACTTGAGAAAAACTTAAGAGAAGTTGCTATTCATAAAAATAAATCATATGCTGTATATTAAGTTCCCTCCTGAGATAAAACTTGAGAGCAAATGGAATTCATGAAAGGAATGTTTTCTGATTTTGTTTGGGCTTGTTTCATATTTCTACACACTCCTTGATGTGTGGTTGTGTGTGTTATGCACAGCAGGTGTGTGTTGACCTGAGATGCAGGTGTATCTGAGGTGCATTTTAACGCAAACACAAATACATGCATGAATGAACACAAGAGCACACATGCACGCAAGCACTCATGCACGCACGTATGCACGCACGCACAGGTCCCCTAGGTAGCCTGACTGTCTTTCCTGTGCTCTTTGCACTCTACTTATGTGACTATTTACTAGTCTTTTGTTGACTAGGGTTTATGTTTACTCTGATCTTGCACTCTGGGTTAGAGCGTCTGTTAAATGCCGTAAATTGTAAATTGCTCATCTTGGTGAACAGTAACACGCATAACAAAACTGACCCCTGCTCAGTTTGAACATGTACATAAGTCAAAGTGTCATCATACATTTTGGCTGCTTTATGAAGACATTTCCATAAAGTCCTGGTGACACAGTACTGCTAGTTTAAAGCTGAATACTACGGTTCTATTGAAAGGAGCACTTATGAAAATCCGACATAACGCTTCCTAACAAGTTTTGTCTGTTGGGAGCCACCCAGCTCCACCAGTTTTTGGGGCCCCAGGGTTCATGTTTATGTAGCGTAGATTTTCCAGCACAGAGAGAACAAGCTACTGACCGAACACATTGGGAAGTGTTATGTCATATTTTAACAGAATGGGAGGATTGAGGTTAAAAATCAGTTGAATCTGTAAAACCCAGAAGAGACCTGTGTGTTTGATTCTTGGAAAAGTACTGTTTGATTGTAACATTCTAGGATCTGTCCATTCTTCTACAGATGAACACCAGAATATCATATCAAATCCAACATTACTTCCCAGCTCCTATACTGCGGAGTGCCCCAATGGCACGGCCCGTCTCCCCACCACAGGAATAGAATCACAGGCTTCCTGTTTGCGGTCACATGGGTAGAGTATCCAGCCGCTCTATTGGCCGAGAGTCAAAGGATGAATTGTAGGTCAATGAGGCACAAGAACAAACACACACGCAAAGGCATGTATAGAGATATATACTGTATGCATGAACCATAGACTGTATAAATGAGATGGACAAACCCCCTCCGCTGCTTTCTACAGACCGAAAATGAATCCTTTGCTGCAGACTGTTGGTCCGCCATCTTTCACTACGCGTCAGAATGAGTTCAGACCATTATTGGTTGGGTAACTTGTCAATCAAGAGCGGGGGGCGGGGAATGAATGCTATTGGTTGTGTAGCGTGTCAATCAAATCATCCCGCCCCTCCTAGAGAATAGCCTACTTTATCGTCAATTTTATAATAAATAGAACCATAATTTAGCAAAACGCATATCCTGATGATTGAAAGGAGACTTTAAACTAGCGACTGGAAGCATATAGAATTTATGACAATTTTTATTACAGTAAGAAAATCGAGTCTGAAAGTTGGTAAAAACCCATCGGCTTGCGTTAAAATAAATTATTTCTGAACTCACAGGTCGGCACGGGTGAAACAGCGCCTCTCGCTGGACATTTACTAAACATCCGGGTTGGCCTCATAGTAAATATCTCAGCCTTGCCCCTTGGCATGAACACACGCACGCTCGCACACACACACACACACACACACACACACACACAGAGATTCAGTGAGGTAGATTAAACAGCAGATGAGTGAATATAGGACAAAACCACCTCGCTCCATTTACCATCCCTACTTGTATACCGCTCACACTCAACATACTGTGTGTATTTGCGTGTGTGTTCATATGTGACAATTTGTGTGTGTGTGTGTGTGTGTGTGTGTGTTACTGCTGTACTCTGCAACACTGTGATGTTTTCGAACCTTGACTCCTTCCAACAGTAGTACCAAAGAGCTTTGTTGTGTTGTCATCAAACACTGCTGCATCCACTGGGACCAGTTAACACGCTGTACCGCACTGGTTCACAACCTGTGGGCCGGGGGCCCTACTGCAAGTGGGCCCCCAAATAATTGGCAAAACGCAAAGAAAAGGAAGTTAAGAAAACAAACAAAAAATGTATTATGTAAAAAATAAATACCATGGTATTTTCTTCTTTAAAACCTTAAAAAGTGAGTTTTTATTGTGATACCGATAAATACGAACTTAAAGGGATAGTTCACCCAAAAATAATTCATGGAGATTTTTTTGTTTATGTCGCATTCCTAAGCCAATCATTTGATGACCGGGTGGCTGCTCAGTAGGAGACTCTTTGAGTTTCCTACTTGATGATTGCCGATCCTCAAATGATGCCCTGAGTTGTCAGATGGGTGGGCCGCGGACGCTTCTGAGATTTTCAAGGTGGCCCTGATCCAGAAAAGGTTGAGAACCATGCTGAGTTAACACACTGTGTACAGAGATGAAGAAGTTATTTCAATTTTTTTTAGATTTTAAAGTATGCAATGAAATGACCAAAATATATTTGGAAATATATTTTCACCACATATCTTGTGGTCTATGTGTGTGTATTTTGGCCACTTGTTTGTTTTGTACATTTTGAGACGTATGACATGTTATGATGCTCTGTGTGTGAGCAAGGGCTGGGCAATACATTGATATTTAATTTATAGTGTTTTTTGGCTATTTTGGTATTTTCTATGATTTTTGGAAAAACTAGAGATATATCGATATCGTCACAATGTTGATATCAAAGTATTTGGTAAACAATCTTGTGATATTTGATATCTGGACATATCGCCCAGCCCTAAGTCGATAGCAGTAGAACCCAGTAGAACCCATTAGATACCAGAAGAACCCATTAGATACCAGAAGAACCCAGTAGAGCCCAGTAGATACCAGTAGAACTGTCCTTCAGAGACAAAACAGAAGTTTGTTGTGTTTTAAAGGTCGGAGGTCATGTAACTGAACCGAGGACATCTGCTCTTTGACTTTGGCCAAAATATAGGTTTTCCAAAAATATTTTTTGTTCATGTCTGTAATATTTCTGAATGTTTTGGAACATAAACGTGAAGTGTGTGTTGGTCAGTGTGAGGTGTGATATTTTAGCTTTGTGAAAGACAAGGTTATTTATTCTGTATAACATAAATAAATCCTTTACAATCAAAGTCTGTTATCCTCTGATCAATCTGTAAATATCAGTCGTTGTGTCACTCACTATCACACCAGTTATTTGAGTCACACTTTTGCTCTAACTTGTTTTTTTCTATATAAATTAGATACACACAGACATCAAGCTACAAACTACAAATTTCGGCATTGACATGAAATTAATATATATTCATTTTATTTGGCCATTACTGTGTTCTTGCACCGGACCCCCTTTGAAAGACAGGCCTGGTGTTTTATGGATCAGTCTATAGTCTGGTGTGTCACTCTGTTTCAACCTGTCATGTTTCATCAGTCTATACAGTCTGGTGTCTTATTCTTTTTCCACCTGTCGTGGGTAAGTCTGTCACCAGGGGCCTATTTCACAAAAGCAGAATTAGGGGTTAAGCCTGGATTTAACACCTATCCTGGCTTAATTTAGCCAGGACTAGCGATGAATCGGTTTCATGAAAGCTGAATTATCTTGCCAGATTATCTTAGCCAGAGCACCCTGGATAAGTTTATCCATGACTCGATTTCACGAAAGAAAATTTACGCAATCCTACCTTAGTTACCATGGAAATTTAGATGTGAAGTTAGCCTGGTAGGGACCAGGCTAACAGCCAAGCTTACTTAATCCAGTGCCTTGTTCTTCAAGTTTTTCCACAGTTAATTCAACACATGTGTTTGAATGTGGACTCATTTTAATGACCCTGCATTCAAATAAGATGAAATAAATACAATAAGATATAATCAATTTAACTATATTACTGAAATAGAGTGTGACCATGAATCATAATTGTTTCACAATGACTCATGTAATATGTCATTGTCACTCTGTTAACACTATAGTTCATATTGTTGTTAGATGTTTGATAATATATTACAGATGTGTTTTTATGTTATAAAAATCCCACGGGTCTACTATCGTTTTCGCCTTTATCATAAAGGTTGCTGGACAATATATAGAGGATGAAATGCATAATTTATTAAATAATATAAAGGTAATATCAAATACATTGTAAAAAAAATAAGTTGGGCTTTGCTGGTCAGTCCAAAAGAACACTTCAAAGCACTAGAAGACAATTTGGTAGCACTTTACAATAATGACCCGTTATAAAGCATTTATAAACGTTTATAAGTAGTTTGTAGACTATTAACAAATCATTAACAACCTGTTTGTTGACATTCGTAAATGATTACTAAAACTACAGTTACAAATCATTTATAAAGTATTAGTAAGTAGTGAACTATTCATTAATAAGCCATTTATTACAGATATACATCTGTAAAAGATTATTAAATCATTTGTAACGACCCATTCTAAAGCATCTATAAACGTTTATAAGCAGTTTGTAGACTATTAACAAATCATTAACAACCTGTTTATTGACATTCGTAAATGATTACTAAAACCTTTATAACTACGGTTACAAATCATCTATAAAGGTATTTTATGACTATTCATGAATAAGAAATGTATAATATATCTGTAAATGATTATTAAATCATTTGTAACTGATGTTACATAATATATACAAGCTATTGGTAGCTTGTTCATGTTTAACATATGCTATGTTAAACATTCCTAAAGTGTCTATAAATCCTTAATACATGTTATTATGTGCCCTATAGTAAAGTGAAGACAGTTCATCATTTACAACTGTCTGTTAATGTGTTTGTTCATGTTTAACATGCTTTGTAAAACATTCCTAAAATATCTAAGACTATGCATTATTATACTCTACCAGGAAGCCTGTACTTGTCAGCCATCTGTTAGCTCAATGGGTTGAGACGCAGTATTCATGATCCAGAGGCCATGAGTTCAAATCCCACTGATGTCATTCCTATGATTCTTTCCTTTGCAAACTGGCTTCCAGAAGATCAACTGAAAACTACCAGGAAGGCTATATTTGTCATCCAACTGTTAGCTCAATGGGTTGAGACGCAGTATACATGATCCAGAGGCCATGAGATCAAATCCCATTGATGTCTTTCTATGATTCTTTCCTTTGCAGACTGGCTTCCAGAAGATCAACTGAAAACTACCAGGAAGGCTGTACTTGTCAGCCATCTGTTAGCTCAATGGGTTGAGACGCAGTATTCATGATCCAGAGGCCATGAGTTCAAATCCCATTGATGTCTTTCCTTTGCAGACTGGCTTCCAGAAGATAAACTGAAAACTACCAGGAAGGCTATATTTGTCATCCAACTGTTAGCTCAATGGGTTGAGACGCAGTATACATGATCCAGAGGCCATGAGTTCAAATCCCATTGATGTCTTTCCTATGATTCTTTCCTTTGCAGACTGGCTTCCAGAAGATCAACTGAAAACTACCAGGAAGGCTGTACTTGTCAGCCATCTGTTAGCTCAATGGGTTGAGACGCAGTATTCATGATCCAGAGGCCATGAGTTCAAATCCCATTGATGTCTTTCCTTTGCAGACTGGAAAGAAGATCAACTGAAAACTACCAGGAAGGCTATATTTGTCATCCAACTGTTAGCTCAATGGGTTGAGACGCAGTATACATGATCCAGAGGCCATGAGTTCAAATCCCATTGATGTCTTTCCTATGATTCTTTCCTTTGCAGACTGGCTTCCAGAAGATCAACTGAAAACTACCAGGAAGGCTTTACTTGTCAGCCATCTGTTAGCTCAATGGGTTGAGACGCAGTATTCATGATCCAGATGCCATGAGTTCAAATCCCATTGATGTCTTTCCTATGATTCTTTCCTTGAGTGGGTTCGATTCCCACTCCAAGTCATGTGTCCCCGGTAACTTGGGGCAACGGATAAATTGACTGATATTCTTCGTGATGCTTCCCTTTGCAGAATAACTTCTAGAAAAACAAGTTAAAACCACCAGAAAACCTGTAACTCTCAGCCAACAGCATAGCTCAACTGGTAGAGCGTCTGTCCAATGACTTGACTTGACTTGACTTGAGTTGAGTGGGTTCACTCAAGTCAAGTCGACTTGACTTGAGTGGGTTCACTCAACTCAAGTCAAGTCAACTTGACTTGAGTGAACTCAACCCTATGCTGTTGGCTGAGAGTTACAGGTTTCCTGGTGGTTTTAACTTGTTTTTCTAGAAGTTATTCTGCAAAGGGAAGCATAACGAAGAATATTTGAGTTCACTCAAGTCAAGTTGACTTGACTTGAGTGAACCCACTCAAGTCAAGTCAAGTCATGTTATTGGACAGACGCTCTACCAGTTGAGCTATGCTGTTGGCTGAGAGTTACAGGTTTTCTGGTGGTTTTAACTTGTTTTTCTAGAAGTTATTCTGCAAAGGGAAGCATCACGAAGAATATCAGTCAATTTATCCGTTGCCCCAAGTTACCGGGGACACATGACTTGGAGTGGGAATCGAACCCACTCAAGGAAAGAATCATAGGAAAGACATCAATGGGATTTGAACTCATGGCCTCTGGATCATGAATACTGCGTCTCAACCCATTGAGCTAACAGATGGCTGACAAGTACAGCCTTCCTGGCAGTTTTCAGTTGATCTTCTGGAAGCCAGTCTGCAAAGGAAAGAATCATAGGAAAGACATCAATGGGATTTGAACTCATGGCCTCTGGATCATGAATACTGCGTCTCAACCCATTGAGCTAACAGATGGCTGACAAGCAAAGCCTTCCTGGTAGTTTTCAGTTGATCTTCTGGAAGCCAGTTTGCAAAGGAAAGAATCATAGGAAAGACATCAATGGGATTTGAACTCATGGCCTCTGGATCATGAATACTGCGTCTCAACCCATTGAGCTAACAGATGGCTGACAAGTACAGCCTTCCTGGTAGAGTATAATAATGCATAGTCTTAGATATTTTAGGAATGTTTTACAAAGCATGTTAAACATGAACAAACACATTAACAGACAGTTGTAAATGATGAACTGTCTTCACTTTACTATAGGGCACATAATAACATGTATTAAGGATTTATAGATACTTTAGGAATGTTTAACAAAGCATATGTTAAACATGAACAAGCTACCAATAGCTTGTATATATTATGTAACATCAGTTACAAATGATTTAATAATCATTTACAGATGTATTATACATGTCTTATTCATGAATAGTCATAAAATACCTTTATAGATGATTTGTAACCGTAGTTATAAAGGTTTTAGTAATCATTTACGAATGTCAATAAACAGGTTGTTAATGATTTGTTAATAGTCTACAAACTGCTTATAAACGTTTATAGATGCTTTAGAATGGGTCGTTACAAATGATTTAATAATCTTTTACAGATGTATATAATGGCTACTTACTAATACTTTATAAATGATTTGTAACTGTAGTTATAAAGGTTTTAGTAATCATTTACGAATGTCAACAAACAGGTTGTTAATGATTTGTTAATAGTCTACAAACTACTTATAAACGTTTATAAATGCTTTATAACGGGTCATTATTGTAAAGTGCTACCAAAAAATTACTAAGTCCAGAGCTCGATGAATGTTAGGGACCAAAAAAAAAATCACTACAAAGTACTACCAATCAACTTTAAATTGCCTGAAACGTACTCCTAACAGGTTTTTGGGGGAACAATTTTTTTTTCGTTTCGGTAGTGACACAATACCGAAACGAAAAAAAAATTACTAAGTCCAGAGCTCGATGAATGTTAGGGACCAAAAAAAAAGTCACTACAAAGTACTACCAATCAACTTTAAATTGCCTGAAACGTACTCCTAACAGGTTTTTGGGGGAACAAATTTTTTTCTACCGAAACGGAAAAAAAAATACTAAGTCCAGAGCTCGATGAAATTTAAAGTGAAAGTGAATAATATGAGTGAAGGGATGGGGAAGGGAAGACAGAGGGATGAAATATAGATGATATATGATATCTAACCATTATTATAGATGATACTATTACTATAATATAGATGACGTGATGTCTAGTATATATTGTTATGTCATGTTGTTATCTAGTAATATCCACCCTTTCCTCTCTGTCTTCCTTTCCCCTTCCCTTCATTCATTTTAAATTTCTTCCTGTAAAGCTATAGCTGGACAGAGTTCTTTCAGACATAACCCCCCGCCTTTAACTATCGGGAAACAGGGGAGGGACACAGTCCCCCCGATGGTCCTCCACTATGTTGATGGCATGGGACTTGAACCTGAAACTGTCTGTAGCAGAAGCAATCGATCAAGCACCTAGACCACTGCGCCAACGCACCTTTGGGCCCTCAGAAGGTTTCTCTTTGTGGTTTTGACTTATTTTTTTTTGCATTTTGGCCTTGAACATTTCAATTTCAACAACACTGAAGTATGTGACAACTGGGATTTGAACATGGAACCTCTGTGCTGAGAGTCCAACCTTTAGACTTTACCCACTGTGCTACCAGCTCCATTGCTATGAAAGGTCTTCATTCCTCTTTGTGGAACAACACGCAACAGTACTTTAAAAAAAAGAAAAGAAAAAATAACTTTACAGCATATTACTTTGTCTATGGTTTGCTGTGCTGTTACCTGTCTAGATGTTTCAATGTTAATGAACCCCAATGGAAACAAGCCTTTGGCTTTTCTGTCATTATTTATTTGGCCTTCAAATTTAGGCATGGCACAGTGGCCCACTGGATTAAGAGCCTGCCTGAGAAACAGAAGGTTGTGAGTTTGATTCTTAACCCTGACATTGTGTGAAAATAAAGACATTTGGAATAAATACATATATTCTTTTTAAGTTTTAAATATATATTTTTTTCATGGGGGGCCCTGACACTACATCTTTTCACATTGAGGTCCACTGCCAAATACAAGTCAATTCGGGGGGTCCTTGACAACAAAATGTTTTAGAACGTTTCTAAGAAGGGGGAGTATTGCATGCAATAGCTACTTCAATTGAAACAAGCCTTTGGCTTTTCTGTTGATGCACATTTCTCATCATTTCATTTTTCAGTTTGCAAAAAGCACACTGCACACATACTATATGTAGGCTAATAGCAAACACAAATAGGTCTAAATGAAATAATTGTACATTATAAATAAATAAAAATATACAATAAAGAAAGCATGCACACCCAGATCCAAGTGATCAAATGCACAGCAACATCCTATGCTTGAACCACAATGAAATTAAAACATGCAGTCAGCATGTGGGGAATATTCTGGTGTTGCTCAGTATGCAACCATCTTTCACATGAACAGCTTTGCATAAAAAGTGCATTCAGGTATTATGAATCAATGAATTGAGTGCTAACATTTAATGTAAACATACACAACAGGACAAAGGTGAAACAGTAAGCACAGCGCTGCAGGGAATCGAACCCTGTTCCCAGTAGAAACCAGGCGTACCGACTACCAGCGATTGTTTGCCATGTTGACACCATATTGCATACTTGCATTAAAATGAATGAAAAGATATGAATAACCATGTTTATGAATCATTACAATTGTCTAATGGACTGTTGTTAGCTTTAAGCCCAAGCTGCAGGTTACAGACAGCCCAGCACACAATTATACAATCCCAGGTCGATCTAAAAACGAATGTTAAATGATTTAGTGGCGTTTCTGTGGAAAATAAAGGGCACTTTACCTGGATGCTGCTGCTGCTGCTGCTGCAGCTAATGCTGCTGCTAGTGCTGTGACACCTGCAGCATAATAATAACTGTCAAGTTCTTTCACAGTTCAGCTCCAAACCCAAGACAAGGACACAACTCAGTCTTAAACTCAATCAACTCCTTTATTTTTTCCAACTCTTATATTTCATTTTGGTTGGCTTCTTTTCATTGATTGGTCAATCATAGTCAATCATAGTCAGGTTGTAAACCTTAAAAGACAGAGAGAAAACAAGGTTTAACAACATTGCCGTTTTACAACAAATTAGGGTATTTATTAAACAACTTAGGGTTTTCAAATAATAAATGTTTTAAAACAATAAATGTTTTAAAACAATAAATGCTTTAAAACAATAAATGCTTTAAAACAATTAAAGCCCTTAGACCAAACAAAAAGTGTCTTTAACCAATCAATGTCTTAAACAAGTTATTAAAGTAAATAATTTGAATTAAACATTTAAAATGAATAAACCATCTTAAGTCCTTTAAATGGAATAAAGACACATTTTAGGAAAAAATAGACCCACAAGCTTGTAGATCAGCTATTTTTCACTTAGCATTTTAAGCATTTGTTAAACATGGCAAATTCATGAATTCCACATTTTAGTAGTCTTAACTCAAATAAACCATAACATGGTAATTTCATGAATTTTCTACATTTTAGTAGTTTTAAATCATAAACAGAATTTTAACCTTTTTAACTTTGTATTATCCTTTCGTATTTCCTACTTTTCTTTCCAAACACAAAAAGAGGACAATGCTGCAATGTGTTCCTTCAACAACGCTGCAATGTGTTCCTTAATTTAACTTAACCAGTTAAACATGAACACATTTTCAAACACATAAGCAGTATTGCAAAACAAAGTAAATAAAACCAGTTCACCAACCATTGGCATCTTTGGGCTGAACTTCTTTGGTAGAACTTGGAGTTCCATCTCTCTGAAGTGTGTTTGTATAATGATTGAGCACCTCCACTCCTTTTCAGGTGCTTCCCATCAGGTAATGAGCGGCCATTTTGCTGGTGCATTTTGGGAAATGTAGTGTAGAGCAGGGGTGTAGTTTTGACTATACATGGGCCAGTAGGAAGAGGATTGCCAGTAGGAAGAGGATTGCCAGTAGGAAGAGGATTGCCAGTAGGAAGAGGATTGGCACTAGGCTTTCAGCATTAAGTCAAGGCTCCCTTTCTGAGTCTTGACTTAACAATAACCGTCCGTTTTAGTTTTCAACAAACCGCTGTACCCATTCTTCAAGGCCTCCGTGTAACAGGCTCTAGTAATGTGAATGTGAATAAACAAGCTTAGTTATAGAAAAGCTCAGCAGTCAGCAGGGCAGCAGCACACACATCAAACAGTGAGGTGGGAGGAGAACAGTGAGGTGGGAGGAGTGCAGTTCAGGAAGTGACCTCACCTAATTGTCATTGTTACCTTGGTTACATAAAAGTTCAGATAGGTGTGATTTATTTTGCCATAACCACCCAGTTTTACTGTGTGGAAACACCGGGGAGCTAAACCGCTCCCCGGCCCCACTGTACTGCATCCCCGTAAACCGGGGGTAACAGAGTACATCGATGAGTATGTGCTTCAGTGCCTAGGCGGGACTTGAACCTGCTTTGGCCTTTTACAAGGTCGCCTAGGTATCCACGTCAGAACTCGCTTGCCTATGGCACCTCCACACATTTCCACATGTTTCTTTAGTGCTTTTAAGTGTGGTGTTTAAAACATGCTTCAGATTAAAGAACAACCACTGTAACTTCCACTGTCCCTTCACTTCCTTAATTACTGCAACAAAATACATATCAAAATATGCAGTTAAAATTATTTAGTTTAGCTTAAAGATGTTTCAATGTTTATGGAAAAAAATCCTCTGTCTTTTTTGTGATGAATCTATTCTATTTGGCTGTTCTAGCCGATTAAAAAAATGTTTTCTAAATCCTAACGCTTTAAAAAAAAAAAAAAAAAAAAAAAAAAAAAAAAAATATATATATATATATATATATATATATATATATATATATATATATATATATATATATATATATATATATATATATATATATATATATATATATGCTGCGCTATGAGCTTGTAGATCTGCTATTTTTGAATAGCCTAAAGAACTGTAAAAATGCAAAAGATGTCTTCGGTTTTCATGAGTTAAACAAAAGCTCAGTGGCTCACTGAGTAATGGTGCCTGCCTATGATACGGGAGGTTGCAAGTTCAAGTCCAGGTTCTGACAATGTATCAAAGTGTACCCAACATCTTCCCAAATTTGGAACACTCTCTTTTTCCCTCCAAGTAACATATATAAATCTTTCTTATGGGGGGTCCTGGCACTACATCTTTTGACATGGGTGTCCACGGCCATATATAAACAGTATATATATCAATTTGGGGGTCCTTGTGATGAAGACTTGAACCTGTGACTAGAGAGACAGCCATAGCTGAATGGGTAGAGTGGCTACCTGGTTAGCGGAAAGTCACAGGTTCAAGTCCCACCCCAGTAATATGTCTGAGTATCATTTCCATCCGAGGTGGTGGTGTGGGGAAAGGGACTTTAGATGCAACTGCACTGTTGCAGATGGCTTTGAACTATACAGTACATTAAAACACAAACATGTTGATGTTGTAGAAAGTAAACGTTTACACCTAGTAGCCTTAGTTAACTTAGTTACTATGTATAAATAATAATAATAAACTTTATTTATATATCACCTTTTTAAACAACGTTACAACGTGCTTAACATAAAATCAAACAGTGCATCGAAGATCATAGATAATTACAACAATAAAAAATAACACATAACAGTGTCAGTGAGTATAGATGCACCAAATTTCTGCTGTTTAGGAGGTTAAGAAAGCCTTTCTATAAAAATTAGTCTTTAATTTTGATTGAAAAATGGTGATGGAATTAGCAACCCTGAGGTCCAATGGGAGGCTGTTCCAGAGTGTAGGGGCCCTGACGGCAAAGGCCCGATCACCCTTGGTCACCAGCCTAGACATAGGAAGATCTAGTAGGGCTGCATCGGAGGACCTTAGGCGGAGGACAGGCACATGGGGTTGTAGCAGGTCAGTTAAATATTGTGGTGCCAGGCCATTAAGAGCTTTAAAAGTTAACAATAAAATCTTAAAATCTATTCTGTATAAAGTAAGTTTGAATCAGGCATAAATCCATTTAAATAAAGTGAATTCCAGTGGTGGAAAAAGTACTCAAATGTTTTACTTAAGTAAAAGTATCAATACTGCAATGTAGAAGTTTACTTGAGTAAAAGTGCAAAAGTATTGGTATGAAAATGTGCTTAAAGTACTAAAAGTAAAAGTACTAAAATGTTTGAAAATAGCAGATCTACAAGTTCACAACGCATCGCGGGTCTGTGAGCTTGTAGATCTGCTATTTTCAAATAGCCTAGGTATAAAATAGGGCTAAAATTGTTAATTTATGTTTTATAAAGTAATAAATACTTTACACCTGCAAAGTAACTAAAGTTTTCAAATAATTGTAGTTTGCCTCTGAGATGTAGTAGAGTACAAGTAAAAGTATAGACAATTGGAAGTACCTCACATTTACTTAGTTATTTTACACCACTGGTGAATTCATAGTTTCATTTATAACATGAATGCGTCCCGAGTCACAAAAGCCAACAGGGACAAAAGTACAGGGGGTGGCACTCCCCTCTAACCTAGTGTACTTAACATAAAATTACTGCACGTGGAAAGGACCCCATCATTGCATGTAAAAGAACTGAACATTCTGAACACAGAATAGACTTTAGGTCTGAACAAGTGTCTCAGGACATGGTGATGGAAGGTGCAGTGCATTTCTTGCAGGTGATGATTGGTGAACTGAAGATTAGAAAAAATTTAAATGCATGCAGGAATGTATTCATTTTAACCTGTACCTCCCCCCCTCCTATGACATTTTAACACTGCCCCCCCCCCCCCCCCCCCCATAACAATGTAACCAATCAAGTGATAATAAACTAGGGACATGTAAATGCAACGCAAACCATGAGCAGGGCGCCACAGGGAATCGAACCCTGTCCTAGTAAAACCAGGAGAACCAGACCAGCGCCTTTTTTTGTTTTTTTTGCGTTTGTTTTTTTATGACGCGAACGGCGCATTTTATGACGCGAATGGCGCAACGCAAGTGACCTCCCTAACCAGCAGCAACAAAGAATTTAAAAAAGTTCCTACCTTCCAGCCATCTTCACTGCACACGCTGCAGCAACAGCATCATAGTTCCTACCTTTCTGCCATCTTCACTGCACACGCTGCAGCAACAGCATCATAGTTCCTACCTTCCAGCCATCTTCACTGCACACGCTGCAGCAACAGCATCATATTTCCTACCTTCCAGCCATCTTCACTGCACACGCTGCAGCAACATCATCATAGTTACTACCTTCCAGCAATCTTCACTGCACACGCTGCAGCAACAGCCATAGATATAGAAACCTAGATCGTCACAGCGGATCATCCGTTTCCATCTGCATCTTCCTCTGTCACTCCAGCCACCTGCATGTCCTCAAGATGTCTTCCTCTGGTCAACTTCAGATTCTGGAAAGAAAGACAAAACGGTTCAGTTGTGTAAGCCATTGGTTCTCAAAGTGGGGTCTGGGATCTGGGGGTCCCCAGCGAAATGTGTTAATACATCACAATCATTAATACTTTGGCTATTCAAAAATAGCAGATCTACAAGCTCATAGCACAGCACCCAGTGGCACGCTATGAGCTTGTAGATCTGCTATTTTTGAACACACACACACACACACACACACACACACACACACACACACACACACACACACACACACACACACACACACACACACACACACACACACACACACACACACACACACACACACACACACACACACACACACACACACACACACACACACACACACACACAATTTTAAAGCGGTTTTGTAACTCAAATATTTGCTTCTGAGGGTCCCTGGAACCAAATATTGTTGGGGGTTCTTGACATGAAAGTTTGAGAACCACAGGTTTAGGCCTAAAGTTTGAGAACTGCTGGAGTAGGCCTACAGGGTGACATTTTGGAAGCCTTCACTACCGAGCCTAGTCTTTCAAACAGTATCAGAAATACACATCAACTAAGACAGCTAACGGTTCTCAAACATGTACATGTCAAGGACCCACAAAATGTATTTATATTTGGCCACAGACCCCATCTGAAAACATGTGCCAGGGACCCACATACATGAGTTACGTTTTTTTTTAAATAGCAAATCTACATGAAAGCACAAACTTCTGGAATTGTTTGGAATACAACACAAATCTTGTAGCCTTATGGGGTCCCTGTCAGATGGGAGTCCTTTTGAAAACAACCGATTGAGTTGTTTTTTGTAGTTGTAGTTTAGGCTACAAACCCAATTCTTAAACAATAATGTTAAAGATTCAGGCTACAAAAAGATGTAATGTTCATATCAGTCTACCAGTTTGTATTTACCTGCAGCAGAGGGGACAGGTTCCATTCTGAAGTGATCCACCCTGGCATCTCTCGATCCACCCTGGCATCTCTCACCTGCCTTCTATTTATATCTAATAACCACTGCTCACATCAGTCTGGAGGGAATGGATCCCAGTTTGCTTTCAATCAACACTAATGATAATGACTCTAGTGTGAGCGTGCCTGCGTGCGTGCGTGCACATGTGATTAGTGGAAGGTAACTGGGGTCTTCAACGCACGTTTTTCAAGCCACAAGGACCCCTGTGTTGTGAGTGCTACTGCTACCTACTGGGCTGGCTGCATTTCCAATATTTAACCGTGGGTAGCAATATTCAAAAATGTGTGAAGAAACAAGTTCAGTTAGAGAAGAACAGTGACACACACACACACACACACACACACACACACACACACACACACACACACACACACACACACACACACACACACACACACACACACACACACACACACACACACACACACACACACACACACAGTACATCGATGAGTGTTGGCTTCAGTGCCTAGGCTGGTCTTGAACCTGTGGCCCTGTTTGCAGAGACCACAGAGGTGTCCACCAACCATCCGCCTGCCTACAGCACCTCCACACATTTACACGTGTTCCTTTTAGTGCTTTTAAGTGTAGTTCCTGGATGTTAAGTCTTCAAAACATGCTTCAGAGTAAAGGAGCAGGAAGATTTGAACCCTCAACTTTTGGATCATGCAGACAATGTTCAACACAGTGAGCTGAGCTACCATGCTGCCAGCTCAAGCCCAGTTTGTGTTCTGCTTTAATTGACAACAACGATACAAACAAAATACAGATTTTTGTTTTGGTATATTGTGCTGTTGCTTGTCAGCCTTGTCTAGAATCTTTAGATGTTTGAATGTTTATGGAGCACAATGGAAACAAGCCTCTGGCTTTATTGTGATGAATCCATCCAAGTACAATAGTTAATTGTGTTCAGATTCTCTCTACATAATGGCATAAGGTCCTGGGTTCAAATCCTACAAATAGCAGATATACATGTTTAATTCATTGTATAACTGTACCTCTGTGCTTTTTGCAAACTGTTAATAAAGTATTCAATCAAAACAATCTTGAAATAATTGTGACAAAGTTTGAATACTTTTGAAAGTACTTTCTTTTGGGGCCCCCCGGCATAAAATCTGTTCAGATGAGGGTCTGCAGCAAAACACATATCAAATTGGGGGTCCTTCATATGAAGAGTTTGAAAACCACTGTGTTGTTCAAAGGAGTGGCCATAGCTGAATGGATAGAGAGCCTGTCTTGAAAACAGAAAGCCCTGGGTTCAAATCCTGGGCCTGACGAATGTGAAGGTGTCCATGAGAAAGACAGCTCCCAGCTGCTCCTCTGTGGGTAGCAATCAGCTGGGTAAAACCGAATTTGCCCTGTACGGATCAAATTTGAATTATTATTAGAAGGGTGGGGGTGTGACGTTGCAAATTAGGGTACATTTTATTCCCCCTAACTGCACAGTGCAGGAGCTTTGAGAGTCTGTTTGCCTCCCTTGAGTCAGTATGACAGTATCATGTAATTCTATCAATATGTTGGTTTCATGTTAAATGGATAGTTCACCCAAAAAAAAAAGGCTTTTTTCATGGAGACTTGAATTCATGGATATCTTTTATTTTTTTGTCACATTCCTAAGCCAATAATTGGATGACCGGCAGCGGTACGGGCAGGAGACACAAACAGTCTCCTTTGTGTCTCATCAAATACTTTAAGGAAAACGGAAACTCTGTACACAGACACAAAGCAAGTCTTTCAGTTGCTTTTATTACCTCCTAGAATCATGACAACACGTTACACCCCCATTTGTGTCCCTATACAATCTGGTTACCCATGCAGGAGTGCAGTTCAGGAAGTGACCTCACCTAATTGTGATTACATAAAAGTTCAGATACGTGTCATTTATTTTTCCATAACCACCACGTTTTACTGTGTGGAAACACCGGGGAGCTAAACCGCTCCCCGGCCCCACTGTACCGCATCCCCGTACACCAGGGGTAACAGAGTACATCGATGAGTATGTGCTTCAGTGCCTAGGCGGGACTTGAACCTGCTTTGGCCTTGTTCACAAGGTCACCTAGGTATCCACACCAGAACTCGCTTGCCTATGGGACCTCCACACATTTCCACATGTTTCTTTAGTGCTTTTAAGTGTGGTGTTGAAAACATGCTTCAGATTAAAGAAGCACCACTGTAACTTCCACTGTCCCTACACTTCCTTAATTACTGCAACAAAATACATATCAAAATATGCAGTTAAAATGATTCAGTTTTTGTATCCTCTGTCTTTTTCAACCGATCAAGATCAAGATAAACCAAACCTTACCACTGCACCAACGCACCTTTGGGCCCTCAGCAGGTGTCTTCTAGTGCTTTTGACTTGCTTTTTAGCGGTGCCAACCGCTCTATATCTGACTTTGTCTGTGTGTCCGTGTGTCCGTGTGTCTGTCCGGGTGTGTGTCTGTCCCATAAACAAATATTGATGACAACATCAATACGGGGCTCATCAAAGGCATCGCTTCCTTCACACAGGGTGTGATTTTTTGTATTTTGGCCTTGAAAGATTCAAAGTGCTACAGCATTGAAATATGGGACAACTGGGATTTGAACATGGAACCTTCCGTTTTTTAGTCCTGTATCTTCATCACTGCACCACTGTGGTTCATACTGTACTTAGTCTATTGTCTTTTGCGACCTTAGGTCAAAGATTAGATAAAGGTGCAAGAGTCAGGTAAAAGTTGGAAAAATGTCCAAGCTGGATTTGAACCAGGAACCTTCTGGTTATAAGTTCTGTATTTTAACCACTACACCACAGTGGTTCTTACTGACTTTGTTCACATGCGTGTTCTTCACTGAAAGATTAGATAAAGGTGCAGGAGTCAGGTAAAAGTTTGATAAATGTCCTTGTTGGATTTGAACCAGCAACCTTCTGGTTATAAGCCCTGTATCTCAATCACTGCACCACTGTAATTCATCCTAATTCTGTTCACTTGCATGTTCTTGATTGAAAGGTTAGATAAAGGTGAAAGAGACACGTAAAAGTTGGAAAATATTCCTTGCCGGTTTCTGAACTCAGAACTTTCTGTGCGCAAGGCCTGTATCTTAACCACTGCTCCACCATGGTTCATACTTCCTCTGGTCTCTTGCACGCTCTTCAGTGAAAGATTAGATAGGCTACAGACCACAAGAGTCAGATAAAAGTTGGAAAAATATCCTGGTTGCTTTTGAACCAGGAACCTTCTGGTTGCAAGCCCTGTATCTAAACCACTGCACCACAGAGGTTCTTATTTATTTTGTTAACTTGTGTGGTATTCACTGAAAGATTAGATAAAGGTAAAAGCCCCAGGTAAAAGTTGGAAAGATGTCCTTGCTGGTTTTGAACTCAGGACCATCTGTGTGCAAGGCCTGGCCCGGCTGACCAACTGATCAACTATACTGACAAACTAGCAAGACCAGCCTGGTAAACTGGTTAAACCAGCCTAAGACCAGCTAAAACCAGCAACCATCATAAGCTGTTTTTTGCTGTTTTTTTCAGCAGGGTATAGTCTGATGTGTTACTCCTTTTCAACCTGTCATGTTTCATTAATCTATCTCGGGTGTTTTACTCTGTTTCAACCTGTCACGGATCAGTCTATCGCATGGTGTCTTACTCTGTTTCAACGGTGACTGCTCATAAGTCCGACATCCCACTACTCCGACTACGTGATTTCAACTGGTCATGTATCAGTCTGTCGCTGGCCCAACCATGGCCATATTTGAGTAAATTTCAAAGTAGCTTCCCCAACACTGTCCAAATGAAGGCTAAATACCTGCATGTGCCATGTTGCTCTTACTGACGACTCTATCACCCTTTGCCATGCACTTATATATACACTCATCTCTATATTTCTCTTTCCTTTTTTCTCTCCTCCCTAACACACAGTAGGGGGTAGGAACATACACACACGCACGCGCAGTCGCACACACACGCAGAGAGAGAGAGAGAGAGAGAGAGAGAGAGAGAGAGAGAGAGAGAGAGAGAGAGAGAGAGAGAGAGAGAGAGAGAGAGAGAGAGAGAGAGATGTATTGGAGATATTGTTTCTCTCACCATTAAAACAGGACAGATTTAACATACATGGTTGATTCAGGGCTGTGTGTGTGTGTGTGAGAGAGAGAGAGAGAGAGAGAGAGAGAGAGAGAGAGAGAGAGAGAGAGAGAGAGAGAGAGAGAGAGAGAGAGAGAGAGAGAGAGAGAGAGAGAGAGAGAGAGAGAGAGAAATAGAGAGAACGTCAACAGCCTGCAGCATCTGGTTCATACTCCATCCCTCATTCTCTTTCTTATCTCCTCTCTCTTTCCATCTAGCTCTCTCCTTTTCCCTCATCCCCCATCATCCCCCCCATCATCCCTCCATCTCTTCATCTGTCTTCTCTGAATTAAATTGTATGGCAGACTGAGGGGTTGGGGGTGGGTAGTGAAGACAAAGAGAGACACAGAGCAAGATGTAAGCCGATCTGCAGAGCATCAAAACGTAACTAACTTGGGACTTCTTGTACTTCCGCCTGGACACTTTCAGCAGCCGTTCTTGCCCAGCGTAGCATACGCCAATGGTCAGTGCTAATGTGCAAGTTCAGATCCATTGGTCAACCCGCTGAGGAGATGAATGGACTGTAGTGTCTGTAAATCGTAAATGATGCATTTATATAGCGCCTTTATCCAAGGCGTATTACATTCACCCACATATTGATACACTGACGGCGGAGGAAACCTGCATGCAAGGCACCAACCTGCTTGTCAGGAGCAAAGGGGTTCAGTGTCTTGTTCAACGACACTTTGACGCTAACTCTGGGGTAGCCCGGGATCGAATTGGGAACCCTCTCTACCTCCTGAGCCACTGACTCCCCTCTGACGATGTTTGATCGCCTGGCTACGCTAGACTAAATGGATTGAGGGTGGACAGATGGACCAAGGTTTTTCTGTTTTATAGGATAATAGGATAACACCACATCTAACGCAAAATAACAAAAGATAACACACTGACCCAGTTTACTGACTGCCTGACAATCTGTCTGTCTGTCTGTCTGTCTGACAGGGCATCTCTCCTCTCTAAATAGTAAACTGTCCTTTAATTGAGCATCACACTTCCAGAGGCCCAGATTTAGCAGCTGTTAACGGCTCTAAATGCGCACACACGCACCACGCACACACACACACACACACACACACACACACACACGCACCACCCCCTCCCTGCATAACAACTTACCCAAGCGAGCCCCCTTGTCTGTTACTGGTCTCCTGGGATACCCCCCTCTCTCCCCAAATTCATGCACCCAAACACACACACACACACACACACACACACACACACACACACACACACACACACACACACACACACACACACACACACACACACACACACACACACACACACACACACACACACACACACACACACACACACACACACACACACACACCCTAGGCTCCACCTGCTTCTTCCAAATCCCCCAATCAGAATCCATTTAGCCAGCTATCAATCACCCATTATCCCGCTGTGAAAGGTCAACACAGATCACATGGTTCCACTCCTCTTAATCTGATGAGACATTTCAACATCAGATCCTGGATCAGCGACATCACAATCAACCAATAAGTAAGGAGTACAAGGATCAGATCCTGGTTCAGTGACATTACAACTAACCAATAGTAAGGAGTACAAGGATCAGATCCTGGATCAGATCAGACAGCTGCCAAGTGCCATGCATCCCTGCAGGACATATTCCACCATATCACTGGTGGTGCTGGGAGATCTTCAGCACCACCGGAGATCCCTCTCCTTCTTCACACACACAGCCTGTTTCACTGTTTTGACTTAAGCGTCGTTTTCATCTGGGTTCCTTTTTCTTTTTTTTTTTTAAATATTCATTTTTGGGCTTTTGTGCCTTTATTGATAAGACAGTAGGCTGACAGGAAATGGGGAGAGAGAAGGGGAGTGGCATGCAGCAAGGTCGTCGGCTCAGGACTCGAACCCGCATCAGGCTACATTGAGCCTAGGTACCTGGACCGTCCAGGCCTGATCTGGGCTCCTTTAGCGGGAAACACTTCTTCTTTTTTTGTATGTATTAAAGTGCATAGGGAATTGAAAAATAAAGGAAATCTGAATCTGTGAGAAGCAATTTCACAACCAGTTTTCAATTTGCTTGCACCCATATATTGAAAAGTAAACACCAGAACCAATCATCTGCTTTTTAGTCCTGTCCAAATTCATGTGCAAGGAGGACTGAAATCTATGTCTTCATGTGAAATTCATAAGGCTGCTTGGTATGTTTCTAATGAGAGGATTTGAGGGAGGTGGGTTTGGAGTCTGTGCACCGCCAGGTTCTCTCTCCAAAAAAAACTTCAACACTGAATTTACTGCAAGAAAAGCAGCGACACTGTAACAGAGAAGAGGAGAATCTAATATAGTCCTACTAGTCCATCCCCGGGATGTGCACAAATTAAAAAAATGAAAATCACAATTACAATCCCAAATGTAATGAACATCAGCTTCAATAATTTTCACATCAGTATACCAACCTACAGAGGAGACAAATGCATGGGAATGGATTAAAGTCACCATCTGCCAATTGGTCGTTATGTCACTGTAGCACACTCAGTGCTGCTGTGCCACAATTGCTGACACAATTGATGAGACCGTTTTGTAGTGAAACGCTTTACACTTTACTGACTTCACATGCAGGTACAGCATGCTACTATAAAGAGAAGAGCACAATTGGAAACACCTGCATGATACTGACATGATACTGACCATGACTAACAATGATACTGACATGGTCTAGTCAGTGTGTATTCGTTCAACACAGAGTTTCCATGTTTCCAGTCCGGCAGTCCCAGGCTTTTACTGTAGTTACATTTGTTCCAAACGAACACTTCAAACACACTAGCGGACACCTGTTAAGTGTGTAGGTGTAAATAGTATGTTAGCATGTGATTTGTGACGGGCCCATGAATTTAGTATGCGTCTCACATACTATTTAGTAGCTACTAAGCTTTCGAACATTCTAAAAAGTAATCAAATACCACAATGTAGAAACACTGTAGAAAAAGTCTGGTATTCAAAAATTTGCTTGAGTAAAAGTACAAAAGTATTGGCATTAACACAATATACTTAGTTTTAGCTGGTTTTAATTAGAAGAGAACTTCTTCTATACATCAAACGGTTTTGCATTGATGGTTTGATCGAAGTCATTGACTGAGTAATGGTGTAGTAATACTCCAAGGCTACGGATGCGTAGTTGAACCAAATACTGGAGTATTTTAAAGTTTTGCCAGCTAAAGTACAAAATAACAACTCAAAAGCACTACATAGGGTCTGGGCAGCTGGCGCAGCGGTCCAGGCACCTAAGCTGAATGTGCCTTGACAACATGTTGCGGGTTCAAGTCACAAATCCCGACAGCCTTTGTTGCATGTCTCTCCCCTTTTCCTGTCAACGTACTGTCCTATCCATAAAGGCACAAAGGCCCAACAATAAATCTTAAAAAAAAGAAGCACCAAACAGGATAGTTACATAATGCAGCTTTAAATGCTGGAGTATTTAAACTTCACTAATTGAAGGCTAACATACAAAAGAACTCTTCAAGAGTACTAAGAGACCTCTGCCAAGAGTGAATGAGTGATGGTGTAGCGGTCTAATGGGCAGACTCTCATCACAGACTTTCCATGGTCAAATCCCAGTCCTCCTTTAGTTCAATGCCAAAGTATTTCAACTTTACTAACTGAAGGCTAACAAACAAAAGAACCCTTCAAGATTTCTAAGACACAACTATTGAATGTGAGTGATCGATGTAGTGGTAGTGGTCCAATGATTGGACTCCCAGCACAGAGTTTCCATGTTCAAATCCGGGTTGCAGCTCCTATAATTCGATGCTGGAGTACTTCAAAATTTCAAGGCTAAAATACAAAAGAACAACTCAAAAGCACTAGAATACACCTGTCGTGTCATGTGGTGTGCTTGATCGGTTGCCTCTCTGCTATAGACGTTTTAAGGCTTTTGTGAGCCCTCCAGACCATTTTTAAGTTGCTTGATTCATTATTTAGATATTTGATATTCATTTTATCAGACACGCCCCCTTCCTATACAAACCCATTATAACTTAAAACTCCATTTCTAAGATGTTAGATTCATCAAAAACACCCGTCCTTGGTTCTGGTGACTCATCCTGCCCTCCTAATGCGTGAGGGGGCCGTGTTTTTTCGATTACTTTTTTCATTTATTTTTAATATCTTTTTTTGAAAATTAAAAAAATTAAATACGATAAAAAATAATAATAAAATTAATGAAAAAAGTTATCGAAAAAACACAGCCCCCTCGCGTATTAGGAGGGCAAGGTGAGTCACCAGAACCAAGGACGGGTGTTTTTGATGAATCTAACATGTTAAAAATGGAGTTTGAAGTCATAATGGGTTTGTATAGGAAGGGGGCGTGTCTGATAAAATGATTATCAAATATCTAAATAATAAATCAAGCAACTTAAAAACGGTCTGCGGGGCTCACAAAAGCCTGAGTAGACAATAAAATGACCCAAAGTTTTTTTGAAAGTGAAATATCACTTTAACATAACATGTTTGTATAGGAAAAGTTTTTTAGCTTAATGTTAGTCTTTTAAAACTAATACAAATTCAAGGAATGCTATGAATTAAAGAGCTGAAACTAAAAGTTTCCTTTGAACTAGTATCTTTCTCTTCCTCGACGTTGGCTGAGGCATTGCTGCGTGCAGATAGGATCTGGCAGCAGCGGCTCCTGAAGCCAGCATGCTGTGTTGCTTACCGTGTAGCCTATAGATGTGAGGAGTTCTAGCGCGCACGTGCGTGCGAGCTCGTGCTCTGTACCGTGCCGTACCTTGAAAAATGTACCGGCTACACGTCGTCCTACTCCGTGTGGCCCCCATGACACCACTGTTCAGGAGGATGAAGGAGGATGAATGAACCTGTCCAGCTGAAATTTTACTAAAACAAATAGGTCAATAAGCATTAGACAGCACAAGGGAAAGGGGACACTGGTGGCCGTCAGGGAGAGAGACATAACGCCCCAACCCTTACTTCTCAGGAAACAGGAGGAGGGACACGGTCCCCCCTGATGGTCCTCCAGTACCTTGATGGCATGGGACTTGAACCTGCGAACTGTCTGTAGCAGTGGCAACCGATCAAGCACACAGCACCATTGCGCCAAGGCACCTTTGGGCCCTCGGCAGGTGTCTTCTAATGCTTTTGAGTTGTTCTTTTGTATTTTAGCCTTGAAAATTCCAAAGTACTCCAACATCAAACTATACAAGGGGTGGGATTTGAACATGGAGCCTCTGCGCCGAATGTCCGAGCATTAGACCTCTAGACTACTTCTCAGGCGCTCAGAGGACAAGTCTGGTAGTAATCTTGAAGTCTTCTTTTGTATTTTAGCCTTGAAAAGGCCACGGTACTCCAACATTGACCTATAGGAGGATGGGGAGTTGAACATGGCATCTCTGTGCTGAGAGTCTACTCATTAGACCACTACACTATCCCTCAGCCTCTCAAAGCATGTGTCTCTTAGTAGTTTTGATGGGTTATGTTTTGTATGTAAGCCTTCAGTAAGTAAAGTTACATCGAAATACTCCAGCATTGATCTATAGGAGGACTGGATTAAAGTCACCATAATCTCTGTACTGAAAGTCTTATCATTAGACTACTTCACTGTCAATCAGTCACGCTCAGTAGACGTTTCTTAGTACTCTTGAAACGTACTTTTATTATGTTAGCTTTGAGTTAGTAATGTTAAAACACTCCAGCATTGACATATAGGAGGACTGGGACTTGAACATGGATCGCCTGTGCTGGAAGTCTGATAATTAGCCAATTACACCATCACTCATTTACTCACAGCAGATATCTTTTAGTACAGTAAAAGTGTTCTTTTCTATGTTAGCCTTCAGCTGCATTATGTAACTTTCCTGTTCTACTCTGGATTTGTCTTTTAGTGCTTTTGAGTTGCTGTTAGTTGTTAGTGAATAGAAAGAAACACTTATTTGGCCTGGACAGCTGGCGTAGTGGTCCAGGTACCTAGACTCAGTGTAACCAGACAGCGCGTTGCATGTTCGACTCCCGAACCCGAAGTCCTTTGCTGCATGTCACTCCGCATCTCTCTCCCCATTACCGGTCAGTCTACTGTCCTGTCAGATAAAAGCCCCCAAAATAAGAAATACTTATTTGCCATTATGCTTTTATTTGGAACAGACATCAATAGACATCAAACTGGATTTTGATGTAAATATATTCTATGCAAAATGTTGTAGTCGGGTGAAGGGGGTACTTGGATTCAGAAACCAGGGAAGGGGGGAGTGCCGACAGGAATGCCAGTTTTCTGGTCTGTAGTTCATTTGACTTAGTTTGGAGTGTTGGCTCACTGAAAGAAAACTAAAAGCAAAATGGCTCCCAAGTGGAGTCAAACTTTTCCTATTGGTTGATGCCCGGTCAAAGTTCACCAATGTTGAATTCCAAGCTTCACATGAATGCATGAATGTTGATGCTGACATTTCTGACATATAGACAGTATAGTCTACTGTCTGAATGTCTAATGTATAGTCTACTGTCTGAATGGATGTCATGTCTAATGTATAGTCTATTGTCTGAAAGTCTAATGTATAGTCTACAGTCTGAATGGATGTCATGTCAAATGTAGTGTACTGTCAGCATGTCATGTCTAATGTATAGTCTACTGTCAGCATGTCATGTCTAATGTATAGTCTACTGTCAGTGTTACACGATAGTGTGAACAATAAAATAAGCCAAAGGCTTCGGTTCTAAACAGTGCAAAACGTCCAAAGTCAATGTTATATTTTTATTCAACCTAAAAACTAATAAAAGCAGAGCAGGGGAATGGGGCAGGGGCGTAGGAGGGGAATGCACAAATCCTATGTCCAATGGGGAAAGGGGTCTTTCAGAGCAGTCCAGTGTTAAAAGCCATTAAAACTGTAAGATGCAGAGTCATTAAATGCCAGGGGTTCCAATGTCTAAAATCCAATCAAAGCAGGATAAGGTGTCTGGTGCATCTACTTCCCTTTTCAATGGGGGGTGGGTCCTGTTGGTTTCCGTGTGAGTCCAGGTCCTTCCTCCTCTGTCCTTGTAGGTCTGTGCTGTTCCGTGGCCAGGACAAAACTGCCTCACTCTCCAACAGTGGCTGGTAAATGGGGAGAGCCTTCCTAATTAGCTCATGCCCTGCACCTGTTCCACTCAATTATCCAATGGGAGTCCTCCATGCTGAACTACTGACACAGGTACCATAGACTGGCTTCAAAGCACTGCAACTCAAATGAAATAATAAAAAAAAGCAAACATGCACACAAAATCAAAAGGAATAGGAATTGAAAAGCCAGCTATAATACAAATGAATAAGCAGTCAGCATGACATCAGCATGTCATGTCTAATGTATAGTCTACTGTCAGCATGTCATGTCTAATGTATAGTCTACTGTCAGCATGTCATGTCATGTCATGTCATGTCATGTCATGTCTAATGTATAGTCTGCTGTCAGCATGTCATGTCATGTCTAATAGTCTACTGTCAGCATGTCATGTCATGTCATGTCTAATGTATAGTCTACTGTCAGCATGTCATGTCATGTCATGTCATGCCTAATGTATAGTCTACTGTCAGCATGTCATGTGTAATGTATAGTCTGCTGTCAGCATGTCATGTCTAATGTATAGTCTACTGTCAGCATGTCATGTCTAATGTATAGTCTATTGTCGTCATGTCATGTCTAATGTATAGTCTACTGTCAGCATGTCATGTCTAATGTATAGTCTGCTGTCAGCATGTCATGTCTAATGTATAGTCTGCTGTCAGCATGTCATGTCTAATGTATAGTCTGCTGTCAGCATGTCATGTCTAATGTATAGTCTGCTGTCAGCATGTCATGTCTAATGTACTGTATAGTCTGCTGTCTGAATGCATGTCATCTCTAATGTATAGTCTACTGTCAGCATGTCATGTCTAATGTATAGTCTGCTGTCTGAATGCATGTCATCTCTAATGTATAGTCTACTGTCTGAATGTATGTCATGTCTAATAGACCACTGACTGAATACTGTTTGTTGATTGTAGTAATGCTGCTGATCTAGGGTCGGATCCTTGTACTCCAGTCCTTACTATTGGTTGATTGTAATGTCAAAGCTGTAAAAGAACCCTATACCCAGAAGAAGCTTTAAAACCCTTAGAAAAAACAAACCTTTACAAGAAGCAGTAGAATCCTTTAGAATAACCAGTAAAACCTGTTAGAAGTTAAACAATTTAGAATGGAATCAGAGCCTTCGAGTCAGAAGTTTAGTTTTTTATACTGGATGGACAAAATCAAAGTGCAATGGTGCTCAATGTCCCATATACAACAAATGTGTGCATGTGTGCGTGCGTGCATGCTCACATCTGCCCTAAAAGCTCTTGTCATGTTATTTTAATGAGAACCCATGTGTGCTGGGCGGTCAGGTGAGAGTGAGAATACACACACACACACACACACACGCACGCACGCACGCACGCACGCGCACACACACACACGTATATCTCTGAGTAATAAGAACTCTAGATATTCGGGCCGTATATGTCATGTTCGACTCTAAACAATTAAGGAACAGCAACATGAACATGTTTTTGATTGATTGATTGATTGATTGATTGATTGATTGATTGATTGATTGATTGATTGATTGATTGATTGATTGATTGACAGCAAAACATATGCACAAACATCTAATTGCACACCCTGGTCACAAGGTCCCATCACGTGTACTATTGATGATGTGACAGGTTGAATAGCAGCATGGTTTTCATTCTACATTAATGATCTTATTCTGTACGAGTTTCATGCCTGATATGCACCTGCAGGGAGTTGTAAATTCTTATGCACACATTATTATGAACTGCATTTTTGGCAACTTTGTCATGATGTGTGAAAAGCCGCAGCAGAGCTAAAGTGTTCCTGCTGCATTCCACTGCAGTTTGTTCTGAAACACCTGCTGAGTTTCTGGTTTCAGCAGCTGCAAAAGATCATCTGAGTATTTCAGTGGAATCTGTGAAAGACAGCAAAATAGCTGCAGAAGCAGCAGCAGCAGCACAATGGAAAAGACCAACATAAAGAACTGGCATAAAGAACAATGGTTGAAATGCTTTACTTTGTCTGGCTGCTCTGCCATGGAACTGGCATTATTTAAATTAGAGATATACCAATACGATTTTTTCCTTCTCGATACCAATTCCGATACACAAGTTATTCCCATAACTTGTGTATTGGTCAATACCGAGTACCTATCCGATACCAGTGTGTAATTAAAAAAAAGTCGGTAGCACTTTCTATGAAGGTCGCCTCTATAATGCTTTATAAGCTCATTTCTAGGACAGTGGGGTCTAGGGACACTCAGGATTCCTTGAGGGGATTACAAATGGACCCTTACGGGTCTGTAACTCTGAGAGTGTACAAATGGAACCAAATGGCCCTGTACCTGTTGTACAGGGCTCTATAATAAGGCCCCTACCGTGGTCACTCTCCACTAAATAGGTTCACTGAAAATAGGTGATCTACTGTACAAGCTCACAACGTGTCATCATTTGTTTTATACATTCTAATCAGATATTAATAAAATGTAATACAATTTAATACACTGTAATCAGTTTAGTAATACAAAGTAATCGCCCCTCTCAGATTGATTGATTGATTGATTGGCTTGACCACCCCCTATAGACACCATATATGGAATAAAGACGCTGACACTGCATTGGTGCATGCATGATGCATGCATGATGCATGTGTGCGTGCATGCTTGCATGTGTGAGTGTGTGTGTGTGTGTGTGTGTGTGTGTGTGTGTGTGTGTGTGTGTGTGTGTGTGTGTGTGTGTGTGTGTGTGTGTGTGTGTGTGTGTGTGTGTGTGTGTGTGTGTGTGTGTGTGTGTGTGTGTGTGTGTGTGTGTGTGTGTTTGTGTGTGTGTGTGTGAGTGAGAGAGACAGTACATTTTAGCATTCCATCCATAACAGATGTAATAAAATATGAATGAGCTACAATAGAATCAGTTAATTACACACAGTGTTAATATTTGATGTTAATTGTATGTAGGTCAGGCTTTTATAAGACCTTTACTGAAACTGATTCCAGAATTGTTTAGGATATGAAATATTGTTGTAGTTACAAACTGCACTTTTTTATTTGATTTGCTGCTGCTACGACACAATAAAATCCTCAATGTTAATTTAAATCTATAGTTGTAAAAATGTAACCAAATGGATTGTTACAAATGGATGAAAAAACTAAATGCACGTGTACTAATAGGCTTACTACTAGAATAATGATATACCGTAGCAGCTAGGGTAGGGTTACATTTTAAATAGGGCTAAAGTGGTTAATGTATGTTTTGTGATAATAATCAAAATCTACATCTACAGTATGTAGCTAGTAATTAGTAATCTAAATAACTAGTAACTAATGTTTTTAAATAACTGTAGTGGAATAAAAGTACAATATTTGTCTATGAAATGTAGTGGAGTAGAAGTAAAAGTACCTCAACATTGTACTTAAGTGCAATACTTGAGTACAATTACTGAGTACTTAGTTCCTTTACACCACTGACCCAGGATGGGCAACACACTACTGGAGTTGTAAAGCATGTGTGGGTTAAGAAATCACCTGTAGACATTGTATCATACAGGATTTAGAGTCCACTAGAAAATGTGCTCCTCGGAGCACAAGTCTCCACCAGCAAATATTGGAATTTATTCCAATATTTGCTCAAGATTGCAGACAATGATTAGCAGACAATGATTAGCTTCTTCAGTTTGCATAATAAGACTTAGTTGCACTGTGTCATCAACTGTGATCTCAGTTTGTACTGGAATGTACTGTTCTTGATTAATCCTGTCTACGCTATTTATATTACATATTGTGATGACACCAGTGTGTCTACATAATGTATTGCTCCGCCATTTCTCAGCCATTTCGTGATTATTCCTGTCTTACCTCACTTTGAAATAGACACAGACTCTTTCAAAGTGACACATCTATTTATAGGCCGCTATACGTCATGTGTCTCACTAGCCAGTCAGAGCACACTCTTTCAACGTATTGTCACGTGTCACGTGAGGCTTGACCAATGTTAGCTTGGCCGAGGGGGGGGGGACGGAAAGTGAAAACATAGTCTCCTGGCGGAGACAATAACATACAGTATTTATATATTTATTTGCATGTATAAACCTTTTTCTTTTACAGCTAGGCAGCAGTGGAGGGGACTTATACTGTAGCCTGAGGAACCCACATTTTAGGTCTTAAAAGTCCTTAAATTGTCGTTTCACTGTCATCTGGGGACCCCCCAAAAAACATTATGTGGGGACCCCCAGGGGTTGAGAACCACTGGCTTAGAAGTCCGAATGGAAGTCCTCCCCCCAGGGGCCCCTGCTAATCAATGGGTCTCTGGGCACTGGCCTGGTCCATAATCCATCCAGGCTAATAACTATTATTAACTTACATAGAGAATATACTGTATGTAAATACAGAGCTTGTCTAATGTATCCACAAGTTTCCTAGGGCATTGTGGGCATCACTTCCTGTCGATTTGATGAGGTTTCAGTGATCAAATCGACAGGAAGTGATGCCCACAATGCCCTAGGAAACTTGTGGATAGACATCAATCATTTCATGGGTGCATATCAGATGTTGCTGAGTCTGTGAGTCTCTTTTCCCTAATGCCCTGAAGACACAGACGTAACGATACTCTACAGATACAGCAGTGACACCTACAGGTCACATTGTGTAATCACACACTACAAGTGGAGACATACAGTGACCGAAACATCAACAGTTATAAGCCTAATAATAAAATATAGGCTACAGGAGATTGAATGAAATTTCCAGAGTATGTTTCAGGTACTTGTGATGATTGGCCAAACTAGGGCAGGAATTTCACGGAGGCCATGATTGTGAAACTGCAGTTTGGCCTTCTGCCCCCAAAAACTCTTAGGCAAATATTGGTAATTTATTGTGTGATATACAGCATTTTATTTATTTAGTGGAGCTCCCTGTGGTGTTGTGCCTGTGTCTCTCACATTATTGAAGTCGTTTGACAGGTACATCATGTACCTGGGCACTGATCCCTTACGTATCTTGAAGACCTGGCCCATTGCAAGTTGCTGTACTCTGTCCTGACCTCTACCCTGAGCCATCCCACCCTAGCATAATGAGCAGGGGTTAGGATGGTGAGTACTAGGTGTGAGGTTAAGTAGTAACCTGATCAGTTTGTCTTGACAGGTCTGAAGTTTTGCTTTTAATGCATTTGTGGTGCTAGAGTTAGAGTACCATGAGGTGCATGCATAGTTTTATTTGATGGCCCAACAGTTGTTGCTTTTTGTCTGTCTGTCTGTCTGTCTGTCTGTCTGTCTGTCTGTCTGTCTGTCTGTCTGTCTGTCTGTCCGTTCGTCTGTTTATTTTTATTTGACCGTAGTATCTTTCTACAGGTGAAATCCCATTAAGAGACAAGATCTCTTTTGGGAGCCCTGTCCAGCGTAGTAGCAGTACAACAGTTACCACACCTATAGTAAATAAAGGAGGGAAAAAAAGTTCTCACATGTATCTCACATGACCAGCATAGACAACAGGTGTTAAATAACACACACACACACACACACACACACACACACACACACACACACACACACACACACACACACACACATGCACGCACACGCGGCAGGCGTGTGCGCGCGCGCACACACACACACACACACACACACACACACACACACACACACACACACACACACACACGCACGCACGCGCGGCACGCGCGTGCACACACACACACACACACACACACACACACACACACACACACACAGCCCCCCTTAATATGTATGACATGTATACATCATACATATGGCTGATGTATGACATCAGCCATATTAATATTTAATGCCATGTTTTAGTGTGGGCCACACCCACTCCCTAAAAGTGACATCATCATACTCCATCCAGCTAGTTATCGTTTGATGATATGTGATATTAATCACCAACATCTTTTCATTTCTTCCTTTATATTTTTCTATGTGTCTGCATTCTCTTCTTATCTCTCCTCCATATTTATTATTGACTAGTTGTACATGTCACACATGCTTCTGTCTCAGATAAACACACATACACACACACTACTCCAGAAATTGTTCTCATGTATTATAAATGCCTATCCACCAGATGGCAGCCATGTTGCACCTCATCGTGTGTTTGTGCGTCTCTCTCTCACAGTAGCAGTGGCATATGCAGCAAACTGTAACTCATACAGTAGCCCATGGCTATAGATCACATTACACACACACACACACACACACACACACACACACACACACACACACACACACACACACCTCAGAACAACAGTATCATGTAGATGTGTGTTCCGTCAAGTCATTCTATACTGTCATCGACCTATAAATCAAATATACAGTCAGGGCTCGTTCAGTACTATACACATAACACATACTGTACAGCAACACTTTCATCCATTTCTATATTTTTATTCAAAACCCTCTTAAGTAGTTTTATTTTTTTTTTACACACAAAAACGTCAAAACACAAAAACTCGTCACAAACAGCCGAAAGGGATGAAAAATTAACCAATACAACCAATATTACAGGAAGTGATTCAATGGGGTCAGGGGTCAAATATCAGATATTTCAACTAAATATCACAATTGTCCTGAGACAGTTATTCCAAAAGAAGAAAAACAAACAAAAATAAGCCCCACAAAACTTCTGGAAAATGTATTTCTCATTAAAAAAAAATAATCCCCCTGTTGACATGAAACACAAAAAAAAAAAAAAAAAGGAAAAAAGAAAGACTGATTGAAACAGAATCTATTTACAAGAATATTGCCTTGGAAAAAAAGAAAAACACACGGACCCAGTTCAAAATGACCGTTGGATACCGACTATGTCTCCTTTGGTCTACAGATGACAGAGAGTAACGTGACAACAGTCTGAAGCTCAATCTATACCACATCGCACAACGTCGTCGCTTGCTGAAAAGAGCCGAGCGACAAGCTATGATAGCTTGTCGATCCGCTCTTTTCGACAATCGACGGCGTTGCGCAACAGAATAAAACTTGAGTTTCTTCCATTTGATGAGACCTTCACCTTTTAAGCCCAGTTCAGACCACAGATTCGTGACCAAATAAACAGTTTTAAGCCCGATATATACTTCATCGTATGATGCGCCCGAATGTAGCATATCTACACGCTCATACGCGTCACAGAGCTTATATAAGTCGGCTATATTCAGTGCGCGACAACGGAGCATAAATCTAAGCATTACAACGTTTCAGATAAAAATCGCAGCGGTCTGAATTACCCTTTACACTCCTAAAACTGAAGTTCATTTTCTGATAACACACCGGGGACGTCAGGTCACCTGGAACCACTATTCACTCGACTTTGTTTTGCTGTTGCTCTAACAGTAAGTAAGAGCTCCTACGTACAAGGGTTCCTACACAAACAGCTTATTATTGCATGTGGAGAATATTATACAGGTTGTTTTGGAAAAGTCACACACTAAACGTGTTTCGTCTTCGACGGGACAGGGCTGAGCTCATAATGACACGTGGATGGGACAGGGTGAAAGAAATAATTAAAAAAACGTTACAGTGGATTAGCTAACGGTCGTCTACAGTGTTCCTACAGTGGCAGCCTTCCTTGTTGTCCTGCGTCGGTACTGCAAGGGTTACTCCAAACGCTTCCTCTTGTGGGTGGAGCCCAACTGCAACGGGGAGAAGTCGCAGCAAGAATGACGGGCCATGGTGAGGACTTTCTTACGGTTGCAGCTGAACCTGAATCAGGATATTGTAATTCTTTGATGTGTTATCCGGGTTACAGAGGGGACACGCAGACCTGCAAAGCTCTCCTATCCAACTACAAACAACCCCCCCCACCCCGTAAAACTCCCTATGACAATTTAAAAACACACACAAAATGGGGTATATTATAACTATTATTATCATCTATAGTTGCGACTGTCGGATGTCTAGAGATGGAACAAAGGGGTCTTTGTCGTGATGCAATGTTCAGAACTTCATTGGTTAAATGAATTGTGAAGTAGAGCCCGACCGATGCCAGGTTTCTGGGTCCGATCCTGATTTTACAGAGACCAACGATTAGAGATTACTGATGTTTTTAACCAATATAATTTAATTTGAGTGTATTTAAAGACTTATGTCCTATTCAAAAATGTAAAAGAATAAAATAAAATAAAAGCAGTTCTACAGGTATTTTGCTTGTAGATTGGCTATTTTGAAAAATTTTGGCCTACAATCAAATGTCCTAAATAGGTACGCCAGGTTGAAAGTGGTTAAAAATCGGGACACGTCAGCTGCATAACTGCCGATACCCAAGTCGTCAAGAAAGTCAAACAATGGCCGAGACATCAGCCAAACCTATATATCGGTTGGGCTCTAATGGGAAGGAAGTATGCCTGTATGAGGATGGATGGGGGGGTGAGATGGTTCTGTCTGATGTGCGGTGGGTCTTCAGTCCTACAACAAAGTTGATTGGTGACATCTATAATGAAAACCTGAACACGCGTAGACCCTCGATGGTTTCATGACCAGACCGAACTGATACTAAACCGGCGTTTCGCTGCTGGGATTCGACCAGGGGGTCTCTCTCAGGCTGGTTGTGTGAGCGATGTTTCAATAGGGACACCAAGAGTTCTTCAACCGGGGGAATGAATGGCTGGTCAAATCTCCCTGTTGCGTGGTAAATCCTAAATATGACATATCAGTCGATGTCGTTTGTCCGTCCTCCTGTTGCCGTAAAGCGCTCGCTCTTCGGAGTCGTCGAAGTTGATTTCGATGTCATCGCTGGTGCCGTTTCTAGTAGCTGTCATTGTTGTTATAGTTGTCGTTTGCTGTTGCTATAGATACCAACAGTTGTTGTATTTGTTGCTATAGTTACTGTTTGTATTATTATATTCTCTAGCTGGTTGGCTTCTCAACGTCTGGTCCGGGGACCACCAGCGGTCCAAATGGACCCTTACGGGTCTGTAACTCCCCGACAGTGGTACACCCTAACGGTTCCATTTGGTTCCACTTGTAGAGTTAAATGAACACTGAGGATTTTACCAAGTAGATTATTGGAGTCCCAGAGATTATAAAATCAAATAAAATGGAGGTCCGTGGCCTGATGCATGTCGAACTGGGGGTCCTTGAAATTAAAACGGTTAAGAATCACTGTACTAACCTACTAAACTGGAAACCCCAATATATACTATAAAATCTACAGTGTTCATTTAACTCGAGTTACAGACCCGTCAAGAGTCCATTTGGACCGCTGGTGGTCCCCGGACCCCGTGTTGAGGACCAGTGCTCTAGCTGAGGGTCTGGGGAGGGGGGGGGTCCAGAGGTTTGACGCTGAGATGGACAGAACGGGACAAACAGACGGACAGGTGGGACTAGTCGTCTTCGTCGTCGTCGTCGTCATCATCCTCGCCTTCGTCTTCTGCGTCTCTCTTCCTCTTCTCTCCTCGAACGCCAGCCGCCGCCTCCTCTGAGGAAACAAAACCAACCAATCGCGGCGTCAGTATTGCCTAACTGACAGTGCTGAGAACCAATCACAAAGTCTCACTTGCCTGGCATGCATTATGATTGATCTATGAATCAATCAATCAAGCTACCTTATCAGCCAATCAAAAATACGTTGTCTTCATTTGGATGTGTGAACCAATCAGTACACTTTATCTCCATAAGCAGAGAAAAACAAAACTTTTATTTGAAGAGATTGTGTCTGTCAGAAATTATAATATATCCACTCACCCTCCTCTTCCTCCTCTCCAAACTCATCCTCATCATCGTCATCCTGAGAGAGAGAAAGAGAGAGAGAGAGAGGCGTAAAGACAAACGTGAGTTTATTTTTTATTTTTTTGCACTACTACTGTTTAAAGGTGCTGCAAGTGATACTTTTAGGTTAAACCCCAAACAATTGTTAAAATGTTAAAGCTATTTTCTGATAGTAATGATTGCTATAATAGACTAGAGTGTGTGTTTAGTAACTGGGGTCTCCCCATCTCTCCAGCTCTTTAGTAAACAGAAATTACATTTACAGGTGGGTTACAAATTTGATCCAACCAGGAGAAAGAACCCCACAAGATAATTTATCCAGTTCCAAAATTGCTTAGAGGAAATTGGTATCCCAAACTGAAAATGTATTTTCTGCTCACTAAAGAGCTGGACACTCCTGTAAGTGAACAAACACTCTATACACGATTACTATCAGAATACAGAGCTATTTAGTACTTGTTTTAACAAACAAATAAATAAATAATACAGGATAATCATCTGTATTATATACGATCATTCACAGCACCTTTAACATGAGATGAAAAGAAATCACCTAAGAAAGAAAGAAAGAAAGAAAGAAAGAAAGAAAGAAAGAAAGAAAGAAAGAAAGAAAGAAAGAAAGAAAGAAAGAAAGAAATGGAGGAGGGAAGAGGGAGGAGGGAGGATGTACACATAATGTGTTCTAACTAAATGAAGAGTTCTGAATCATTCCCTCTAGTTGTTGGATATTTAATTACAGTTTAATAAGAGACAAGCATGAACCAGACATCATCTACTGTCATTAAAGTTCCATGGTGTGACATTTTAGCAGCGAGGCTCCTGCGAGGCCAGCCGTCTAAAACAGTGGTTTCTCAACGTGTGCACAAATGGAACCAAATGCACCAGGTCCACTTGGTTCCATTTGTGCACTCTCAGAGTTCAATTAACACTGAGGAGTTACCAGTGTAGATCTGCTATTTTCACTATTAAAATAATAATAATATTTTTTTGTTATCACATGGTCGACGTAGTCATTAAATACTATGGATGTTATGAGAATGTCACCTCATTCAGTGAGTGTTCAGTGGCCATCAAAAATGTGATAGCACACACTAGGATATGAATTTATTGTTTTACATTTACATCATTAAAGTTAACTGTTAACAATAATTAAGATAAACTAATAAAACGAAATCACTAGTAAACAATTTAAGTTAACTATTCTGAAATCAATCATTAAAGATAAATATTTTGACTGGCATCAATCATTATATTTAACTATTACAGCTGGTATCAATATAGAGTTAAATGTCTCTTATTAAAGAAACGTTACTTACCTTTTTAATTGACTGAAGGGTTAATTAATTATTCAATTAATTTGAATTATCAAGTATTTTTGTAAGAACAGGAACCCAAAAACCCAAACAATTGTTTGGGTTTTTGACTTTGCTCAACTCTTATTTGGGAACAAAACTCTTCATATCGTGGATGTTAATACGAGGTGACAACTCTGTCCTACGAACAACACCACAACAACGACTCACACTAACAGAGTCATTGACCAAGTTTTACTCCAATCAAAATGCCTCAGACAACTGTCAATCATCAGGGTAGACCCGCCCCTGAGCCAGGGGGTGGGACTAGCAAGGAGTGGACAAGAAAGACATGCAAGCAAGACAAGTAAATTTACTCATCTTTAATAATAATAATAAATAATTAACCCTAAAAACATGTACATGCTTTATTGAGCAAATAATAGAGAAGAGAACGCCCATGTAATTCCAGACAGACAGACAGACAGACAGACAGACTAGCTGTAACTTTTCTGAATAGCTGTGTGACAGTTTGTCTGAGACGGCCATATTGGAGCCAAACCAGGTCAACCCACCTCAGTCCTGGGGTCAGACGGTCAATCCACCTCCATTCAAACTCAGCAGCTTTTTTTTAAGTTTGCTGTTTCAGTTCTTTACGTATAAAACATATTCTAAATCTGTAACTGCATGTATTGATATGCTCTCCCAAAACCATGTCAGTTGTTATAAACTATTGTACATTGTTATCTATCGTATTTATGATACTACTCTCCCTGTTTAAAGCTTAAGTTGATAAATTAAGCATTAGGGGTACTCTTCAGATCTGTGGTCCCCAACATTTTCTGGATCAGGGCCCACCCATTTGACCACTTAACACAGCAGCAGACAGGATGCCGTGTTAAGTGGTCAAATGGGTGGGCCTCATGCCCTTTCAGATCATGTTTAGTGTATTTTAATGATCAATCAATCGATTTTGCGAGATTGGCTAAATAAAAGTAGTTTAATAAAATAGGTTAAGCTAAACAAAAGGAATTAACGTAAATAAAACAAGTTAAATCCAACTAGTTAAATATGAGTTAAATAAAACGAGCTAAACAGAAATAGTTAAGCACAACTAGTTAATTAAAAGGAGTTAAACTCAACCAGTTAACCAGACACTGAGTACAGGTCAGAAGACTATGAATGAATGAGTGGAGGGTTTGACCTCTGACCTCCAGGTGGTCAGCTGTGTTTTTTTCTCCCACCTGAGCTCCCTTTTTCATCAGATAGGTCAGTCCCACCTCTCCTCCCTCTGACCCCTCCTCCTCCTCCTCCTCATCATCATCGTCCTCGTCAAACGAGCCACGCCCCGCCCCATCCTCGCCATCTTCATCATCGTCTGGAAAAACAACGCACACACACCACACACACACACACACACACACACACACACACACACACACACACACACACACACACACACACACACACACACACACACACACACACACACACACACACACACACACACACACACACACACACACACACACACACGATGATGACCGTTTCCAGCATATGCACCAAAATTGAAACGTTCAGCACATATCGATTATTCTTTACGGTTATTTTTGATTAAGCAAGTTTTCCCCCTGAATAGTCTGATAAACCCCTATTTTGTATAAAATAAATTGCTAAAAGAGCTCATCCATTTTCACTACTTTCAAAAACCAATCGATATTTTTTTGTAATTGATACAATTGATTCGTTTGATTAGGGAAAATGGGCCAAAAACAGCCAAACTACAAGTTGAGCTCCTAGAGCGGCTATGCAGCTATTTTCGACAAAGAGATTTGGTGCAGATAGAAAAAATAGAGCACACCAAGTACAGTGCCACTCAGGTCACTAAGTATAGAGGATCTTGTACCCCCTAACATACACACACACACACACACACACACACACACACACACACACACACACACACACACACACACACACACACACACACACACACACACACACACACACACACACACAGCGTACCATCGTCTTCGGCTTCTGAATCGGGAGCTTCGTTGTCCTCCTGGTCGAAACCGTCCAGGTACGTGACCTGAGGCAGCAGTTCAAACACAGACTCTCTGTACTCCTCCAGCGTGGTGATCTCACAGTTAAACAGATCCAAACTACGCAGACTCTTCAGGTTTTGCTGTTAAGACAAGACAATAATATACAAATATACATTACAATCGGTGTTGCCGCCAGGTCTGCTTATTATAATTTCCCAACAAGATTATATTTGAAAATAGCAGATCTACAAGCTTACAACGAATCTGATAATTTATGTTATCTACACGATAAAATAAATCAGTGGTTCTCAAAGTTTTTAATTTCAAAGACTCTGAGAGCGTACGAATGGGAACGTCCACGAACGAATGGAATGTTCCATTTGTACATTCTCAGATTAACAGAACTGTAAGGGTCCATTTGGAATCCCCTCAAGAAACCCTCAGGGTCCCTGGACCCCACTTTGAGAACCACTGGGATAAATTAACAACGTGAACCCTAGCGTCCCTATTCTAGTGGTGGAAATTGCGAATCCACAAGTTCACAATGCGTCGGGTCGCAATGCGGGTCGCAATGCGCTGTGTGCTTGTAGACCAGCTATTTTGCAGAAGAGTGTTGGGGAAAATACTAGCGATTATGGGGGACCCTAGTCAAATAAGTATAAGGTTATGTCTTATGTGGTTAATATGTTTCCATAAGACAAAAGTGAAGACTAGGCGAGGTTAAATGTCCTCTATAGATGTCTGTTTATATTTAACCACTTAATCTCTATATACTTCAGGATCACAATCAAAATAAGCTTTTGAGCTTTCTTGTGTCTATCCTTTTGCCCGTTGTATGCACCTGTATTCACATGTACGTACATGTGATTTTGTCAATACAGATGTCAATCAATCAATCAATGAAGGGCAAATATAGCAGATCTACACGGTGCAACGCATTGTGAACTTTTAGATCTGCTATTTTTGATAATTTTTTGCCTATAAAGATATACCCCAAATAGGGACATACGGTTGAAGGTGGTTCAATTCTAATGGAGCTGTTGGGTATTTTAACTGCAGATTTATGTCTGTTGGTTCTCATTTCATTTGTAGTCTGTGGTATTATAATGTTATCATAATGTATCTTGTGTGTGTTTGTATTACTGACCAGTGCCTCCACGTTGCTGAGTTCTTTAATCTTGTTTCCACTCAGGTTCAGGTATGTCAGGTTTGGACATTTCTCACAAAGAGTCTCCAGATTTCCAGAGATGCTGTTGTCACTTAACTCCAACTACAAGCAATAGAGTACAATAGAATAAAATGGGAGTACAACAGGAGTACAATGGAATAGAATAATATACAAGAGATTTGGAAAATTAAGAGTTAAGGATTAGGTAGTGTGTGTGTGTGTGTGTGTGTGTGTGTGTGTGTGTGTGTGTGTGTGTGTGTGTGTGTGTGTGTGTGTGTGTGTGTGTGTGTGTGTGTGTGTGTGTGTGTGTGTGTGTGTGTGTGTGTGTGTGGGTGGGTGGGTGCTTGCTTGGGTGAGTGAGTGAGTGAGTGAGTGATTTTCAGGTTTCGGTTGCACCCGTGAAGACCTCTAGTTGTTGTTGTTCATCACTGTGCATTTGCACATATGTGAAAGTCGTCCTCTACATTTAACCATCCCAACTATTAGGAGCAGTGGCCACTATAAATACAAGTGTGTGTTACCTTGCGTAATTTAGGCAAGGAGGGCAGCTTGGCCAGGGATGTGAGTCCTACGTTGACCATGCTGAGAAACTCCAACTCTTTGAATTCATCTGTCAATCCTTCTACTTCCCCATCTGTGGATCGACAGTTATCTACAACCAACTCTGCTACCTGATGGAGAGAGAGAGAGAGAGAGAGAGAGAGAGACACATAAGAGACATGTATATATTTTTTATGAAGAACCTCTGTTCATAGCAAATCACAACATGTCAAAGTCAGGAGATTTAAAAAAATAAAATAATATTTCAAATTCAGGACAGATAACAGTTTTAAAAGCATTCTTGGTATTGGAATGTTGGATGGTTTTAACTAGAACCCTAGCCTTCCTATTATGGATATATGTCATAATGGGCAAACATTTGGCTAAAATAGCCGATAACATCTACAAGCTCACAATGCGAGCAACTTGTAGATCAGCTATTTCGGTGAAGAGATACCACGGTCAACTAAGAATATAGGGTTAAAGTGGTTGATGTCCTGGTTGCCTTGCATTTATGACATAATAATAATGTTTCATTTTGTATACGAAGAGGAAAGGATGCTGTTACAGACTATTGATAAGTGACTCCTGCATGGGCTCTGGCACATTTGCACATGGACTACTAGGATGTACATTACCCGTTAAGGAGGCAGTCACTGTACATTAGAGGTGTGCATTGGCACTGCCCTCACGATTCAATTCGACTACGATTCACCAGGTAACAATTCGATTCGATTACGATTAACCTTAATTAAAATCGAGAAGCATCACACTTTTCTATATTACTGCACATGGCAACCTGGTCATCAGTCAATACAAGCAGTCAGATATACTGAACAACATAAATCTGGCTGCTGCTCTGTGCAATTAGCAATATGATTACAAAAATATGTATATAGATGAATAATTGTTTTTAAATTAATAATAGAGTTTTGACATTTATGAATCGATTCATAATCGTCCATGTCCGCATCGCGATTAATCTATGAACCGATTATTTTTGACACCACTACTGTACATACTGTATACAATCACCCAGATACTCACTGCTGAAAGTCTGTTGACAGACCATCAACGTATAGATAGGCCTACTGTACTGTATTTCACATATTCACTGTTTGTATGTAAATATATGTAAATATATATCCATTCTCAAATTCATTGTTGAGAGAGAGAGAGAGAGAGAGAGAGAGAGAGAGAGAGAGAGAGAGAGAGAGAGAGAGAGAGAGAGAGAGAGAGAGAGAGAGAGAGAGAGTTAAACATCCGGATATTTTTGACTAAAAACCTTGATATAGATAATGTGATGATTCTTTAAACTATTGGTGCTCTCTGAAAATATTACACTTGTATGTCATTTAGATAGACATACTGTATACTTTTGCTTGACCGCAAATGTTTAAGAATAGAATAGTTTGATTATTTATTTGAATACATGCTAGCTGTCTACCTAGTAATGGTATCCTAGCTACTTTTGTAACAATTAATTGTTTTCTTTGCACTGTACTCATGTGACCATTTACCCTGTTGATTGTTTACTAGAGTTCGTGACATTTACTCTGATCTTGCACTTCCAAGTCTGCTGAATGCCTAAATTGTAATTATGTATTCATTCATTGATGTGACAATGAAGTCAATTCTGTGATTCTGCATTCATGGCTTCATAGTGTTAATAGACTGTTAATACACCATGCATATATCCACCTGCATACTCATTGATACCGTTTATAATATTAATTTATGATGAATGTATATTCAGTCATATAGGCCTACTGTACATGTTCATCCATGTAGTCTACAACTACTACTACTACTATATTACCACCATGAAAATAAATGTTTCCACCACCATTTGTATTAATATTGAAATATGTTTATGTGTGTGTGGGGGGGGGGGTAGCCTGCACAGTAATCTACACATAATAGGGGGTTGGTCTAGGACACCACAGACACCCGCCCCCCCTCTACACACACACCATCTGCCGACCTCCCTCCAAGACAGTCTACATCCCATAGCCCGGCGGGGGGAGTCGCGCTGTGATTGGTTAGTTGGTTGTCAAAGGAACCTCGATTTGTTCATGGAATTGGGGCGGATGTGAAGCAATATAGTTATGTTATAACATCCGAAACATATTCATCAATTTATATACATGATACAAAAATACAAAATAAATAAATATTCGTTGCCTACACCTACATGACAACTAGTCTACACCTTTGTCTCCCTGACAACGAACTAGCCAACCACGGCGAGACTGTCCATCCGGGAGATGGGATCTCAACGATCGCCTTTCCTCAGCCAACTTAAAAAAGTAAATATCTCCACCCACAAATGTACAAATTAAAATTATGTGCGTTTGAGGTTTAATCGACGACGATATTTTAGGCGATAATTGGCACGTGAAACAGCGCGTGCCGCGGGCGGGCAGCAGGGTTACATTACATAACATAACCCAACAAAACATCATGGAGGCACAAAAACAACGGCTGCTGCTGCGCCGCACACAAAGACGACGCGCATTAACGGTTCAAATAAAACGGCTCAAACACTCGACGGTCGTCGATCTTCGACGTTAAACCGTCGGTCGGACGGTGCTTTTTTATGTGTATAATTCAAACGGGGCCGGTTAAATCGGGCAGAATCATGAATAGCTACGTGTAATAAATTCCATTTATTTGAACACTTTGATTGTACCAAACAAAATGACTCCCACCATTCTCTTTCCTTCCCCCTCCCTGACCGTCACACATCATCTGACGACACCTCCTCCAACGGGCGGCAGGTGGCGCTTTAACGGCGCGAGCTGGCGCTTCTTTTTGAGTGCCTTTTTTGCAAAAAAGAACAGATCTACAAGCTGACAACGCGTTGCGTCGTGATGCGTTGTTAGCTTGTAGGTCTGTTCTTTTTGGCACAAGCGACACCGTCGTACTAGTTGTTTTGGAGGGGGCTAGGCGGCAGTGGTGTAAAGTAACTAAGTACATTTACTTAATTACAGTTTTGAGGTATTTTTACTTTATTTCGGTACTTTTACTTCTACTCCACTACACCTCAGAGGCAAATATTATACTTTTTTCTCCACTACAATTATTTGACAACTTTAATTACTAGTTAATTTTAAGATTTTGATTATTATTACAAAACATACATTAATCACTTGGGCTCTGTATACATTTCGGCAACTTGAAAATAGCTACAAGCTACGTCGCATTGTGAGCTTTTAGATCTGCTATTTTCAAAAGATGTTTATACATTTGAAAACGTGTGAAATGGGACACTCTACAAAATGAGTACTTTAAAATTTTTGGTACTTTATGTACATTTTTATACCAATACTTTTGTACTTTTACTCAAATACATTTTGAATTCCGGACTTTTAATTGTAACAGAGTATTTCTACATTGCAGTATTGATACTTTTACTCAAGTAAAAAAAGTGTGAGTACTTTTTCCACCACTGGGGCTAAGCGGCTTGCGCCACAAAGCGCCACCCATCGTGCATTGAGATGGAGTGGAGAACAAGCACGAGCGACGGCGGCATTCAATCTGACCGTCGCCGCGGCCCAAAATGGCAGAGGAATCCATAGATAAACAAGCTCACAAGACAAACAATTAAATAGGTCGAAGATTATTATTAACCCACTTTAAAATATATCTATATCTATGTATAAATACATATATCGGCTTGGGAAGAACGACGTCGTCGACGGCGGGACGTTAAAACCGTCGTTTGAATTGGTGTAATAACTCGTTTAATACCGTGTCGTTTTTTTTTCCCATTCCTCTTCCAACTACGAACGACGACGAAATGTTGAATGCATAACTTAACTAAACAACAAAAAACAGCAGAGTAAAAGTTTAAAAAAATCCGTTTAACTAAGAGTTTTAAATAAAATGTCTGCTCAAAAAGACGAGAACCGAGCGGAACGATGGAAGAGAAAATGCCCCGCCGTTGTTGTTGCGTTGACGTTCGGGGTCACCGGCTTGTCCGCGTGCGGTGCGATCATCACATCCAAAAAAAACAACGTCGTTGTTTTCAGGGGGGGGGGTCGTCTCTGAATCATCACTTTAATAACTTCACTAAAAGTATCGTTTAAATCCAACGGGCACGTGCCTATAAGACATCTTTTAAAAAGCCGTTTAAACTTGTGAGTTTGTCAGAAGAAGTTGCTCTTGGGGGTCTTTAAACGCACGCCCGTGCACGGTAGAGATGATCGATGCGAGTCGTTATTAACTTTTTTTTCTTTTTAAAACGGGAGTTAAGTGTCGGTTGAATGTGAACGGTTGGTGAACATCGATCACGGATCATTTCAGCCACCCGTGTTGATCGAAAGGATTTCTGCAGCCCGGAGAGGAGAAGAAGGAGGCGGAAGGACGGACGGTGTCCGCTAAGATGCTTTCCACATCCCCGGGGTTCCACGGTGGTTGATGTTACCGGCCTGGTAGTTGATTGATTTAATAATAATCGAAACTAATTATGTCTTTATGACTTTATGATTGGTGCCTAGTAATGAACAGAACTTGCTCTCTCCAAGCCTCCCATCATTAAAGTACATGTGATAACGAAGACCTCCTTCATTCTCATACATCACCTCTCTCGCTCTATTTACGGAGATAGCGAATATCAAAAAAAATGTGATCAAAATGTATAAAGATGGTTCTCACCTGCGCCGGCGCCTTGTTCCTCATCTCTAAACTGATCCTCTTCTTCATCTCCATGCTGGAAATAATATGAATAAATCCTCCAAAAAAAGGCGAACGGTGAAGTGGATGTTGGTGACAGGATCAGAATGTGATGTGTTTGAGTACAACTCACACACTTCGGTCTACTGATCCTCCATGATACACGGCGACCCGCCCCCTCTTTCCCGCCCCCGCCCCCCGCGCGAGCCGATTGGTCCGTCCCGTTTGCTCCAACGCCGATTGGATGAGGGGCGCGTCCGTCAAACTTTTTGATCGTGCCCGAACGGACGTAATCCGCGGCTTGGAAGGAAGATGGGGGGTGGGGGGGAGGGAGGGAGGTTAGTGGGGGTTGTGGAAGCGAAGGGAAGGGTGGAGGGTAATGTTTTGTGCCTTTAACTGGGTTCGTAAGGCAGGGGTGGTAACCAGAATAGTAGGCCCCTGAGAAGTCTGGGCAGCATTTGTTTTTTTTACCATTTATCTTATATTATAATTGTCTTATATTTTATTTTACATTACATTAATTGTATAGGCTAAATTGAAGGCCAAATACAAATAAGCATTTACATTTAAGGTATAATATTTCTACAATTGCTACAAACCTGTGGATATTTTTGATCTTCCATGATTTTCGATCATTTAGGGAATGAACAAGAAGTTGTAGGGTAACTTTAGGTCTGATAATGATGTACTGTGCATGTTCGAATCATGTATACTTACATTATTTCAGACTGTTTTCCAAGACATTTATTGCTTTACTTTTATATTTTGGAAAAATAGGTTTGTAAAGGTTGGATTAGTACAACACTGAATGAAATTCAAGATTCAACATCTTAGGATATTATTTATACATTTAGTGTACAAGTACAGAAGAGATGTTTGTATTTTTTAAAGAGGGTTTCTGGTGTGTCTTACTGTACCGTTTAAACATAATTTTAACCCTAACCCTAACTTATTTTGTTCATTTTTAAAAATATCATTACAATCCACTATTATCTCTACTATTACCTTGATGTATATTTTATTTTGTATTTTTTATTGCTGTCTCACGGAACATCAACGACACAAGAAAACGAAGGGAAACAATACATATATATATATATATATATATATATATATATATATATATATATATATATATATATATATATATATATATATATATATAGACCTAGGTGTGTGTGTGTGTGTGTGTGTGTGTGTGTGTGTGTGTGTGTGTGTGTGTGTGTCTGCGTGTCTGCGTGTGTGCGTGCGTGCGTGCGTGTGTGTGTGTGTGTGTGTGTGTGTGTGTGTGTGCGTGCGTGCAGTTCTAAACCTGTGCACTGTGACTTCAGAGGAAACCTGGGTGAAAGACAAAAAAGTATCCTATGTGAAACAAGAGGAGCGCGCGAGGAATTTTATTTATATGTTGACCACATGCAGCAGCCTGTCAGATATTCCTTATTGTTATGACTATGAGATGTATATAAATTTGTCTTTATTTTACATTTGAATGTACAGTCGTTCCCGCCATATGGTCATTGCCTGAATTGAAACGTTTATCAGACTCAGAGACAACACGCACGCACGCGCGCGCGCATGTCCTGGGTCTGACGTCTCATAACCTAAAGAAATGAGCTGTTAGACCGCAATTGGTGACCTATTGAATTCTGTGACTTATTCGCAGTTATGTTTAGTTTGTGGTTGTGAGTTAGAGCCCCCCACTTTTTTTATACCATGGTCGATAATAGCCACCGCGAGATGTGTGTGACCTGATTTAGCCTACAAATAAACAGAAACAGAAACTTGTCTGACAGCCATAACCTGGCACCACATAATTTGACAGGGTCACAAATTGAGCTGTAACACTGTTACTAAAAATATTGATCATTCAACCTTACTCAACCTTGACCCAATGGCTTTGTAGCCTAGTGTCTGCTGCCATTGCTGCTGCACTCCCCCTGTGTGTGTGTGTGTGTGTGTGTGTGTGTGTGTGTGTGTGTGTGTGTGTGTGTGTGTGTGCGCGCGCACACACGCACGCACGCACACACACACACACACACACACACACACACACACACACACACACACACACACACACACATTAAGTGAAATATTGTTATGCAAATGTTCCTGTGCAGAACAATACAATGCTTCTCCATAGTGTCTTCTTCCATTTGATCGCAGCCGTAGAGGATACACACAGGAGTGTGTGAACATAAAATGGCTGTCTTCTGTCCCTGAGCCACGCAGACAGCAAGAGTCTAAATCCCATAGGCCGACGGAACGGTCACACAAGATTGGCTATTTTAGTAGCCAAGGACACAAGATGGTTTGTTTTGACGATAGTTCTGCAATTTGCTCATCATAAAACTTGAACCATTAATGTATATATATTTTCCCTCTACAAGATACTTAATGATAACTCTAGTCTAATCAAACTATGTTTAGATTCACACCAATGATGTGTTAAAATAGACGTGATTTTCCTTGAATGTGAGTTTTACCACAATGTTTACCCCAACTTTAAAGTCAGAGACTCGAGGTAGATTATTGCATGCTCATTTGGGCAACGTTGTCTCCATGACAACCAACTAGCCAACCACAGGGCAACTGTCACCCCAGGCAATGGGATCTTGACTCCACCGCCAACGTCTATGGGGGGGTTCCTCCACAGAACTAGTTCGCATAGAACAGGCACGCTCGACAGATCATGTTTAATCTTGGTATATAAATGGAAACTTGTATAGTTTGTTGACGGTGTTTGGTAACTGTAATTGGTGTTCTCACATTATTGTAGGTGCAAGGGGTTTTAGTGGTCGTCAGATCATCTAAATGTAGGCTACAATGTTCTTCTGGCCTACATAAACAACGTGCATGTTTCACGGTCTAATGGCGCATTCGCCTCCTATGTGAATCTTCAGCTGTTTAAGTCTCACACTAGAACGTTGTGTAATGTTTTTTCCTAATATTATATGATTTATACAACGCTCCTCCATCGCTGTGATCCTAAATAAATGTGTGGCTGCTTCTACTCCTTCCAATTCTGAGTAAGGGCTTTACAGGGCCGAGATGAGATGAGCTTGCTTCACCATCTGTGTCCTGTAATGCGTGTGTGTGTGTGTGTGTGTGTGTGTGTGTGTGTGTGTGTGTGTGCGCGCGCGCGCGGGAGCGCTTGTCAGCTGCTGGTCTCTCGCCCCTCTCAGTTCTTTCTTACATCATTTATCTGGTTTTAAAGCGGTATAGCTACTTGTAAAGACAATGAACCCATAATTGGGATTTGCCAAAACGCTGGATGGTCGTTATGTATGTATTTAAATAGTAATTACTTGTTTCTACAAAATGTCCGACAATGGCCCAAATACACATCAATTTCAAAAGAGATCCCCGAAATTCATAGGTTTATTATATAACCTATGATCACATGTGATAATTATTCATTGTATGATTATACTGTTGGACAAGTGAAGTGGTCTATGCAGTACCTCAAGGTGACCACAAGAGGGGGGTCACTGCCTTCCCAGCCCAGCCCAGACCACTGAACATGCGTGTGCGTGTGTTTTGTTAAAAAAGGGAGTTTGAAAAATTGCGAAAATGGACAGAAAATTGAGAGAGAGAGAGAGAGAGAGAAAGAGAGAGAGAGAGAGAGAGAGAGAGAGAGAGAGAGAGAGAGAGAGAGAGACACAGAGGGGGGGAAGGGAAAGAATCCTCTTATCACCGGTGTTAATCTTATTAACTCATTAACTCCTTTATCTTTCATCAGCCTAGACGCTCTACTGAAGGCTATTCTTCTACTGTACAATGAAAAGTCAGCCTAGACAATAAACATATCAATACACTGGACTCTGTGAAACTTGTATAGGTGTCTATCTACTCTATGCTTGTGTTATATGTTGTCTGTTTTATTTTATTTTATTCTATTCTATTTCTATTATATAAAAAATAAACTCAACAATGGTTTATTTGTTGAGCTTTTGGTAACATTACCTTCTTTCGAACACATGGAGAGTGAAATGACACAAACCAAGATATGCTCCACAGTGGAGGCATGCATTAATGAACAAGTGAAGACAGGTGCAATCATAGAGCCAATCAGGCATCATCAATGAAAGTCAACGAGAATCATGAACATTGACCAATAGCAAGGCTTCAAACAGTCCCAGCCTAGATAGATAGAATAGACAGACAGGCAGATAAGTAAGTAAGTAGGGTCAGAGTGGCTTATTGTCTGTATCAGCCGAGAACCCTGTTTCAATGTGCTAGACCCCTGCTAGATGGATTGCTGAGGTGGAGCGCAACACCTACCATCAGCGTCCAGTACCACTTACCAACAACAGGACTTGCCAGACCCAAGGTGTGCTACTCATACGTTGAGTTGGAGGTGCCCGGGATCAAACCCATGACCTATGAATAGATGTAAATGTATAGTGCGTACCAAAAAATCCTGAAGGGGGCGTCAACAAGTGTCATTTGGTAGCGTGGACATCTTGGTGGGGTATAAACAGGTTCACTTAACATTGACCCCCACCAGTATGTCTGCAGCTACTATGCCACGCCTCCCGTGGTGACGACACGTTGGCAAGCACTATAGGCATAAGTATCAATGTCAATGTGGGCATATCATACAACCCCCTCCTCCACCTGCCCCGCTGTTGAGGTCTTTCTTGGGTCATGCTTTTGTCCGGTACCTCCTCCTCAACCATACTCTAAATGTGTCTGCATTTTAGCCTACATGTAAATAGCCTAAATCCTTATTCAGTAATGAAGCCATTCATTCCCTTTTCCCTATCAATTCAAGTAGTTCTCAAAGTGGGGTCCGGGGACCCTCCTGGGCCCTTGAGGAGGGCACTTGCCTCATCCCAAGAGTGTTGAAATCTGACGTGACGTGGGAGATAACCTCAAGAGGCTAGTTCGTAGGTGCAGTGGAGTCAGTGCTGCTGTATGGGGCACAGACCTGGACGCTCACAGCACAGCAGGAAAAGGCCCTGGACGGCGTCCACACAAGAATGCTACCAACGGCACTTGGTGTCACACGGGTGGACTACATAAAAAAACTAGGACCTTTACGGGAGCCTCCCCATGGGTCCCAGACAAGGTCAGAGAGAGAAGGATGAGGCTGGCTGCATGGGCACTGTGTCAGGCACCCAGAACTGGTGGCGAGCAAACTGACATTGTGGGAGCCAACACAAGGTACGGCTAGGAAGGGAAAGAAGCGCACCACATAAGTAGACACACTGCCGCACGACAGCGGAGCTAACAACACTGCAGAGCTCAAGACCCTGATGCTAGACAGGAGGGTATGGAGGGCAGCGATTCAGGAGTCCCGAGTTAGGTTACTGCTTTAGTGATTGAGATTAGGGATTTTACGAGAGTAGCCTACTTGCAGTATATCATCAAATAAGATAAATAAATAATGCAATGAAAGTGGTTTCCTAACCAGCATCTAATGCTTGACACAGTATAGTTCTCCAAATATCTTCCTCTTCACAGTTCAGCAGTAATACGCAGTGCAGTATCACAGAGAAGATTGGGAGCCACAGAAAAGTTTGATGTGTGTCAATGAGAGGACTGATTTATTTATCTATTCATTTTTACTGCAATAAAACAACCATTCAATTCCTTGACACACACATATATTTCTATAGCTCTGATCATAAAGACATGGGGTAGAGAAAGGCATTCAGTCCTTGCAGACGCAGACTGTACTCATAGTGGTTATAATCAGTGGTGAAATAAGTACTGTTAGTGAAAGTCCTGCACTCAAAATCTTACTAGAAGGATTGTATTTCTGAGTTTAATTAGGCTTCTTATTGATTTAAAGTGTACTTTACAAGATACAGATCTAAAATAAGCACTGCATCTAGCCCATATAACATTGTTTAGTTTAGTGTATGTATGCATACAAGCAGTGGTGGAAAGTAACTAGTACATTTACTCAAGGACTGTACTTAAGTACAATTTTGAGGCACTTTTAATTTACTATTTCCTTTTTCCGATACTTTATACTTCTACTCCACAAAATAGTTAGATAGTGTACTCCATTACAATTATTTGGCAGCTTTAGTTATGGTTAATTAGCCGATTTGGATTATGCATAAACAAATGTTTAGTGATTTCTTTCATTCAACAAGTAAATTAAATGCATTACGAAGTTTAGATTTATTTTGATTTTTAGCCAACTATAGGGTTTGGTTAATGTTTAACTGGAAAACGGACCTGGTGTCAATGCCATAGCTATCTGGCATGGTTAATAAATCCTACAGCAGCTTTTATGACAGGAGCTAAAGGGTCAAAAATGAGGAAGAGTCTGTCTAGATTTGGATCTAATGTGATCAAGGTTTTCACTTTCCAGAGTGTCTCTTGACTCACTTTGATGCAGCATAGCATGGCTTTTCACTATATTCTGCTTCTCATCCTCCTTGGACTTAATGGTAAGTTAAGGACGTTTTTACTGTATGATAGATTGAGATGCATTTCTGTGGGTAATGAGTAATGACATTTGAGGGTTTCTAAAGTACACCACTGATTATATAATTAAAGCAGCACTATGTCACTTTTTTTAATTATTAAAATGTAATGTTGTCCAATCTGTATGGTAGAGCATGTTAATACAATATAACTTATACAATTGGGGTGGTTGTATTTTGTCTCCCTGCTCTTCTATTGAGACATTTAGATAGTGTCAAAGGTCATGTCTCACCTAGACACAGGATCTGACATGAATTTTAACCTGATGGTCAAGATTAAATGTATCCCCTGAGCAAGCAGGCAGGCTCTTTTAGCTCAATGGTGAAAGTTTCAGCACTTGTGCAGGAAACAGGGTTCAAATGCGGGTAGAAGAGGAAAGTTACTTAGTACTGCTTAATATCAGTAATATTTAATTATAGTATTATGCTATTATGCAGACCTATAATACATTCAATTGTATAGGTATATCACTCATCACCTTTGTTTGTTTGTTTTGAAGGAATTTACAGTATAACAACAGTGTAAAAAATCTCAGTGAAGACAGGAGGTTCCATCTCTATCCCGTGCTTCTACCATCCGATATACCAAGACAACGTGAAATACTTGTGTAAAGCACCGTTTAACGGCTGTTCCCATCTAGTATCTACAAACAAATCAAGAAGCTCTAATAGGTTTTTAATCTCTGATGACGTCCACAGCAACATCTTCACTGTGATTATTAACAATCTAACACATGAAGACACTGGAAGGTACTTCTGTGCTGTGAAAGAGCCAATGGGAGGAGATATTAAGAAAAGATTTCAGCTGTCTGTCAACAAAAGTAAGAGACCCTATTAGCATGTTTATGAATACCGTGTGCATGTGTGTGTGTGTGTGTGTGTGTGTGTGCGTGTGCGTGTGCGTGTGCGCGTGCGTGTGCGCGTGCGTGCGTGGGTGCGTGTGCGTGCGCGTGTGTGTGCGTGCGTGCGTGCACACACGTGTGCAGAGAGTCTCGGCTGTACACAGATTCAGTTCCAGACATGAGGACAAATTAAGCTTAACAGACACAGAGGTGTAACATCTGAATTATACACTATTAACATTTTGTTTATTTGTTTATTAATAAACCAAAATCCAGGGAAAGGGAACAAGATAGGTGTGAATCGAATTGTTTTTGAAACACCGGATTTCTCTGTACTAATTGTTTATTTTATTTTAGTTGTAGAAGGTAATGATGTGCTCTATGTGGACGATCAGAAGAGAACAGGATTTAAAGGAGAGAATATGACTGTCATCTGTAACTTTACAAAACAATCTGGAAAAGCAAAGTGGTGTAGGCCCAGCCTGTACCCGCCCGTCTGTATAACGGCAGCCTCAGGAATGATGAATCAAACATCAGTGACTATCGATACAAGTGTTCCTAATATGTTGGTTGTGACAATGAGTGCACTGAGGATGGAGAGCACTGGTTGGTACTGGTGTGAAAAAGGACAAGGCTTACAGATGCCAGTGCACATCACTGTCAATGAACCACCCACAACTGCACCAACTACCACAACAATGAGTAAGATTCAAACCCTTTCATCTTTCATTGACCACCTCCACCCCAGCATCCATATTCTGGGGTGAACATTTGCCAAAAATAGACGATCTACAAGCTCACAATGCGTCGCAAGGCGAGCTTGTAGATTGGCCAAAAATGTTTCGGTCCTGACTAGAGCGAAAAAAGTGATCCAAGTACAGAGCCAACTCAGATCCAGTTTATTAAGTCTTGAGGGTTTAAGTGGTTAAGATTTGGATTATGATGAAAACCAGGCGGTTGACCTTTTCCATACTGGATCTTTACAGGGACACAACCACAAACCACATGCACACTTTCCACCTCACCCACAGCCTTGACCGCAGCTGGAACCACTGGAGGGGGACAACAAGTAGGACACAGGTCAGCAGGATTCGCCTTAGCATGGTTTAACATAAACATAACTTTACATCATAATGTAAAGGAGTAGTATCATCTTTAAGGTCTGTTGGTTGATGATACAATTTACATTCTACTGCGTAACGGGCTGTAAGGGTGTAATAATAATGAATGAATAATAATAATGGTAATAATATCATTTCGTATGGGGAAAACCCATCCTTTACACCAACACACAAGCTCCATCAATAAGTTGATATTAATGATATAAAAGTACTCATTATCCAGAATTCCCCACAAAATGTGTCAAAATTGCCAATAAACAAAGTATACAACGTAATAGGGCTTACTTGGTTAATGCATGCTTTGTAATGATAATCTAAATGTACAAAGTAACTTGTAACGAAAGTTTTCAAATAATTGTAATGGAGTCAAAATTATAATATTTGCCTCTGAGATGTTGTGGACAAAAAGTATAAAGTATTGAAAGATGGATATACTCAATATATATACTCAAGTGCCCATATAAATGTTGCAATAGTAGACAAACCAAAACTCTTGGACAGAAGGTTGCATCCAGGTGCTTGATAAACACTGCCATAACCTGTGATGATTCATACAATTTTTTGAGCTGCTGAGCAGGCTGTTTCAAGCCAGCCGCTGTCCCATTGTTAGTCTGTTGATGATGTTGTGAGCGAATTCATACTGCATTGTGAAACCTCATCGCTCGCTGCAAATCAGCAACATATGAAAAAACATATAAATTATACCAGTGGCTCGCAAACTTTTCAAGGACCCCCATGAGAGTGGGGCTGATTGTGAAATTGTAGATAATTCACCGGTGAGCCTTCTGGCATTGTCATGATAAATATAATTAAATTAAACATCCGTGATTAAAGACCCCAATGATACATCCACTGCCCAAGTACCCCATTTCCTCTAACATTTAAAATGGGTGTCTGCATTGGTCTGCTTCCTAAAAGCGTCAGCGATAGTTGCAACACATCCTGTGTGTTGGTAAACGTAGCCCACGCATGTGAAAAGTGTTTGTAGTTTAATCAAATCTATTTGATGTGTTTCTCAATGCTCATTTGCTAGTTCCATGGATGTAACCATTCTCGCCAGCTCCCTGAGTGTGGTGGTGGTGGTGGTTTTAATTGCTGCCTTGATGCCCGTGTTCATAAGATATAGTAAGTCTATAGTCAAACTAAAGTCAGATTCAAAGTATTTCTGTCATCATAGATTCATTTCTTTGAAGGAATCAGGTTATTAATATCAATATTATTAATGTTGTTTTTCTTGTTAAGAGAAGGCCAAACGTGAAACATCAAACATCACAGTGGTAAGATAAACCTATTCATTTTCCTTTTATCCATGCATTTCCACATGCCATTTTTGATGATGGGAAATCCATAATAGCTTGCTATATTATGTTAATATGAAGACTTTTCCAACCCACTTTGATCAGGGTATACAGAGTAAACACTGTTGAAGGAACTAAAATCTAGTTCCTTCTTATGACAGTATTCGGCAACATGATCAATCACTTACTGTGAATGGACTAGCATGGTCTAACTTTTTTGTGTTATTAAAGAATTAAGGTTGATACATTTTATCAACCTTAATCCTTTGATAACACAAAAATGTTAGCACTGGAACATGACTATACTAAAAAGTGTACGTTTTGAATTGAATCTAATGTCCTATTCTTATCCATCACATAGCATCCTCCTTTAGATCTTGACGTGGTCTACACCACTGTGGTTCCACTGCAACGAACAGTCCCGAAGGTAAACTTCCAAAATGTTGTCACTGGGTTTTCCATCTGGTGGCCCTGCAGAAACACTACTATTTCCCTAAAGTACAAGTAAAATACAACATCAAAAGATACTTTGATCATACAGTATCTCTATCCAGCAGGTCCAAACGCCTAGTGAGGGTGTGACATACGGTACCATCGTAACAGATAGCTGGACCCAACAAATGGTACAAGTCTTAAACTTATAGCAGGGCTTCCTGATTAGTTTTATAAGTTGTATAAATATGTGTATCAGTAGACTGCTTTTGTTCTTATAGCTTGCTCACTGTTTATCTTTTTCTAATAGACTGAGCCAGGTAAAGAAACAGTGATATACGATGAAGTATGCCCAGACTAGGAATGGGTAAGTTTTAATAAGCACTCAAAACAACACGATGGTCGTCTATTTGATGTATTTAGATTATTATTACAAAACTTACATTAACCACTTAAGCCCTATTTTATACTTTGTGATCTATTCTACAAGATCACAAGGCGTCGCATTTAAAAGGTTACTCACACTACTACAACTTTTGCTTTGGTGCTGTATGCATATTTTGATGTCATTACTTTTGTACATTTACCCCAGCATGAATACATTGTGGTATTGCTACTTTTACTTTAGTACAAAGAAATAAAGAAATCTGAGTACTTCTTCCAACACTGCTGATCTCAGAAGTTGACTCAGCTGACTCAGTTCATAAATGGAGAAAGTGGTGAAAACAGCCTCAGCATAATGTCTTTATCTTTGTTTTCTTTGATGAGCAAAACATTGGAGTCAGTGGATTTGAGGGCTCGGATTAGAATGTATTTTATATATTTAATTGTTTGTTGTTGTTTTGGTGTATTACAATAGCTATATTTGCTGGTAATAAAAATATCCATTAGTTCTTCACTTTTTGTTTACATTTGTTAAAGGCTGTGTTACTCAAAGTCAATGTCATGGTAAAGGTCAAAAATACCACCAAGGCTTCTTGCCTGTGGGGCAACAGTTCATTTAGTCAGATTTAGTAAGATGTCTCTTTTAACATTTTCTAATATTGTTTTGAAGCCATATTTAGCAGGTACTGACAGAAGTTAATTCTTGAATGCTGCATTAAAATGCTGCTTGAGTTACTTTGTGAAAACGAGTTCAACTGTATTGACATTTTCTTTGCAGGTTCTCACTGAGGCAACATAAATAGACCAACAGGAAGTCCAGCTATTGGGACATAATAAAAATCATATTAAAATCAATCAAACAACAATGTTCCACAATGCCACATGGTTGCTAGCCTGGCTGCCTGCCAAATAACTAACCAGATGAACAAATAAATAAATACATGAATACGTTTTTTGTTCCCTTATTCCATCCGCCTTTTGTTTTATGTTATAATAATGCATAATACTCTTCATGAGTCTGTATTAATCAGTGGTGTAAAGCAACTAAGTACATGTACTCAAGTACAGTACTTAAACACAATTTTGAGGTATTTTAACTTTCTTCAGTATTTCAAATGTTCAATACTTTTACTTCTACCCCACTACATCTCAGAGGAAAATGTTGTACTTTTACTCCACTACATTTACATGAAAACTCCAGTTGCTAGTTACTTTGTAAATTTTGATTATTATTACAAAACACACTAACCATTACAGCCCTAAATATATTTCAGCCATTTGAAAATAGCAGCTCTACAAGCTCACAATGTGTCGCAATGTGACGTATTGTGAGCTTGTAGATTGGCTATTTTGATGCCGGTTCTTTTGTGCTTTTACTCAAGGACATTTTGAATACCAGACTTTTACTTGTAACAGAGTATTTATACATTGTGGTATCGATACTTTTGTTTTACTTAAGTAAAACATTGGAGTACTTCTTCCATCACTGGATTTAGGGGTGGAACAGTTTATTGAACTATTGATGTATTCGATTAGCATGTCATTATAGGTGAAATTGGTTCACAAACTGTCAATTATTTCCCCAAATGGCGAAAATAGCAGATCTACAAGCTCAAAGCGCATCGTAGCGGATGTGAGCTTGTAGGTCGGAAAGCTCAATGAATCATTTCTATTCTAAATATGTTCAGATGCATGTAAAGACACATATACTGTAGTTAATTTTGGTCATGGTGCAAGTACAGGAGTTGTGCCATGTTACAAATGAGCATGTGCAGCTGTGCAATGACAGTCAGGAAGTCTATTCTATTCTATCCTATAACTCTATGATTCTATCAGATCCAGATGTAAAACTAGAATGAACACACACACACACACAGGAAACAGGACATAGTTAATTTGCAGGGAAGTAGGAGGAAGGAGGAGAGAGGAGCAGAGAGGAACAGTTCTCAAAGTAAGTCGCCTACTACTAGTAATAATACTACTACTACTACTAGTAGTAGTAGTAGTAGTAGTAGGCCTACGTTTGTCAGCTTACATTTCCCAGTATAGCTTATGGGTAGTGTCACTTCTTTCAGACTGATTTAGCTTCAAAGTACTTAAGTTACTTATAGTTACTAGTAGTAGTAGGTTACTACTGTAAGCAACACAACACAACACAGGCAGGCATAGCTTCTGCCACACCTGTGTTTGGTTGCTTTATAGCGCCCTCAGGTGACAGTTTATCATATGAATCATAAAATGATGTACATCTGAACCACAGAGATCTCAGACTGGTTTTGTTTTTTATTGCATACTTGAAATAACAGATGAAATCGATTTATATGTATTATATGTAAATTGTGTACTCATTTTATGGTATATCAATTTGTATTAAAACATATTGTTTTACAATAGGTTATTTGTCATGGTAAGAAGGGGGCCGGACTAGATAAGCATTTGCTTCTTTCTGTCCCTTCTTGAACAAATGTTTTGAAATTGTGATGATGATGTATGGAGTTTTCTGTACTTTTAAATTGTTCAAGATAAATAAAGATCAAATCAAATCAAATCAAAGGTAGTGTGCAGTGGTGGTCAGTAACACATTACATTTACTTGAGTACTGTACTTCAGTAAATATTCTGAATATCTGTATTTTACTTGGCTATTTGTATTTATGTACTTTCACTCCACTACATTTCAAAGGCAAATACTGTACTTTTGATTCCACTACATTTCTAGTTAGAGAAAAGGTACATTATGAATTAACCACTTAAGCCCTATTTTAAATTATATTTGAAATAGGGCTTTAGGCTTAAATAGAGATGTGATGCATTGTGAGCTTGTAGATCTGCTATTTTCACGATATTATAGTGAAAATAGCAGATCTACAAGCTCACAACACGTCACATCTCTATACTGTGTGTGTAGTGTGCAGCAAGTTCACAATGAAGTACAAATATTTGCCAGCAGGGATTATTTTGTAAAAGAAATTCAATGTGATGTATTAAGCTGTCGGCAGAAACTGTGTAGCCTGGCCAAAAAGGACAGAGAAGAGTGGAGGCTACGTAGGGTTAGTCTAAACCGAAAATATTTTTAAATTGTCAATAATTGTTTCATTTCTGAGATGGCTGATCAGTTCAGGAAGTCACTGCAGCTGAAAATAAATTCCAGCACAAACCAAGAACCTGCTAAACCAGATGAAGTCTTTAGTCTCCTGTGACGTCTGTACCGAGACCAAACTCAAAGCCCTGAAGACCTGCCTGGAGACTCACCTGGTGCCACATCAGAGAGTCTCAGGGTTAAAACAACACAAACGAAGTGACCCTGTGAAAAACTGGAAGGCTTTATGTGTAAGAAACATGACAGACCTCTGGAGCTGTTCTGTAAGACAGACCACATGTTTGTTTGTTTGTCAGTTCTGCACTGAGTCAGACGGTAAGGCCTCATTGAAGAGCTGCAACAGGAAATCACTGAGTTAAAGAAGAGAAGCTCTGAACTAAAGCAGCTCTCACACACTGAAGACCACCCCCACCACCTCCAGAACTTCACATCCATCAGCATCCCTCCACCCACAAAGGTCAATGTCTCCACATGTGGGGACTTTGAGGACTTTGTGGCTTAGCTGGAGAATACACTCGGTCAAGAGATGGAGAAGTGGCTACGTGATGCTGAGCTGAGGAGGATCCAACAATGGATGTAACTCTGGACCCTGATACAGCAGATCCCTAACTCATCCTGTCTGAGGATGGAAAACAAGTGAATGATGGAGACGTAAATAAGAATCTCCCAGACAACAAATTTATGTTGATTGATTGATGTACTTTATTTAGTAAGACATGAGAACAACAGTACATGGAAGTACAAATTCACAATACAAGGTCTACTAAACTGGAAGACTCATTAAGCACTGAGCTTGTTTAAGATGAGATCCCCATGCACACAAATCATGATGACATATTGTGTCATGTCTTGGGGAAACAAGGCTTCTCCTCTGGAAGGTTTTACTATGAGGTTCATGTTAAAGATACAACTGACTGGGATTTAGGAGTGGCCAGAGGCCGGGTCCATCAACAGTAAGGTAACCAAACTGAGACTCGAGACCAGAGTTCATCTCTACTCTTTCACTGGCTGCACCTTCACTGAGAACCATTGTGACTCCCATCCGACGCATGTAAGACTTAGGGTTCCTGTTACTTATTCTTTGAAAACAACGTAGAACTGACAGTACATACAGAAAAGACAAAAAAACAAAACATCAACTTGGGCATTCTGACATTCACAATAATATACATGACTTTCACATTAAGACTCACAACAATTACTGACCACTTTGCCTGCTTGCACACGAATGGGGGTGGGGGTCGACTTGGATACTTCAGACTTTCTACAAAACCTTTGCTTTTCTCTTCTTTACATTCTTTTATTTCACTTTACTTTCTTCTATTTTACTTTAATTTCTTTCTTTCTGTTAAACTCTCCTTCTCTCCTCCTGCTCTCCCACAGTGGAATGAGAACGCTGCTCTCTTCCCCAGCACAACAGGTGTCACAAACATACTTGATTACAAAAAACACAGCTGTAACAAGACACCTAATTGGAAACCTCCAGAGCGCCCCCAAGAGACATGTCACTAGATGGACAAATACACAAAATAAAACAATGACCTGACACCAGCAGTAACAACCATTTCAGTCCTTATCTTAATGAAGGTGTACAAACTCTGCTCCTCTGATCATCTCTCCTGTCACTTGCACAGATTAGATTAATCCATATGTGACGGTGGCCAGGCTGTCACATGTAACTTTGCCACTTCTTTTCAGAATGCTGACCTTTTCCAATAAGTAATTTATCATCCACATTTAAGCTCACAACAATAAAATATAGAGTGCACAATAAAGTGCGGGGTGCGTAATTATTGTGAGGATAATAATGGTGATTCTACTGCAAGACTACGCCACCCTTTTATTTAAGAGGTAGGGTCCTCTATAACAATGTCTTAGGCTATTCACAGGTTCAGTTTTGCCCAGGTAAGAACAACACTTTGCAACATCCCACAAGAGAATTGGACGGACACAGGTTTGTATAAAAAGGTAACGGATTTTATTAAGCTAAAACATTGGCATCTATAAGCCTTAAAACTGAAAAACATAAACACAATATAACACTACACTAAAACCCTCAACCTCCTAATGCGCCCACTAACTAACTAAAATACAGGAATACAGACAATCACAAAATACTTAAAACAAACAGGGCTTGTGCAACCTATAGCAAATAAATAATGAATTTAGCGTTAAAGTGCCAACTATTACTGAAGCAGTAAAGTGCCAAGTGCCAATTCAAATGCTATATCATATACTCATCACGGTTCAATGCAAAAGGTGGGAATGTCCTTGTATGGGGTTTAAGTGGAGCGGGGGTTTAGGCCAAGAATCACTGTCTCTTCTTGTCTTCGTGCGTATTGCCTGCAATCATAGAAACTAGAACCAGTTCATCTGTTCAGGTATATTTCACATATGGGGTTTAGGACCGTGGGTTTGTAAAGGTAACGTTGCATAGAAGAACACTTACTCGCAAGCCAGACAGGTGTCTGGCTATGAGTGTATGAAGCGCGCAACGTTATCGCCAACTGGACCTCTCCTCCGTTCCTGGGTTCGTCTGTCTGTCCTCCCCGTCTCTGCTGCTACTGCGCCGTCTGCTCACCGTCCGCTGCTGGTGCCTTGGTACGTGCCGCGATCGCTGTATTCTCCACCTCTGCTCCGTGGTATGTCTGCTCCTCCTGTGCACAACCGTCCCTTCTGGCTGTCACTTCCACACTGCCCCTGTGTGCCTGTCTCTCTCCTGTTCGAATGGCCCGCGCCTACTTTTGTATTTGTGGCGGCCACACCCTACTCCGCCCTCATTTGCTCTGCCACCAGCGTGACCTGGGGACATTGGCCGTCTGGAGTCACAAGGTCAATGTCACGCAGCCTATAGGGGAGTCCAATGTCAAGTGGCTCGGGGACCGGGGGGAAATACATTGTCAACCATAAAACATGCAGTGCAGAAATACATTTAAGAGAATGATGTTTTTAAGTGCATAATACAGGTTTTTCATCATCAATAAAAAATGTTACAAAATGGTTTCACCCCCTGCTTTGACCCTGTCACATCCCCCCCCACTTTTCCGTTGCCAGTCCCTGCAACTGTCCCTAATCATGTCCATACCTCTGGGGTGGCTGGCCTATATTTGCTCTTCCCGAGCGCCGTGGCTCGTCTGGTGCTCTCGGGACGGAGAAAAACCCATAGTACTGCGGCGTTGTTGCTTCTACCTGCTCGGGCTGCACTACAGCTGGGGGGTCCTCGTGGGGCGACCTGGGGGCTACACACACTTTCAACGCATTTCTATGTATGGTCTTTTCTCGCCCCCCCTTCTCGGGTCTAACTCGGTACACCAACCCCGTAGCTCCCACCTGTTCCATCACTGCTTAAGGCTCGGGGTCCCACCACGTACTCAATTTCCCCTGCCCGTCCCTCTTCCGATTCCTAATCCACACTCGTTCTCCTGGTAATAACGGCGTAATACCGGCCCTACGGTCATAAACCTGTTTTCTCCTCGTCGCTGCTTCCTCCATCCTCTCCCCTGCTGTCCTATAGGCGGTCGCCATTCGCTGCTGGTGGTCCCGTACCCAACCACCCACCTCCATGCGATTTTGCGCCGTCTGCACCCCTAACTGGACATCTACAGGGCGCCTCAAGTGTCGGCCAAACATCAAATAAGCGGGGGCATAACCCGTAGCGCTGTGGATCGTGTTGTTATATGCGTGAACTAGTTCGGGCAAGTGCTCATTCCATCTTCCCTGTTTATCAGTGTCTAGCGAGCGTAACATGTTCAATAACGTCTGATTAAACCGTTCCACCGCACCGTTCCCAGCCGGGTGGTACGGAGTGGTGCGACTTTTTGCAATACCATAAGTCTGACATAAATGGTGCATTAACTCGGACTCGAAGTTGGGGCCTCGATCCGAGTGGAACCGGGCCGGGCACCCGAACGGCTGGATGATGTGCGTCCATAACGCGCGGACAGTGGTTTGCGCAGTCTGGTCACGGGTGGCAATAGCCCAACTAAACCGGGTGAATAAGTCAGTAGCCACCAGAATATTCTGCCACGCATCAGCAGGCCTACCTAGTGTGAGGAAATCAATAGCTATTACTTCTAAGGGATATGAGACTTCAAAGGGTTGTAAGGGGGCCCGGGGCTCTGACCTGTTCCTCTGCAGGCTGCAGGCGACACAACCCTGTTGTAACTGACGCACCGCTCCCTCCATGCCTGGCCAATAGAACCGACGCCGCAGCTGGGCCAAGGTCCTCTCCAACCCAGCATGCGCCGCGGCCGCGTGGATCCCTTTCCACACCTCCTCTCTGCGTGAACCTGGACAAATGATCTGTGAGTATTGTTCTTTGGTATAGGGATCGGTCACTTTCCTATATAACACATGATTTTGTATGATCAATTTGTTCCACTGGCGTAACAGTTGCCGCGCTCCTCTAGTCCAATTCTTCCTCTCCACCATATTAGGAGCTCTCCCTCGTTCCACACACCTCTTCACTACGCGCACATCTGGATCCCGATCCTGCGTCTCTCTCCACTCATCCTCCCTCGCTGCTGGTGTCAGCTGTACAGCCGCCACGTCTACAGGCTGTATTGGGAACCGCGATAGGGCGTCAGCGTTGGCGTTGTTTTTGCCCGGTCGGTACTTAATGTCGAACGTGAAGGACGCAAGCTGAGCAGCCCACCGTTGTTCCACAGCTCCCAATCTAGCCGTTTGGAGATGCGCAACGGGGTTATTATCCGTGAATATAGTGAACTGCGCGCCAGTGAGGTAATCTTTAAACTTCTCGGTCACGGCCCACTTAAGGGCCAAAAGCTCCAGTTTGAAGGAGCTGTAGTTCGCATCGTTTTGCTCAGTTGGGTGTAAACTACGGCTCGCATACGCTATTACACGTTCATGACCATCTTGGACCTGCGCTAAAACCGCCCCCAATCCACGGCCACTTGCATCGGTGTGAACCACGAAAGGCTTGGTATAATCGGCATAGGCTAACACCGGAGCTTGTGTGAGGGCACTCTTTAACGCATCAAACGCCCGCTGGCACTCTAAAGTCCACTCTACTTTACACTGGTGTGATTTTACATCGTTCTGGATTCCTATCAATAGGTTGTTTAAGGGCCGTGCCATGGCGGCAAAAGAGGACACGAAACGCCTATAGTAGCCCGCTAAACCTAGAAAAGCGCGGACCTCGCGGACCGTAGAGGGGGGTGTCCAGTCTCGCACCGCTGCCACTTTCTCCGGATCAGGTCGCACTCCCTCTTGGTCTACTACATGGCCCAGGAACTTCACTTCCCTCCGCAGAAGTTTGCATTTGTCTAACCGCAGCTTCAGTCCATGTCTCCACAGGCGCTGGAATACGAGCTCGAGGTGCTGTAGGTGAGAAGAGAAGTCAGGTGAATATACTATAATGTCATCAAGATACACTAGCAAGGATTCCGTCACCTGACCACTCAAACACTGCTGCATCAGTCTCTGAAAGGTCGCGGGGGCATTACACAGCCCAAACGGCATACGCTGAAATTCGAATAGCCCCAGGGGGGTCGTAAAGGCGGTCTTCTCCCGGTCCCGGGGATCCATTCCTACTTGCCAGTAGCCACTGGCCAGGTCCAACGTGGAGAACCACTGCGCTTTCGTCAGGCTGGTGAGCGTCTCTTCTATTCGGGGTAGGGGGAAGGCATCCTTGTGCGTCACGGCGTTCAGCTTTCTGTAGTCAACACAGAACCTCCAGCTGCCATCCTTCTTCTTAACCAGTACTATAGGTGCTGCCCACGGACTGCAACTCTCCTTGATGACTCCCTTCTCCAACATCTCGTTCAGCAGGGTCTTCATCTCCCGGTACATGGAGGGCGGCAGCGGCCGGTGCCTCTCTCGTATGGGCGCAGCGTCTCCGGTCGGTATCTGGTGCTGCACGGCATCCGTCTGTCCGAAGTCTTCATCATGGATGGCGAACACCTTCTTCCACCTGCATAACATCTCGTGCAGCTCCTTTTTCTGCGCCTCCGGCAGGTCATCACGCTCCGTCAACACCTCCATCTCTTCTGGCAGGGTCTTCGGTGGTCCATCATCCTCCACACTAATTACGGCCACTTCCACCTCTCCGTCGGTCCCCAGGGACAGGCTCAGGTCCCTGCCGCCTCGGACATCGGCTTCTTCTACTGGGTACAGCCTCCCCAGTTTCTGGTGGCGGTCCAGGACCAGACTATAGGCGTGTGGATTACATACTCGTATGGGAACGCGTCCGTGGCGCACCGTGACGAGGGCACGGGCCACTCCCAAATCCTTTCCATCTGGCAAGGCTTCCATCAAGGCCTCGTAGTCCGCTCCTTTTGGTCCTCTCCAAGCGCGGCCCCAGATCATCACTTCACTCTGCGTGGGGATTCGAATCCTCCGCCGGCCGACAGGCCATACGTAACCTATGGACCCATCTCCATTCGTCACTGCCTCCACCCTCCTACAGGTGGCGAATGCGTCCTTCCACAGCGTCCTTCCCTGCTGACATGAGGACACAGGCCTCCCAGGCCGTTTAAAGAGGGCATGCCATACAGCGTTCACGACATTCATCCCAATAATCAGTGGCTGCGTACAATGTTCATCTTTAACAATTACGACCCCTCTCCCTGGTATCTTCCTTCCTTCCAGTTCTAGGTCCAATATGGCATAGCCAGTATAAGGTAAGTCAAGACCGTTAGCGGCGCGTAATTTAAATACAAGGGGTTCGTTCCCCAATGTCAGGTGCGAGAATCTTTTCTCAAATAAGCTCTGCTGCATTAAAGTAACTTGTGACCCAGTATCCAGTAACCCCCTTAATTGGACTCCTCCCATGGTGATCCCAATTGTCGGACAATCTCCGATAAATACATCATTAGCCCTTGATCTGGCGAGTGTGCGCTGTACCCCTGTCCCCCGGACCTCGGCGACAGGGTGTGCTAGTTTAAATGGTTGGAGTCGGATTTACAAAACCGGGCAATGTGCCCGGACTGCCTACAGTTCCTACATATCGGCCTACCTCCCTCATCCCACTCGTTGCGTTGGTAAGGCGCCCGGCGTCGTTCAGGTGGGGGTGAAGCGCGGGTTCGTGGATCGGTGGTGTCGGGTCGAAGGAGCGGTCGAATCTCCTTCATCAGCTCCTGCGTAAACCCCTGCATTTGTGATTTGACGTCCGCCATAATCTCCTGTTTCAGTTTTTCTCTCCATTCAGGTTCCTGTGACGTGTGTGGGATAGAGACAGGTTTAACAGCATGGCACAAGATGTCAGTAGCTCCTTCTCGTCTATGTTCGGTGTCTAGTAGGAAGGCCTCGTCTTTTAGAGCTGCGAAGTCTTCGGTGGGGTTTCGACGGGCATATATTCTCAAGGCTTGGCCCAGAGGGCCTTCAGACAGCCCCACAAGCAACTGCTCTCGCAGAATGGCATCGGAGGGAGCGGTGTCTGGGTCGAGCCGCCGCAGCCCGCAGAACAACTCCCTAAGCCTCAGAATATAAGCCTGCACATTTTCGCCTGCACGCTGCGCACAGCCATAAAACAAGGCACGAGCTTGGGAAGCAGAGATGGATGATTTATATAGGTTATCTAGACATTTGAAAACTTTAGCCACTGTGTTTCGGTCTTCCCTGTCAATCACACTAATTTGTCGTTTAGCTTCTTCCGTAAGGGTTTGCACTACAAAAGCAACTTTTTTCTCTTCCGTCAATTCTTGAGTGCCCAATAATCCTTTAATCTGTTCTTTCCAATCTCTATATTTCTCCTCACCTTCTGTGCCCGAAAATTTGGGTAACCACGGGGCCCCTGGATACACTGGCATCATCATCATTACTTTTCCCAAAAACAAAAACAAAAAGCAGCAAAACAGCAAAATATCAGTACAATTTCTCTTAGGGATTTGTTTGTGTTGTTCTCTACCCAGTCCTGCCGCGCTACGCCAAATATGTGACGGTGGCCAGGCTGTTACATGTAACTTTGCCACTTCTTTTCAGAATGCTGACCTTTTCCAATAAGTAATTTATCATCCACATTTAAGCTCACAACAATAAAATATAGAGTGCACAATAAAGTGCGGGGTGCGTAATTATTGTGAGGATAATAATGGTGATTCTACTGCAAGACTACGCCACCCTTTTATTTAAGAGGTAGGGTCCTCTATAACAATGTCTTAGGCTATTCACAGGTTCAGTTTTGCCCAGGTAAGAACAACACTTTGCAACATCCCACAAGAGAATTGGACGGACACAGGTTTGTATAAAAAGGTAACGGATTTTATTAAGCTAAAACATTGGCATCTATAAGCCTTAAAACTGAAAAACATAAACACAATATAACACTACACTAAAACCCTCAACCTCCTAATGCGCCCACTAACTAACTAAAATACAGGAATACAGACAATCACAAAATACTTAAAACAAACAGGGCTTGTGCAACCTATAGCAAATAAATAATGAATTTAGCGTTAAAGTGCCAACTATTACTGAAGCAGTAAAGTGCCAAGTGCCAATTCAAATGCTATATCATATACTCATCACGGTTCAATGCAAAAGGTGGGAATGTCCTTGTATGGGGTTTAAGTGGAGCGGGGGTTTAGGCCAAGAATCACTGTCTCTTCTTGTCTTCGTGCGTATTGCCTGCAATCATAGAAACTAGAACCAGTTCATCTGTTCAGGTATATTTCACATATGGGGTTTAGGACCGTGGGTTTGTAAAGGTAACGTTGCATAGAAGAACACTTACTCGCAAGCCAGACAGGTGTCTGGCTATGAGTGTATGAAGCGCGCAACGTTATCGCCAACTGGACCTCTCCTCCGTTCCTGGGTTCGTCTGTCTGTCCTCCCCGTCTCTGCTGCTACTGCGCCGTCTGCTCACCGTCCGCTGCTGGTGCCTTGGTACGTGCCGCGATCGCTGTATTCTCCACCTCTGCTCCGTGGTATGTCTGCTCCTCCTGTGCACAACCGTCCCTTCTGGCTGTCACTTCCACACTGCCCCTGTGTGCCTGTCTCTCTCCTGTTCGAATGGCCCGCGCCTACTTTTGTATTTGTGGCGGCCACACCCTACTCCGCCCTCATTTGCTCTGCCACCAGCGTGACCTGGGGACATTGGCCGTCTGGAGTCACAAGGTCAATGTCACGCAGCCTATAGGGGAGTCCAATGTCAAGTGGCTCGGGGACCGGGGGGAAATACATTGTCAACCATAAAACATGCAGTGCAGAAATACATTTAAGAGAATGATGTTTTTAAGTGCATAATACAGGTTTTTCATCATCAATAAAAAATGTTACAAAATGGTTTCACCCCCTGCTTTGACCCTGTCACACATACATACATACAAGATCAGTGAGTGTGCATTAAAACATGATATTTTTAATGAGAAAATCTTGAATGTTACTTTCAGTGGAAATCATATAAAATGTATGAATCAAATATGTAAATATATCACTGTGTTCGTGCATATTGCAAACAACTGCAACAGTTATTAACATAAAGTGACACACAGGAGATTTGGATGTTATTGATTTCGTTGTGTCAATTCATATTTTCCATCATCTGCTATTTTCACTGTTTGTTTGTGTGTGTGTGTGTGTGTGTGTGTGTGTGTGTGTGTGTGTGTGTGTGTGTGTGTGTGTGCGTGCGTGCGTGCGTGCGTGCGTGCGTGCGTGCGAGCGTGCGTGCGTGTGTGTCTGTGTGTGTTGTATATAGAAGACCACAAGAGGGTGCTGTAGAGCTACAAGTAACACATTGATGTTCAGACTTCAGACGTTCCACTATTCTATTGATTCGTTTTGGCTTGCAGTTTCTACTGTCTGCAGCCATGTTACAAACTGAAACAGAGTAGTTCATTTAATGCTTGTTTGAGCGTCTGTCTGTCTGTCTGTCTGTCTGTCTGTCTGTCTGTCTGTCTGTCTGTCTCTCTGTCTCTCTGTCTGTTGGCAGGATATCTTGAGCATGAATGTTTGCATAAAACGAGATATAATAGTTGGTCATCTTGGCCTAATGAAGAACTGATTAACGTTTCGTGCTGATTTGCCAAAGGGAGTGTGGACTGTCGCTACAATGCACACATGAACAGATTAAATCTTTTAATTATCATGGAAGAAGTGATTAAGTGGTAACATAATTATTCTTATGACTGTCACAATCATGACATTTTAGATGCCAAATAATTGTCATACAAATAATTGTGATTCATTATTTAATTGGGTTTTTGGCGTTTACAAAGTGTGTGAGTCAGTATTGAGATACAACTTAAGCAGTGTTTCCATGGTAACCAGTCCAGTGACCTCCTGGGACCCCCCAAGTGCATTGCTCTTGACCTTTGACCGTGAACGTCGGGTTGCTGTCAACGCGTTCACCTGCTTCCTCCTTTGGCCTTCATCATACTGTGTGTGTGTGTGTGTGTGTGTGTGTGTGTGTGTGTGTGTGTGTGCGTGTGCGTGTGCGTGTGCGTGTGCGTGCGTGCGTGCGTGCGTGCGTGCGTGCGTGCGTGCGTGCGTGCGTGCGTGCAAGCGTTATAACCACAGTCTTAAGGGGACAAATCAAACCCAGAGAGAATGAGAGTGAGAGTGTTTTGAATGTGAAAGAAATAACTGAACAGGTTTATCTCCTGTCCAAACTAAAGTGTTATTAGTGCAGAGGTGGAGAGTATCCTCTGGTAAGATTTATGTGTGTTTTATCTGTTGATAAGATGGTTTTATTGTCTCCGCCAGGAGACATTGTTTTCACTTTCCACATGTCAAGCTAACATTGGTCAAGCCTCACGTGACACGTGACAATACGGTGAAATAGTGTGATCTGATTGGCTAGTGACGTATAGCGGCCTATAAATACATGTGGCACTTTGAAAGAGTCTTAGCCTCTTTCAAAGTGAGGTAAGACAGGAATAATCACGAAATGGCTGAGAAATGGCGGATACTGTAACAATTGGATAGGACACTTACACAGACAGGACAGATAGGACACTTACACAGACAGGACGGATAGGACACTTATACAGACAGGACGGATAGGACACTTATACAGACAGGACGGATAGGACACTTATACAGACAGGACGGATAGGACACTTATACAGACAGGACGGATAGGACAGTTATACAGACGGATAGGACACTTGTGTCATGTTACTATGACACAGTAACATGTTCTATTTTTTGTAAGAATTAGAACATAAGAATTAGAACATTCCCAACATTCCCAACACAAGTCTGCTGGCGGAGACTTGTGCTCCGAGGAGCACTTTTTCTAGTTATTATTATTATTATTATTAACTTGGTGATGGTGAGGTCATAGTGACTTCATTTCTGGTCCAGAACTTGATAATATAAGGAGATATTAGGCTTTGGTCCTCAGGCAGAGGATGTGAGTCACTCTGCTACACTCACCCCCATTTTGACCTCCCCCCACCAGGAAACACGATCCAGGTCACGGCACCAATGTAAGCCATGGGATTAAAACCCGGGTGTCCCCTGCGGGCAGGGACACTAAAGCTAAAGATCTTAACCACTAGCCTAAAGGGGAATCACCCCCTTAATTGGCCAGGGGAGTTATTGGTCATTTGATCTACAGACAGAAGCTCTGAGCCACTCTGCTGCATGCACACCTCCACGATGGTTAGTGGGCTGGCCTCCTCAGATGGTGAATTAAGGCACTAACTGGTTGGTGTTGTTAATCTCCTCAGGTGGTGCTGCTACTGGCTGGTTGGTGTTGGTGGTCCTGTTAATCTCAAATTAGAGAAAAGGGTGTTTAGCTCACTGCGGAGGGAAGCACAGAGGTTCTCTGCACATCTGGTTCTCCCTCTAAAGTCTGTTATTGACAGTAGCCCTTGCCACATGCTCCTCGTGTCACCACTGTTGAACGGGTCATCCAATTTGACCTTGTAGTCCTGCTTGGCCTTTCTGATCGTTCTCTGGAGGTCAGCACGGGTAGTTTCCCACATTCCCGTGCATGTAGTGCAGCACGTACCTCACCATACGTGGTTCCTCGTTTGGATAAATCCAACAGATATATCATAAACAAGCGTAATAATAATAAGCCCAAAGTGCTTCACATTAAAATAGCAAATAAAAGAATGCCAAAAGAAAATACAAAGTTGGCAAACAGAAACACAATTAAACAGTAAAGTTAAAGAGCAAGACAAAAAAGTATAAGATGTGGACACGAGATTGATTCAAACTATCTTCATATAATTGGTCCTCACTAATAGTCATTATAATATTTTTTGGCTACCACGTCTGTGTTTCGGAGGAGGGCTGTGGACAGTTCAGAAACCTGCCTGCCAGTGAAATAATTAATGGGGAATCCAAGCTAATAGAAATGTCAGGCTTTCTATTCCTGGAAAGTTAGCATGCTATAATGGAAGCCATTGTTCTCGCGTTAATACAAAAACAAAAAAAATGTTTGAAAAAATAAACCTGCCTAGTGATGATGTCATTGGTAGGTGGGTTTCTGAAGTGTCCACAGCCCTGAAACACAGACCGAGTAGAAGAAAATAGGTTGAAAATGGGTGAAGTCGTCCTTTAATTAAATGCCATATTCAATTCAATTCAAAGGAGCTTTATTGGCATTATTAACATACGTTTACATTGCCAAAGCAAGTTTTCTTCTTAAAAACAACAAGAGAGCTTGCCATTATGAGTTCAAGTGGTAGCGTATTCCACAACTTTTAGGACCATAGAAGCAGAATGTGGCCTCACCAGTGTTTTCATGGAGCACCTTGGGAACATCTAAAAGGAGGTCGGAGACAGACCTTACTCTTCTTTTTGGAACATAAAATGTAATGGAGTCTGTAATATATGAAGGTGCCAGGTTATTAAGTGCTTTATAAACACATAAAAGGGCTTTAAAATCAATACCGGTAACTACCAGAGAGACCTACCCATTTCTTGTGTCTGTCAATTAAAATGCTGTTGTCAATTGTGGCAAATGCAGCACTCATCTAAAAGGACGAGGACAGACACTTTATCACTTGCAATTCTGTGGTCACTGGCGTGGTTTCAGTATTGTGCTGGGATCAGAAACCAGACTTAAATGTTTCTAACATGAATAAGATGGTTAAGTAGTTGATTAAAAGCAATCTTCTCAAGGAGTTTACTAATTTTACTGAGTAAGGGGAGGTTGGAAATGGGCCTGTAATTGTTTAGATCAGTGCAGTCCAAATTGGACTTCTTGAGCAGAAGTTTTGCGAGAGCTATCTTGAAGAATTTGGGGAATATATGCCTGATTGTATGGAAGAGTTAATATGTTAGTTGTATCCTTGAAGAGGCAGTGGGTGGTATCTCATAGAGCTGTGTTGTATAAACACACAGTACACTACCCTGCCAAGCCAAAGTGCAGTAACTACAGGGGGAAAATCACTGAAAAATTGGTTTAAAAGTGATTCAACTGGTCAGCCAAATGAGATATCGACATAGAAGTGATACTACAATAAATGTACATCTGTTCTTGAGGTAATTGTTCATCCCCCCAAATCACGAAGGCTAATTTGACCTTTGGGATACACAAATAAGTGGGTGTGTCCAAAAACGTAGTTACTGCACTTTGGCTTGGCAGGGCACAGCCAACGGAAGAAAAAAACATTTGTTCAAAGCAAATATATTATGTAAATCACACCTACCTGCGCAAAACAGGTTGAACGGGTATCAGTCTTGGTGTTCATCAAGTTACAGTACAGAGGCCACCTCTAAAAGCAGTGGGATCTGACAGGATATGTGACAACTTGGCTGAGATGCCATTGCTCAGCTGAAGGAACGGGACCAGCCTACATCCCCCTGAACCAGTGTGGTGATTGTTTTGACTGTTTTGATACGAATGTAAGAGATACTGTTGAATAACAAGCAAATGCAATGCTATTATGGTGGTCTGTCTGATACATACGTGACTGGATGCATTTGGTTTGCTGTGAATTGGTACAGAGTCTGTGTGTTTGCTATTGTTAGCTACACATTGGCACAACTTCTGTGGAAGGATGCAATGCTGCACACATTAATGTTGTTGTTAATGTTTTTTGTAAGACAGTAGCTAAACTAAACACAAGTTGTCTGATGATTATTTTAAGTGTGTGTGTGTGTGTGTGTGTGTGTGTGTGTGTGTGTGTGTGTGTGCGTGCGTGCGTGCGTGCGTGTGTGCGTGCACGTGTGACATCACACACATGTACAAAAGTGTTATCCATCAACATTATGCAAAACATGCACCTTTTATTTCTTATAAGATATCGATCTGAAACTTTACCTTTATACACAGAAGCAATCACACTGAGGAAAGGCAAGTTGAACTGAGTTAAGTTAAAGGCTTTAGGGTGAGTCAATTCATGGATGTTTCACATCACAGTGTCTCGTTTCCATAGATGGCGAGTGACAACGGCGGTGGCCTATCTGAGGACGAGCTGCTGTGTTGCATCTGTCTGGACGTCTTCAGAGACCCCGCCTCTCTGCCATGCGGACACAGCTTCTGCAAAAGCTGCATCGAGCGACACTGGAACAGCGCCCCCCAGTGTCGATGTCCGCTGTGCGGCGAGCAGTTCAGCAAAAAGCAGAAGTCCAAGCTGAAGGTCAACACGACGCTGCGGGACGTCGCCGAACGTTTACGAGATGCCGGGAGAGAGGATCGGGTGTCTTCTGTCTGTCCTGAAAGACCAGGTGAAATGGCATTTCACTTTTATATCGTGACGTATTTTTTTGTGAAACAGGGCCTGGGTGTGTCTCAGCCAACAGTGATGGAGCGGTGAGGTTGAATCACAAGTGTTTCAATCTTTGTCTGTATTATATGTGTTTATGAGGACCAAGCCTGAATGAAAAAAAGAAAGAAAAGAAAACAAGGCAGTGCTAAATTTTACTGCATTGCATATATCATTTGTAACACGTGTCCGTACGCCATCTTTGTTGACATTCAACAGAGTAGCACTGCCCCCTAGTGTCTAGCATAATGAATCATAGTTGTGCGTAAAAGTGACTGATGCGTTATTATGAATTCCACCAACGTTATGGGATAGACCCGCCTTACCTGTGTCTGATTGGCTCCCTGGCAGGCATAGTTTTACTGAGGTTATGGTTAGGGTTAACGTTAGATTTAGGCATAGTTGCAAAAACGAGAACTGTCAATCACTGCGACTACTGGCCAATCACAGCGGGTCTCCCTAGAAAATTGATGGTATCCATAAGCACGTGACTGAAAGGTGCTTGTCATCATATTATTGGTTGAAATTGTCACGCATTACGTTTTTGTTTATTAACAGGAAGTAATTAAGATTGGACTTTTAGAGACATATACATAACATTTTAATTGAGCAAATTTGTTAGATATGTACCCGTTATGACCGTAAATATTGGACAAAATAATATCCATTTCAGCTGGTCCTGGAGGTGTGGTGAGCTGTGACGTTTGCGGCGAAGCTGCGGACAAGTCGTGTCTGGACTGCTTGACCTCCTACTGTCACGTCCACCTGCAACGACACAAGAACCTTTCCGGGCTGAGAAGACACACCCTGATCCACCCTGTGGACAACCTGGAGGAACGTCTGTGTAAAGACCACCGCAGACCTCTCAGCCGGTTCTGTCGAACCCATCAGACCCTGGTGTGTAGCTTCTGTCTAGAGATGAACCACAAGTACGACGACACCCTTCCTCTGGACGAAGTCTGCGAAGGCAAGAGGTCCAAGCTGTCTTCCACAGCCGTGGTTCTGGGTCAGATGTCGGCACAGAGAGCGGGGAAGGTCGTGGAACTGCAGGGCACTCTGCGGCGACTCAAAAGTGACACAGAAGAGGGTGCCAGATCACTCAACGACCACAAGGCGTCAGTGGACAGAAGCCTGGCCCAGCTGAATGAGATACAGGACAAAGAGTTCAGCTTGGTGACTGAACTCCAGAGTGAACTCACAAAGGTTATTAAAGTTTTTGCTTTTTACATTAGTTTAAAAAGTATATATATATTCTTACTTTTTAATTTGTATTCTTAAGTGGGGTTGCTAGTTTAGTTTCTTTCTTTCTTTCTACACAGGAAATGGAAGAGTTGCTGAAGAGAATGGAAGCGATAGAGAAACTGTCTACAACAGAAGACCACCTTGACTTTCTCCTCAAGTTCCCCTCCCTCACCACCCCACCGCCCACCAGAGACTGGTCTGGGTTGACATTAGACAAGCACGAGGACAGAGTGAGACGCGCCGTGCACACAGTGGTGAATGAGATACTCAGTGACAGAGAGAGCATGCATGTTAAAGTCAAAGAGCTCCAAGAAAGGGTGAATTTATTGCAGAATGTATTGATCGTAATATTTTTGGGATGTTGGCTATTTTTCGCATTCACCCGTCCTAACAATGTAAAGAAATAACTACAGTGGTGGAAGAAGTATTCTGATTCGTTTTTGAAAGTAAAAGTAGCTCAATGTAGAGAATCTAAATATAGACCTACTCCCATTTCACAATGTTCTAGAAGAAAATAGTAGATCTACAAGTTCCCAACGCATCACATCACCATGTGTTGTGAACTTGTAGAGCTGCTATAATTGATTAGCTGAAGTTTAAAATAGGACTGTGAGAATGCCCGACTTGCGGTTGGAGTTAGTACAGAGGCCTTGATTGGGTGCAACCAAAAAGGTGTATTTATTCTGATTGTTCACTGACAATACAAACAATACATGAACACAGGAAGTTCTCCACACAGGTGACTGGTGACGTCCAGCTCTCATCCTACCACCAACTGAGTATGTTTGTGGCTCGCAGCTTTTTATACTCAGCTGGGGGCAATTAGTTTGGACTCAACCATGTCAAGAGGTAGATTACCGAATAATACACATACATAAATACATATAACATTAACTCTCATAACATCTATTAAAACTCCATGAACTACACCAATAATGATTCTACTACAACATTTACACAATATCCCTAGCAATTCCAACTACACATTACCAACCCCCCCCCCCCTGCCCTTCTGACTTGGTCCAGCCTTGTTAAGCTTTCAATAATCATCCAGCATTCCCTATATTTCACTACTCAAACATATTGCCCTTGGTCTCTTATCACACCCATACCTATTACACATTGCACTTGGCCATGATTATAATTCAATAAATACTTAAAATCATGACTTAATGCAAACTACAGTACCACTGTGCAAAATACTATAAAGTTCCAAACATCAGTAACAGAGGACCTCTCTGTTAATGTATGATTTGTAATATTGATTTAAATCTACAAAGTAACTAGAAACTCAAGTTCTCAAATAATTGTAGTGGAGTAGAAAGTACAATATTTGCCTCTGAGATGTTTTGGAGTAGAAGTATGGAATATTGGAAATATTAAGTAAAGTAAAATTACCTCAAAATTGGACTCAAGCACAGTACTTGGTTGCTTTACACCACTGAACTGCATCTGCAGTGCCAGTGGTCTTGAACTGCATGTCTCTTTCAGTCATACTTTCCTACTGAACATACATTGTATTAAATTCATATTATGACATGATTAATCTCTCAAGACAGATTCAGAGCTCTGTGACTGCAAATTGAAAGGGGGAAAAAATCCCCATTTTTTGCCTGAGTTCCCAGATTGTGACATGATTGACACATAATTGAGAAAGCATTCAATTGAGCTATACTGAGCATAATGAGCTGTATGTTACTGTTGAACTTCAAACCATACCGTATCTGACATTCTTTATTAATAATAATAATAATAATGGGAATTATTAAGGCTTTTTGAAACTGTTATTTTTTTGTTGTTTTCATTTTTGATTTAATTTAAAGCAGAGAGACAGGAAGTTGAGCGAGGGCAGAGAGGGGGAGGACAATACAACCCAACACAACACAACACAACACAACTCTCTGTCTGTCTAAAATTTAGGAGATTGCGATTTTGTGGTTGATGCAATATCCGCTCATCTTGCAGTTGCTTTTGCAATTAAACCAAATGCCTACATCAAGGTCTGATCTGTAGAATGTTAAGATCTGCATTGATCACTCAAAAAATGAATACTTTTACTTTGGCATTGTAAGAATATTTTGTACTTTTACTCAAGTACAATTTTGAATACAGGACTTTTACTTTTGTATATTAATATTGTGTTATTGCTACTTTTAGTTTAAAAATCATGTAGATGATGTTTCATTGTGTGTGCACCACCTGCAAGCTGGCATTCATTCTCTTTAACGACTGGGACTCCCGTGTCCTTGGATCTATGTTCTGAAGACAATGAGCTTTGTGTCCCCCTGTGATCTGTCCCCTGTCAGCCCTGTAGGTCCCCTATTGTCCTCTGCACCCTGGAGACAAACGACAGGAACTCATTTCTGTGTTTTAAAGGTCGCAGGTCATGAATAGGGTATAGATTACATATCATTTAAAAAACTGTATGTATAAATGCCAGGAAACACCTCAGAGGAAGATCTATGAGCTCATTTGTCTCTGTTTCTAAAGCCTGCAACCAAAATCCTCAGTGTTCATTTTACTCTGAGAGTGTACAAATGGAAGCAAATGGATCCATAAGGGTCCATTTGTAGTAAAGCAAACACTTTCTGGTGCCTCTTCTGAGCTCTGGTCAGTCTTTTTATTTTTTTCTGAATAAATCAATGATTTGCACAACACCGTTGTAAAACAAAATATACAACTTCAGTTAAGTGGTTAAATGAGGACATATCCCAGAATTCCCATCATCTACAGTACCTTCTTCGGTGCCCATCATCTACAGTACCTTCTTCGGTGAAAATGTAAATATTAATATTACGACAACCCCGCAACTTTCACACACCTTACAGCTAATTCGCCAGATGTAATTGATGTAGACCAGTGGTTCTCAAAGTCGGTCTCGGGAACCCCGAGGGGTCCTTGAGAGGCTTCCAGGGGGTCCCCAGCAAAATGAGCTATTCAGCTATTTGAAAATAGCCTATCTACAAGATCACTGCTGTAACTACGTTGTAGAGCCCCATATGTGTGCAATGTAGGTTAGACCAGACATCCGAACAGTGTGCCAAGTTTGGTGCAGATCGGAACAACGAGGCGCCTTGACAATGTGTGGCCCCGCCCCCTAGCAGCAGTAAGCTGGGTTGTACAACATGACCCCTGGGGTTCCCTGACAGAGTAAGCTGGGTTTTACAATGTGGCCCCTGGCGTGACTATTGTCATGGTAGACCCCTGAACAATGTTTGTGCCAAGCTTGGTGCATATTGGTACAATGTTGCACCTTGACATGTGGCCCCTGGCAGCAGTAAGCTGGGTTGTACAATGTGGCCCCTGGTGTGACTATTCACATGGTAGACCCCTGAACAGTGTTTGTGCCAAGTGTGGTGCGGACCGGAGCAGTTGATTACGTTTGCGAGGTCCGCCCACCGTCCACGGTCAGCCCACCATCTAGGCAATTTTAATAACGGATGTTGACAAATCGTTGACGTATCTTTTCCTACAGGGGCCCTAGCCTGGTAAACCCCCCTCCCTCCGGAAATCTCATTTGCATTTGATTTCAGGAAGGAGTCTGGGATTGCACAGGGAGTAGAGCAGCCCGGTCGCTGCGTTTGCGAACCAATCAGCGGCTGCTAGGGGCGGGATCATCCAATCACCTGCCAAGTATCTTGAAAAAATGAAACGCTGTTTGTCATCGATTCTACTACCGGAGTCTCAGATGAAAGTAGGCTGTGAAACAAAATGTGTGTCGCAAGCTTCTTCCATTTGATTGAGTCATTTTACAGGGGCCCTGGCACAAAATCATTTCAAATGGGAGTCCGCGGCCAAATACTAGTCAATTTGGTGTTCCTTGACATGAAAATATTTGAGAACCACTAACTTAGATGAGGAAACGAGAGAAGAAGTGTTTGCTCTGCAAATCAAGAACCTTCTAAGACCTTCTAAGTTGCAACCTCACAAATTGAATATCAATATCAAATGTCAACAAAATAAATGTACTATTCTGTACATACACACACGATGTACCAAATAAAGAAACCTTGGAGCTTCATTCAAAGTAGGTTAGTCTTAACATCTGGTAACTTAATAGGACACGTGCACAGGCAAATATATACAGACAAATGAAATAAACAATAATAAATGCATTCATACAATTTCTAATACAAGACAACTAAATTAAGAAAACCAAAATGGTTATGTATCCTGCTACAGCTCAACTAATCACCTAGTTAGAATTATGTAGCTCACTTCTATATGGTTATGTTCCATGTAGTTCTATTCTATCTAGTTCTATGTGGTTATGTTCTATGTGGCTCTGTTCTTTGGTAATGCTGTCTCTTCTATGTGTTTATGTTCTATGTGTTTCTGTTTTCTGTACTGGCAGGTTTTTTGGTCGGAGGCCAAATTCCACTCTGTAAGTCCCCTGACAGTAAACAACAAGTTACTAATGTCTTCCACTGCTGTGACACACACACACACACACACACACACACACACACACACACACATGCGCACAGTGAACAGCATGTATGGAATACAGATAGCCTACCCACAACCCACCCACACACATGCTTGCGTTTGCTCAACCCACACACACACCAGGACCCCCTTCAGGGGTCCCAAAGGAATTGTTGGGCTCATCTTCTGAATGCTCCCACGCATGTCTCCCACTGTCCGAGCGCGCGTGCGCACACACGCACGCACGCACGCACGCACACACACACACACACACACACACACACACACACACACACACACACACACGGTTGGATACTCTCACAGAGAGATGTTAGTAGTTTTTACAGCTGACACACATTAAAAGGCTCTATAAATACATCATACATTATACAGTACATTAACAGCCGTGTGTACAGCCATGCTCAAGGTTTTCTTGTGAGGGTAATGACTGCGTGATAATTTCATCATCATCATCATCAACATCATCATCATCACACAGCATCATTCAACAGCATCAAACAACATTTGAATTGTGCTTTTATACTTAAATAAATCAACATTAAAGCTGCAATCCATAACTTTTTAAGTGCATGAAACATTATTCTGACCAATCCATGGTACAGTATGTTAATACAATTAACTAACCCAACTGCAGTGGTTGTAGTTGGTCTACCTTCTTTTCCGGTAGGATCACTTCTGGTTGACATGTGGTATTGCATGATGCTCAAAGCGCAATTTATCCTCTGTCCAAACAGGCTTTCCATGCGCAATTTATCCTCTGTCCAAATAGGCTTTCCATGCGCAATTTATCCTCTGTCCAAACAGGCTTTCCATTATACCAAAAGAAAAAAGTTACTTTGGTGCTGGTGCGGGGGGCCAAGGCTACATGAACCCTAGCATCCCTATTCTGGGGAGATCATCATCCCCATCATCATCATCCGTTTTTACGTCTGGGGAGATCATTCAGCATAAATAGCCAATATACGGCTAGGTCAGCTATTTACGCGGAAGAGATTTGGTGTAGCGGGAAATAGCGTACCTATTATAGAGCCCTAGGGGACCCTGATCAACTAAGTATATAGCGTTTAATTGGTTAAGCACTTAAGCCTGATTTATACCCTGTGGAATGATGAACATTCACGACGTCATGGCAAAAATAGCCAATATAAAAGCAGAATGAGGATACAAGTTTGTGTGGTTAAGCAGAGAGTTTGCTTGCGGTGTCAGTTCAGCATGCTTTGCCACTTTAAGTGCTCTGGTTGGTCAGCTATAAGCCCTAGGCAGGGGTGTAGTGGGGATTCTTTCACAGTGGGGACGCTATTTTAATGACACACACATACAAAAGTAGACGTAAAATAATCACAAGACACTTTCGTTTACTTTAACCCATTAAGACCTGAGGCCAATTCTACAAATGCCATCCAAATCAGTAGTTCTCAAACTTTTTGTCACATCTGAAAATGTGTTGTGCCAGGGACCCCCAGAAGAGAAGATTTGTGTTAACAGAATTTGAGAACCACTGTTCTAAACCACCCACGGTTAGCCACTGACGAAAGCTGGATAGCCGAAACGTTTGTTCTTCATTATGAAGACATGTAGAAGAAATAAAAAGTTGTGTGACCCATCACTTTTGTAAATGCTATCTTGATGACACCCACACACACACACACACAAAGCAAAAGTAGACAAAATAATCACAAGACACTTTCGTTTTACTTTAAGAAACAACAACAACAAAAAAAAACATGATCAAAGACCATTTGATGTCATGTCATGTCATGTCATGTCATGTCATGTCATAATACACTGTACAAAAAGAACTGGCCCCACCCATCTCCTGCTCAACATGCACAGCCATAAACTTCAGATGTTAATGTTGTCTCAGGCCGCTGAAACAACATTATCATGTGAAGAGAACGATAGAAATATGGACGCAATGGCATGGGGGAACGCGCACACACACTCACACACTCCCAGCATTTGAACTGCTCAAAGAAGTGGGGGGGGGGGGGCGCCGCCGCCCGATCCCCTGCGTCCAACGCCCACATATTTGGCTTTAGATTGCATTGCTCAGCACAAGCTTATCGCCTTCTCTGTCTATGATGGGGGCCTTTCTGTGTGGTATTTGCATGTTTCTCCCTGTGTTCACATGGGGTCTGTGGGGTCATTCCTGCCAATAACTAAGTAGTCTGGGGAACCAACGGTTACTGAGCCATGTGGCTCATAGGTCAGGAGCCTATCTCCTGTTCCCTTGGCGTGAGGCAGCTTGATGTACAAGTACACCCTCTGGACGTGATGCTAGTATGTCACATGAAGTACAAGTACATCCCCCTGGACGTGATGCTGGTATGTCACATGAAGTACAAGTACACCTCCTGGACATGACGCTAGAATGTCACAGGGATCTATAACCCCAATCCACCCATTGATGCTGAGTGCCAAGGGCATTAGAGTGGCTCAGAGGTTCCACGGTTGACGCAGGGCAAGCAGCTCAGATGAGGTGCAACGGCACACACCGAAATACCGATGAGAGCACTGTGTGTGAGCACACGATGAGAGCACTGAATGGATGAGGAAGTATGCAGCAACGTTGAGTGAAACAAAAATAAGCGCTCCCCCCGTAACCCCGTGGGACCCGTCAATGAAGAAGTCACTGGCTTGTTGGTTTTGTTGCGGTGCGTTAGCTGTGCATACCGTTGCATTCACCAAATTCTAGAGGATCAAACTTAGAATTCATAGGATGTGGAATACTAAATTAGGGAAAAGATAGATAGAGCAAGTAAAAGGTACTGTAAAGCTCCTTTTTGGGGGGAGAAAAATACTTGACATGTACATTTATTGAACAGAGATGATTGCTATGGGACATGGAACTCACTGAACTCTCTCTCTCTCTCTTATATACAGTACATACAGTTACAGTATGCAGTCAGGGCAATGTGTCTCTATCTATCTGTCTTCCACTCTGTTTCCATTCCAGGCACCCCCTCTTTCTCAGGCTGTCTCCATTTCTCTTGCTTACGTGCGTGCATGCATGCATGCACGTACACACACACACACACACACACACACACACACACACACACACACACACACACACACACACACACACACACACACACACACACACACACACACACACACACACACACACACACACACACACACACACACACACAGTGACTGCAGGCTGAGAGTTATAACCTTGCCAAGTCACACGCTGTCTGCTGGGCTGTGTTCAAACCCCTGTAAGATCACAGAACTTTACAGAACGTTAGAGAACAAAATAAAATGTTGCAGAACATAAAAAAGTGGGACATTACGTGACAAAATACAATGTTATAGACCATAACAGAACAAAATAGAATGGTATGGAACAGTTTAAAAAAGTTAAATGGTTTTATTGTCACATAGCCTACAATACATCTGTCACAACTCACAAAATCGCAGGCAGTGAAGTTCTTGTTCTTAGACGTTCCTCCAAATTGTGGATCAAATTAAACAAAACAAAACAGCATCTGTGAAACTGTAGATTGTGAGGCTGTGATCCTATAGTCTATACAACCAATATAATAGACTATAAACCTGTATACTGCACTGCACATATGTAGCTATATCGGTATAATGCAGTATTTATGTATATCAAAATCGAATCATGTGGATCTCGGGATTACACATGGGAACAATGTGGCTCCAATGTGGATCTCAGTTGTGGCTGTGATGACAGTCATCTAAGTCAGTCGTCTATGACATATCATATGACTCCAAAATTGGGCAAACATGGCCATAAACCTTTCAGCCGAGTTTATGGAGTTTCAGAGCCCCTCCATTATAAACTAAAACTTAAATATTTCAAAAAGTATAAAATGTATGTGAAAGACATTAAATAGTGGAGGCACTTCTGTGTTCTACTGGTAGTGAGCAGTGGTGGAAAAATAACGTTTTTTTAATATCAATACTGCAATAGTCTGTTACAAGTGAAAGTCTGGTAATCAAAATTTACTTGAGTAAAAATACAAAAGTATTGGCTTCAAAATATGCTTAAAGTACCAAAAGTAAAAGTTCTCATTATGCAGAATGTCCCGTTTCACAAGGTATCATATGTATAAAATGTATTAAAATCTTTTGAAAATAGCAGATCTACAAGCTCATAACAAGGCTATTTACAAATAGCCAAAGTCTAAATAGGGCTGAAGTGGTTGATGTATGTTTTGTAATAAGAATTCAAATCTATAAAGTAACAAGAACTAAAGTTTTCAAATAATCGAAGTGGAGTAGTAGTACAATATTTGCCTCTGAGATGTAGTGGAGTAGAAGTAAAAGTGCCTCAAAATTGTACTTAAGTACAGTAAATGTAATAAGTTATTTTCCACCACTGGTAGTGTGCACTAGAAATGTGGTGCTGATCAGTTTGGATACTCAGACAGACACACAGACCACAGGGTAGACTAACCCTCAGACGGCTCCTGCAGAGCCAGATGGCAGACTGGGGATGGTTTTTGAACAGAAACATGCATCTCCACCTTTACACCTTTTGTTTGGTAGCACTTTTAAAAATGTTCACTATGGATCATCATTAATGAACTAGATGTCTATATATATATACACATGCCAAAACCCTGTGGACATTCCTTTTGTTATGTGGATGTACGAGCATTCCCTTTGTTTTCTTGGTCTTTTGTTTGGCTCACATATCAGACTATAAAACCTTATTTGCACGATTCAACAAGAGCGCAGACCATTTCTCTGTCATAAAAAAATAGAAAGATGACACCTGAAATTCAGACTCAATAAAGCTCTGTCTGTTTATCTGGTTGTATTCAGTATGCATACCACAGCTGTCAAGATATGCCATTTCCACCGTGACTCAGTTATTTTGCCTGTGCCTTTGTTTGTGACCTTATTTAATCTTTTTGACCCCAAAGTGAATCATCTCTTCAGGACAGTCTTACAACTGATCATTACCACCAGGTTTTGTGAAAATCTGCCCTTCCGTTCTTGGGTTATTTGTAATAGGGCACAGGGAACACTTAAACAGGGAATAAACAAAATGCAGTCTGGCTGAGTTCAAATAGACAGCAGGGTTTAAATAGCAGTGAAATCATTAGCAGTATGGTGTGCAGGTGTGAGAGTCCAAACTTGATTGGTTGGAAATGAATGAGCTGATGAGTGGGCGTGGACAATTAAATGAACGGAGATTGACAGGGAGCGACCAAGAAACACATGGGACTGATGGGAGGAATGAAACAATAAGCACATATGCAACCACTCACCTCCTGACACGCATGCACACACTCATAAAACACACAGACTGAACCTGACAGCCTCTTTCTATGTTCCTTACACACAACTGAATTTGACCTTCACCGCTGACCCTTTCAGTGTTGAGAAGCAACTTTAAAAAATGATCTACTGGAGCGCCCCGGTGGCTCATCTGGTAGAGTACATAGTTGACCCGGATTTGAATCCGACCGGGGCCCTTTGCTGCATGTCCTTTCCAATATCTCACTTCACTATCTATCACTATCAAATAAAGGCTTGAAAATGCCACAAAAAATATAAAAAAATAATAATACATTAATATAAAAAATAAGCTAATAGCTACTCTTCTTAAAAAGTAACCGTGTTACACAAAAGGCTCTCTCTCAAAATAAGTTTCTAGCTACACTACGTTAAGTTAACAAAAGTATCTAGCTACCTTGAAGCTACTTTGTACCTGTATGTGATTGAATAAAGCAAACTGAAACTTTTGTTATAACTTTTGTGTTATATTATGCTGATTTGACACTGAAACTGTTGTGAATTCGCATTTTGTCAAGCTACCCAACTACACAGTGAAAAAGTAAATCACTAAATTAATTCTGAAATTAGTGAAGCTACTGGGAAAAGTAGTTCAGCAAGTAACTTGATGAGTCAGATGACCTTTATTGATCCCACAGTGGGGATTTTGTTGTCATGGCACAGCAGTTGAGAAACAGAGGACATACACAGAAAAGGAGATAGAACTAGGAGAAACAAATACAAATAATAATAAAGAAAAAGAGTCTGCAGGTAGTGACGGGGATGAGGAAAAGAGTAGCAGAAACCAGGTACAGTATACTACAGAGATCTTTCTTGGCCCTCTCAGCACATGTACTGCCTGAGAATTAGCGTGGTGACAGAGCTTTTACGTATAAGTGTATAGTCAGGATACACTAACAGTATGTTAACATTGTATTCCCAAGTATACGAATAGTTAAATTCAACGGTTAGTGAGACATATACAATTATACCGGGTAAAGAAAAATCTGCATCTATATGTATATGAATACAGTATTTGTACTGTATTGGCATAGCAGAGTAAAAGAAGGAATACAGTCTATGCCCCAAATAGACCAAGAGCAAAAGCGCCACAGTAATGAGCGTGAGCAAAAGTCATTAGTCATTATGGACTGGGCGGAGAGACTGGCAGCTACTTGTCTTATGGTATGACTGAGCTACTGGCAAACACTGGACCCTTTCAACCCCAAAATGAATCATCTCTTTGGGTCAGCCATTGATCATTCACTAAAATCGAGCTATTGTGACAACAGACAGACAGACAGACAGACAGACAGACAGACAGACAGACAGACAGACAGACAGACAGACAGACAGACAGACAGTTCAATTCAATTCAACAGAACTTTATTGGCATTAGAAAACATGTTTCCATTGCCAAAGCAAGTGTAAAAAACAATATTTCTCTCTCTCTCTCTCTCTCTCTCTCTCTCTCTCTCTCTCTCTTCATACTGTACGGATCACTCTCAATTCAAGAAGCTTTGTTGACATAATAAGGTCACATTACATGCTAAAGCAGCCAAATTAGACAAACACTGTCGTAATAGGTCAGTGTGTGTGTTTGTGCGCATGTGTGTGTGGCAATGTAAATGTATGTTTTCTCATGCCAATAAAGCCCTTTGAATTTGTGTGTGTGTGTGTGTGTGTGTGTGTGTGTGTGTGTGTGTGTGTGTGTGTGTGTGTGTGTGTGTGTGTGTGTGTGTGTGTGTGTGTGTGTGTGTGTGTGTGTGTGTGTGTGTGTGTGTGTGTCAGGCCATGCTGCAACCAAAACATGTTTCTTTTTAGTTTCCCTTTCTGAGTTGTGTGGGTGTATGCTGTGTAGTGTAGTTGTGTGTTGTGTATGTGTAGGACTCTGTTCTTCATCACTCCAGATGTTTGGTGGTGATTTTTAACAGGAGAAAGGAGGAGCTACGCCCCCCCCCCCCCCAACACACACACACACACACACACACACACACACACACACACACACACACACACACACACACACACACACACACACACACACACACACACACACACACACACACACACACACACACACACACACTTCCTCAGTCCTCTGTGCTCAGCAGGGGGTTAAGTGTAGAGACAAAAATGGGGGGAGGATAAAGAGAAAGGGGACGAGCAAGAGAGAGAGAAAGAGAGAGTGAGAGCGAGAGCGAGAGAGTAAATATTTCCAAATTCAAACAAATTAAACTGAACGGATGTTGTGTCTAATTTCTCAATGGATACAAATGTGGCATGGCAGCTTGTTTTGTTTTCTTTGCTTCTTTCTCTAGTCTCTATTCCTAGGACTACTTTTGACCACTGTTTTACACCTGTAAACTTGTAATGTGACTATAAAGTTGAAAGTGAACCAACACATTGTTAGCTCATAGAACTGCTATTTTATCTATTTTTGAAGATTACTCGCCTATAATGACATGCCCCAAACAGGGGTGCCAGGTTTAAAAGGTTAATCTATTGTCTACGGCTGGCATTTTGGCAGAGGCAACCCGCCAGCATTCAGGTGTGACGTGGATTGATTGACCCCCTGCTGCACGCAGGATGAGCCGCTTGATGGGAGCTCATCCATTCAGACAGACTCACTTCCTAAACGACAGGAGGCCTACAGCATGAGTTAACACTTGCAAATACACTCATTTATGAGTTCATTCACAATGAATGAGGACGTTTCCCTCACGGCAGGCCGCAGGACACAAGAGGTGACATTTGCAAGACATGTCCTCCTGCATGATTCGGGACATCTGGTCGACCCGCTTTAAACGGGAGAAGGGAAGAAATGTGATTTAGTCGTTCTAAAATGGAAACAGAGATGAGAGACAAACAGCTCGTCTCTCCATTCTTCTTTTGTCTGCACCAGTGTAAAATGTGTCTTTCTGTCAGTCTGTGGTTTTGTGAGTCTGATAAAGAATCCTTGGCAGGAAGAGTTGAGAGGGTCCCTCTTGCCACCCCCCTTTCTCTCCCTCTCCCTCTCTCTCTCTCTCTCCCTCCTTCCTCCATTCCTCCTTCCTCTCCCCACCCCCACCCCCTCACTCCTTTCTCCTCCTCTCCTCTCCCATGCATGCAAACACACCCCTCACTCTGTCCTCTCTCTCCTCCTCTTCTCTCTCTCTCTCTCTCTCACTTTCTTTCTCTCTCTCTCACAGAGTTCTTTCATTCACTGATCAGAGGAGAGTGTGGCCAGATCCCAAACACACACTCTCTCTCACTTTCTGTTGATCTCTCTCTCTCTCGGACACACACATACACACACACAAGACATACACGCATACACACACACGCACGCACACGGGCGCGCACATACACACACACACACGCCATGCACAGTCAGAAACAGTCCTGCTGGATGGGCTTTCTCTCCATTTGTTTCACAGGAGTGTTACTGCTGAACCAGGGTGAGTACAGAGAGGGCATCCATGTGTTCCTATGTGTGTGTGCCAGATTGTCTTTGCATGTGTGCAGTGCCAAGTTTTTCCACGCACGTGTGAGTGTGTGCACGTGTGTGTGCATGCGTGTGTGTGGATGGGTGTGTGTGTGTGTGTGTGTGTGTGTGTGTGTGTGTGTGTGTGTGTGTGTGTGTGTGTGTGTGTGTGTGTGTGTGTGTGTGTGTGTGTGTGTGTGTGTGTTTAAAATCAAAGCCTTTTTGTATCGTTTATGTTGAGAGAATGTATGTTATTATCATTAACATGACTATTATTAGCTTCAACAACTTAAACCCTATAAACTTAGTTGAGCGCAGCTAGTCCCCCCTGGGCCCTCTCCTGCCTTCGCTCTACAGTAAAGATCACTGCCAAAAATAGACGATCTACAAGATGACAATGTGTCGCATCAGCTATTTTTGTTTAATGTTCAGCCCAAAATAGGGACGCTAGGGTTCAGTTAATTATAGTATTAGTAATAGTGGTATTGCTGCATTAGTATTACTATCAGTAGTGATAGTATTGACAGTTGTAACAGTAACTGTAGTATTAGTAGTTGTAGTAGTAGTACTTATAGCAGTAGCAGCAGTAGTAGTACATTTTCTGTGGGGTCCCACGAGTGTCAAGTTCTTGGTCCACTGCTTTCTATAGTATGTATATGCTCCCACTTGGGGCCATCAAACAGAAACAATACCGTTTCTACACTTACAATAAATTAGGGTATACTACACCGAAGGGGGTTAACCTACTCATGAGAAAATAACTGCATGACAGCGGTGTGCAACATGTCCATTTACCTCCCCTGAAGTGCAGTATTTTCTCATAGCTAACTTGCTCCAACTTGTTCACAATGCATTATCTGGCTATACCATGGCTAACTTGCAAAGCAGGGGTGCAACAGTTAATCAAATTGATGGATTTATAAATACTCATAATCAATTTTAATAAAACAACACATTGTGAGCTTGTAGATCGGCTATTTTCACTATTTTTGCACAACACTGTTGGGTAGTATGAAGTACCGATTAAGGCGATTATAATATGATCTATTTAAAAATGTCCATGTTGATCCGTTGATGTATATAAAAAAAACTGAATCTAAACATGTTTCTCCATTATTGAATGAATTGAAAAGTAGTCGATAGAATAATCTCTAATTGATAGTTGCAGTCCAAAATCATCATGATTAGGACATAATGATGACATGTTGTCATCCATTCATTAAGTGAGGCTAAAGTTACATATTTTCTATCACCCACGTGCATTACTTACATTAAAGGTGCTATAAGTGGTATTATTTTGTTAAATAGGTGTTGCATAGTGTTGCATAGTGCCCCATAGAGTGTTTTTTTCAGTAACAGGGGCCTCACTGTCCCTCCAGCTCTTTAGTAAACTGGGATACCAATTGTATCCGATCAGGAGAGATACAGGATAAACAAGTGAAATTCAGAGTGATGAAATAATAGAAACAATTTGAACCGAAACACATGAGCTGATAAATTATCTTTGTGGGGTTCTCTCTCTCCTGAGTGGATGACATTTATAACCCCCCTGAAAATGTATTTTCTGTTTACTAAAGAACTGGAGAGTTGGTAACATCCCTGTTACTGAACAAACACTCTATAGCAATCATACTATCAGAATAAAGAGATTTAACTCTTTAACAAATGTTTTGTTTCTAAGCAAAAAGTGTCACTTACAACAACTTTAATTAGTAGTACATTGTACAGCATGGTATGCTAAAATATGGTTTATTGTATATATGTTTTTAGCTGTGAACAAATTCTATTTAAAAAACATTTGTCTGTTTTTGTTAATGTTATAGAAAACTGATATACCCCCATATGCCATGTTTTGGCCAATCAGAATGGCGTATTTGTCAAGGTGGTTTGCTATTTTTCAGTGCTGTGGAATAAACAGTTATAAATCTCACTTTCCCCACCAACATTCGTCTCGGCTGTCTCCCTCTCAGCTTTCCCGCTGTCTGTCTCTGCTATACACTGTCTCCCTCTTAGCTTTCCTGCTGTCTGTCTCTGCTATACACTGTCTCCCTCTCAGCTACAGCTTTCTTGCTGTCTGTCTCTCC